>NC_138371.1:59232268-59249358 GCF_054177405.1 Leptonychotes weddellii | reverse complement strand
TTGCTCCGCCCCCCGAGAGTCCAGACTTTCTAAAACGTAAAGATTTCTTTATAAAAGGAAAAAAATTTTGCTATTAACATCTCACGTATAAAGCTTCTATAGTTTCATATTGTTCTAATATATTTTTGTTTCAAAATAAGACAGGTTAACAACTCAAAAATTAAAGCTAGAGTTCATTGCCTTAAGGCTCTTGATTCATCTGACTCTATCTGGCTTCATTTATTTTCTGCAGCTAATAATTTAATATGATAAAATAGAAGGTAGAAATACATTAGAATACTAACAGTTTCTTTGAATTTAAAATATGCAAGACAGGGGGAGACACTTGGTAATACTGGTTGTATGTGTGGCAGATTGTTCATTATATATCCAAAAGCCTTTTCTCACCATCTGATCTGCTACAACCTGAATTTTCAACAGATAGAGATGCACTACTTTTTTCCAGCCCCAGGGGTCAAATCATGATCAGTCTAAACCTGTCAGTGTTCTCTCAGTTTCTGTGTTTGGTCTCTGGAGGAACATTGTAATGTAAGCAGAATCTCCTGGAGAGCTTCTCAGATTTCCTTCTTCCAGGAGAGGAGAAGAGTGCTTGCTGGTGCCATTTCTTCTCCTTTCTCTCTGTCTTGAACTAAGGTGTGATGCCTGGAGTTGTGGCAGCCAACTTGCACTCTAAGAGAAAAGCCCTAAAGATCACAGAATGATCATTATTGTCACATAGATAACAGTATTGATCTACTAAATCAATCACTATATGCCCACAGAACTATAGCTTTGGGGGAAGAATCATTATGGAATTGAAAATGACATATACTTGTGTTTGTTCCTGATTTGATATATTACCTTATTTAAGTATATAATACTGGCAGGTCTATTACAAAAATATTTCAAATAGAGGATTCCATAGTCTTCAAAAATTTGACGTCAACCCTTTTTGTATGATTCTGTCAGAACACAGAACACAGACCACCCTGTTGTTTTCAATATTGAAGCATCTGTGGCAGCCTATGTATATCACGGTCCCCAATGATCCCTGACTTCTGGTATTCATGGCCATGTATAACCCTTTTCCTTGAGTATGGGCTGGATTTAGTGAATTTACTTGGAGAGAATAGGATGCAATAGGAGAGATGGGTGGTCATTTCTTTCTTTCTTTTTTTCTTTTTTCTTTTTTTTTATTTTTAAAGATTTTATTTATTTATTTGACAGAGGGAGAGACAGCGAGAGAGGGAACACAAGCGGGGGGAGTGGGAGAGGGAGAAGCAGGCTTCCCGCGGAGCAGGGAGCCCGATGCGGGGCTCGATCCCAGGACCCTGGGATCATGACCTGAGCCGAAGGCAGACGCTTAACGACTGAGCCACCCAGGCACCCCTCTTTTTTTTTTTTTTAAAGATTGTATTTATTTATTTGACACAGACAGACATAGCGAGAGAGGGAACACAAGCAGGGGGAGCGGGAGAGGGAGGAGCAGACTTCCTGCCGAGCATGGAGCCCGAAGAGGAGCTCGATCCCAGGACCCAGGACCCTGGGATCATGACCCGAGCCGAAGGCAGACGCTTAACGACTAAGCCACCCAGGTGCCCCACTGGGTGGTCATTTCTGAGCTAAGGTTGCAGAAAGACTGTGGCATGCATCTTGGTTGATCTCTCTGGCTATCTTAATCACTCCCTGTGCTATGCTAGGAAAAACACTTCTTTTGTGTTTCTCTTTTAGTCTTACACTACTACCTCACTCACAACGTTGCTGACACCAGATGTGTTTTTTGGGGGGGGGCAGTGGGGGTCAGTTTCCCACAGCAAGGAAACTGTCAGTTCCACAAAACTAACCCTTACCTCCCACCCATCTCCAACTCACCTCAGATGTCATTCACAAGTAGTGTGCCCCAAATTACTCACAACTTCTGTCTCACTTGGTTACAAATCAGAGGTCCCATGACCCCTTCCTTGGATTTGATCATTTGCTAGAATAGCCTACAGAACTCAGTAAGACACTTACTTACATGTACCGGTTTATTATATAATAAAGGATGTGATAAAGGATACAAAGGAACAGTCAGATGAAGAGATACATAGGGTGAGGTCCAGAATTGTGTCTGGGTGCAGGAGCTTTGGTTCCCGTGGAGTTGGGTTGTTCCATCTTCTTGATACATGGATGTGTTCACCAAGCCAAAAGCTCCCTGTAGTATTGGGGGTTTTATGAAGATTTCATCATGTAGCCATGATGGATCATTAATACCATTTCTAGCCTCTCTCTCCTCCCCAGAAAATGGGGAGGTGGGACTGAAAGTCCCAAACTTCTAATCATGGATTGGTCTTTGTGGTGTCCAGCCCCCATTTAGGAGCCCACTAAGAGTCACCTCTTCAGAACAAAACCCATTTCTATCACTCGGGAAATTCAAGAGCTTAGGAGTTTGGGGTCAGATGCTCCTATCACTAAGGTAATTACAAAGATCTTATGAATTCTGTGTCAGGAACTGGGGTCAAAGACTAAATGTTAGAACAAAAGATTCTCCTAACAATTCTGTTTACAAGAGTTTTAGGAGCTCCATGTCAGGAACCAGGAGGCAAAGACCAGTGTATGTATTTCATATGATTTCATAGCTGCCCTAAGGGATGCCCACTTAGCCAAGAACTTATGTTTCTGGCCAGTGGCCAGCAAGGGTCTGAGCCCTTCCTAACACTTAAAAGGCTGAGCTTGAAACGGATCTCCCCCACTAGAGCCTTAAAATGATTCCAATCCAGACAACACCTTGATTACAGACAGGGATTTCTGCTTCATGTACAAAAGTAGGGAAATCATGAAAAATGTTACACAGCTGCTGCTCATTAGTGTCATCATTCACCACTTAGTCTTCTTTTAGTTTATATTTCTCATATGGTGTATGGCAGTTATTCATTAGCACACATACAGGTATCCTTTAGTCTCTAATTCCTTCTCATTGACATTAATTTGTCTGTTAAAATTTTGCTTGCACTAAACACAATTGTAATGAAAGTAAAATATCTTCTTCTTTCAGTAATAGTCTATAAATAGTTGTGATTATTATATTACTTTCACTCACCTTTCCAGAATTTTTCGTTTCTTTTTCCCACTGAGAGATGCACATTTAGCAATAGCAAAAGCTAAGTGCAGTACAATGAAATTATGCAAGAAGGATTTCAATTTCATAGTAAGATAGTAAATTTATTATGAAATGTTTACATTTTATTCATCATCTTAGAATATAACTTTGTTACTTTTATTAAGCTCTTGTTTCTCAGCAGTGAACTCACCCTCCATATTGGGCATTTTGATGCTGAGGCTGGAACACTGCCAACGATGTGTTTTCCTTGCCCACTCATTCCCCTTTAGGTTCTGCCAGTAGGGACACTGGGACAAGTGAGGAAGATAGGAAGGGAGAACGGGATTTCCCCTTCCTGTTGGCATGCTGTTTGGTTGGCATTGCTCCAGCGTTGGCCCTTCACCCTGGGCAACGGCAGGTGCTTCCAGTTCCCAGCTTCCTTACTCCCAGAAGCGGCCTGGGCAGCAAGGCCAGCATCGACCAGCTGGCCCCCCTCCCTCAGGGTCTAGGCCCAGCTGCACAACGGTCCTCTTCCAGGTTCCAGAAATATTAGCATTAGCCCTACAGTGTCTGCTTGTCAGAGGCTTTGGTTATAGATCTTTGGTTCTTGTTCCTCCAGATTGCTGGCTTCTGATTATTTACCTCTTCCCTTTGGTCTTGGAGCCTTAATTGTGTTAGCTACTTTTTGCCATTGTTACCTCTTTTCATCTCAGTATTTGTTTGTTCCCTTGACTTTCTAATATCAGCTTAACTAATTCTCTTTGTAAAATTCTCTTTTTAAAAATAACTGCTTTGGTTTCTATTCTTCTACCTTGATTTTGACTGGTGCGTAGTATAGCAATAGAATAATTTACTTGGGAAGAATTTCATATCTCTGATAAAAGAGGACATAAGGCCAAAAGATAGGTCCTATTAAGTTTATATTATGTGTTGATGATTTTGAAATGTGTTTGGAGTACTAAATACTGGTCTTACAACACATGTCCATAATGACAATCTCTTCGAAAGGAACACCTAAATAGGCATAATAAATAAGATGGCAATGAGCCAATCCCTCATGTCTTCCCTGGTTCAGAGAAGACTTCTAACCTTTCTCCATATTTATATTTGTTTTATATACTCTGCTCCCAAATTTGATAGTTCTTATATATATATTATTTATGCTGTATCACTTTCTGCTCCCAAATAAGATTGCAAACTTCTTGTGGATAATTAATCCTTTCCTTCTTTTTTATCTATCAATGGGCTTAGCGCCACTGTTTTGAAATAAAACATTATTTGACAAGTAATTGTTGACAAATTATTCCTAATGCTCTATTTATCTTTATAAAAAAATATTTCTTTTAAAGAGGTCAGGGAAAAGGAATGTGGTAGTGGCAGAGGAAAAAAAAGAGGAAAGGGCTAATAAATATTGATAGATTACAATTTGTTGACTTAATTTAACAAAAAAAGTATTTGCCGAGTTATTATCAAAAAGATATTGCTAAATATTTGCTAATTACCAAATTCAGCATTTGATGAATATTTGGTGAATGATAAATTTACTAATATTTGAATTACCGATTCATATTTTTGTTTAAATGTACATAATGTTTCAAACTTGAAATAAATGCTTACTTGTCTGTATTCTATTTCAATTCACTAAAAATTGGTATTTCTATTTTATATCTAAGAAAATATGCCCCACGTCCCACAGAACTGGGACGTCAACTCAAGCATTATAAAGGTTTATCATGAGTGGGATATTTAAGCCCCAATACCTAGACAAATAAAAAGTTAATGTCACAATTTTTACACAAGAAAAAATGTTTGAAAATTCAAAAAATTATTTCTAGTCCTCAGGTTTATTCAGTTTCTTGCTAAAAGATTCCAGTGGTTTGGGGCTCTTTGTCCATATTACACAGCAGCTACTTCACCACTGTGATCTCTAGCCAATGATTTAACCCCCCTATGTCAGAGTATTCTCATCTAATAAATATATTTAATGATAATTTCTTTCAGGGATGTTTTATTTTAAAGCTAAGATGAAAAACTACAAAATCAGTTAAACACTTGGGCGATTATTATTTATATTCAGGCATGTGATACAAAGCACACTACCAAACACATAGTTGATGCTCAAAAACCCACATATTTTTTTAAAAAGATTTTATTTATTTATTTGACAGAGAGGGAGACAGCGAGAGAGGGAACACAAACAGCGGGAGTGGGAGAGGGAGAAGCAGGCTTCCCACGGAGCAGGGAGCCCGATGCTGGGCTCGATCCCAGGACCCTGGGACCATGACCTGAGCCGAAGGCAGACGCTTAACGACTGAGCCACCCAGGCACCTGGAATTTCTAAACAAATAAGCAAGCCCTTGAAATCTGAATTTCTAAATAAATAAATAAGCAAGCCCTTGAAATCTGAATTTCATTTCCCCCAGTCCCCTAAAATTGCTGTAAAGCAGGCAACTATCTAATTGCCAACTGACAGAATTTTGCTTGAACTGGAAGCAACTTTCGGGCATTTCTAAGTCCTGTCTCTCCCGTAGGTGAGGAAGCTGTGGTTCAGGAGTATGGGTGGTCCATTTGCATCTCTAGCTTTTCTTGCAATCGAACTATTTTGTCGCTGTGATAAAACAGCATTATCTTTGTGATTTTCTTTCCTCTTAACACCATGCTCCTTTCTCTTCTCTATTCTCTTCTCAGAATAGAAGTATTCTGAGTCCAAAACGGACACAAAGTTAGAGCTTCAGTTCTTCTTTCCCTGTACATTTTCTTCCTTAGTTACCTATTTACCCTCATTGTTTTAGCTGTCATTTTCAGTAGGTATTTTAAAATCCAACCTCCAGCCAAGCTTCCCTCCAAAATATTTATTCTTGAATTCCAGCCAGTGGCCCAACATTTCCATTGGCACTTGACACTCAGTGTATTCAACATCTCCTTCCCCTTTCTTCCCTTTCCTTACTCATGAAGATATATTCTTCCTAGAAATATATACTTTTAAAAGGCATGTGTACTCTAAATAAATATAAATCTTTTCTTATTAAGGACTAAATATTAACTGCAATAAGTGTTTCTGAAAGTAAAATATTTCAACTTTTTTAGCTTATAAAATATTGACTTTGGTCATGGTTTAATAAATGTGCATTTTTACTTTTTGGCATCTAATACATACACTGAAGTCCTTGGGAGTAAATTCTCAAATTGTCCACTTTCCATTTTTAATTTTGTTCTTAACTTGTGTCTACTTTGTTCACAATATCTGTTTTCTGTGGTGTTCATTTACAATAAAACTATTAGAAGAGCAGAAGGTGACTATGTCCTCAATGAGCTGGCTATTAACTTTTTTTTTTTAAGATTTTATTTATTTATTCATGAGAGACAGAGAGAGAGAGAGAGGCAGAGGGAGAAGCAGGCTCCCCGCTGAGCAGGGAGCCCGATGCGGGACTTGATCCCAGGACCCTGAGATCATGACCTGAGCCGAAGGCAGACGCTTAATGACTGAGCCACCCAGGCGCCCCTGGCTATTAACTTTTTGAGCATATTTTTATCTACCCTTATAGCATCTGGCTATAAATTTATAATTTATTTAGGACCTTGCATTTATGTGTGTTGTGTCCCCTGTTTAAAAGTGAGAACATATGCTTATGAGCTTCACCCATTTGTTAGTGGAATTTAACATATAAAAGCATTTTGTAATGTGTAAGCAGTATTGCCAGTATGTCAAAAAGCTTTAAAAGTTGTTTAATATTTTTTAAGGCAGCTCTCCTCACCTACTTTCTTTTCCCATATCGCCTATTAAATATACCAGCCATCTGGATTCCCAGTTGCTGTTCAAGAATTCATTTAAATAAGATCCCACAATTTAGTTGGTTAATAATCCATTAAGTATCACGATGCTGAAGAAATAATTTCGCTGGCTAACCTTTTAGAGAAGTAGGCTGTATATAAAATTTATCTATTGGCCACCTAGGCCCTAGATGTATCAGAAAACAATTTAAGTGTCTGTACAACTATGTAGATATATATTTCTTATTGGAAAGGAGTGTAGTTATAGACATAAAGTATAGCATGTCATGATAAGCACAGTTAACAAAATAAGAAAAAATTAAGTATTATATAAATTAGTGACGTAAATCAAGCACTCAAAGAACTTTAGGATATTCAGAATTATGCTGCCAAGATATCTAAATGAATGGAAGTCATAAATTGGATGCTGTAAAATAAAATGTGTAACTCTTCTGTCTTGCAAATTTGGGTTCGGAAATGTATAAATTATAACAGGTGTGTTAAAGTAGCCTTAGCTTTGATTCTAAATCAAACCAAAATTGAATACATTAGTAGAATTGGGTTGTAATGTGGGACCTGCTACTAAAATGCTGCATGATTTTTATGGGTCTGTTTTTTTCCTCACTCAGAAATGAGAGGGGGGCGCCTGGGTGGCTCAGTCGGTTAAACGGCTGCCTTCGGCTCAGGTCATGATCCCAGGGTCCTGGGATCGAGTCCCACATCGGGCTCCCTGCTCAGTAGGGAGCCTGCTTCTCCCTCTCCCTCTGCCTGCCTCTCTGCCTACTTGTACTCTCTCTCTCTAATAAATAAATAAAAATCTTTAAAAAAAAAAAAAAAAGAGAGGTGGGTGAATCAGTTGACAGAACAGTCATTTGTTTTTCTTGTATGTGAATCCAAATGTCCCACCATGCAGAAACCATCAGTCCCTATGTACTTACCTTAGCTGGTTATTCTAAAATTATTTGAGTTTGAGTCTGTTAGGTATATTATTTCAGTAGTCTCTTTCTAAACTGTAATTCTGTTTTAAATGTCGTATATGCATCAGTGTGATTAAATTAGCCACATCAAGAAACATACATAAAAGAAACAAGAATATGGTTGCCTGAAACTTGACACCCTTGTTCTAGCTATATTACTAAGGATATGCATTAGTTGTTTCCCTTCCCACCCAATTATAGTCATGATGATAGTTTCCCCTGTAAATTTCTAGATTGATTGTTAACATGGGCTTTAGATGTTGTACAGGAAAAACTCTAGCTAATGTAAATGTCCCTTTATCCTTGAATAAAAATAATCAGTGACTTCTAATAGGAACAGAATGTTAGTAGAGAGGGCTTTTGGCTGATAAGTGATTCATCCATTAACCATATGTCATTGAGACTACTCTCAGACATATGCTCTCTGGAATTTGGTCACTTGCAGATGTTTCAAGGGGAAGCTGTCAGCATGTTGTCCTTTTGATATACAGTAGATTCAGGATGTCCTGCATGTATTATCACATGACTTAATCCAAGTCTGTAAATTTCAGTAGGTGAAGAGTAAATCCATATATTGTGACTTTGGTGTCACTTTGATAAATATTGCCAGCTGAGACCATCATTTTATTCTTTGGGGACTGAATGTAGGTGCCACAATTCAAGAATATAATTAATATCCTCATTATTAATCACTGCATGTCACCCATAACTTATTCTGACTCACCAAATTTATTTAAGGTACCCATCAAACTGTAAGCTTTGGGCATCTTTTGATGTATGTACAACATTTTCTAGCTCCTGAATCACCTGTTGAAAATAACTGAAAGCAGACTTTCTCATATATCCTTTTTTTCTGTAACTATAATTTTCTAAAATATGTATTTTTGGCTTTCTCTACTAGTAAAGTTATAAAATATATCTTAGTCATTGTGAAGATAAAAGAAAATATATGGAGAAAGGGGCACCTTCTTGCACTGGTCATGGGAATGCAAACTGGTGCAGCCACTCTGGAAAACAGTATGGAAGTTCCTCAAAAAGTTAAAATTAGAACTACCCTATGATTCAGAAATTGTACTACTAGGTATTTACCCCCAAAATGCAAAAGTACTAATTCAAAGGGATACATGTACCCATATGTTTATAGCAGCATTATCTACTATAGCTGAATTATAGAAATAGCCCAAGTGTCCACTGATTGATGAATGGATAAAGAAAATATGGTATATATACACAATGCAATATTACTCAGCCATAAAAAAAGAATGAAATCCTGCCATTTGCAATGACATGGGTGGAGCTAGAGAGTAGTATGTTAAGTGAAATAAGTCAGAGAAAGACAAATACCATATGATTTCACTCATATGTAGAATTTAAGAAACAAAACAAATGAGCAAAAGAAAAAAAAAAAAAAAGAGGCAGACCAAGAAACACTCTTAACTATAGAGAACAGACTGATGGTTACCAAAGGGGGGTTGGGGGGATGGGTGAAATAGGTGATGGGGATTAAGGAGTGCACTTGTTGTAATGAGCACCATGTGTTGTATGGAAGTGTTGAATCACTATATTGTACACCTGAAACTAACATTATACTATACGTTAACTGGAATTTAAATAAAAACTTAAAAAAAAACCAAGAAAACCTCTATCTTAGGTTCCCTTTGTTTGTAAAGAGTATCCCATTTTGCAAAGTGGTTTTGCTGAATGGATATATCTTGCCTGATATTCACATTTGCCCTAAGAAGGGAACTGAAATATTATTCCCATTTATAAATGAATAGACAGTGCTCAGAAAGAACAAGCCACTCGGCTGTCATCAGCTTCCAAGTGGCAGAGCAGCCTCTTCCTAAAGTTCATCCCAACATTCTTTACGTCACACAGCATTAGCTCCTCTAGCAAACCATGTCCATGAGCCCCTCACACAAAACCAGGTACAGAGTGACTGGCTCTCACACTTTATTGGGCATTGAAATCACCTGGAAGGCTTGTTAAAAATGCAGCGTTAATGTTCTCAATCTCTAAAGATAATGACTTGACTAGGAACTAGAATTGGCATTTTATTTATTTATTTTAAGATTTTATTTATTTATTTGACAGAGAGAGAGACAGCGAGAGAGGGAACACAAGCAGGGGGAGTGGGAGAGGGAGAAGCAGGCTTCCCACAGAGCAGGGAGCCCATGCGGGGCTCGATTTCAGGACCCTGGGATCATGACCTGAGCCGAAGGCAGACGCTTAATGACTGAGCCACCCAGGCACCTCTAGAATTGACATTTTAAATAAATACTTCTGGGTATTCTGTGACAAGTAGAAAATCACACTATGTAGAATTCAGATTTAGAAAAGGGTATCCCAAATCTTTAGTAGTTTACTAAATGAGCTAGAACCTATGGTATTTGAGCATATCAGAGACACAAATTGGGTAAGTTTTATGCCTATGTGTCTAGAATTTCATATGTAAAACACGAGCGGATTTAGATAACAGAGAGTTCATGCTATCTATTGATTACATTATTTCATGCCCTCCAGTATGAAGGCAGCATTCTCATTTATAACATATTCTTGAGTGCCTAAGATTAAAAAGAATTTATTTGAGCCGTAATTTCTGGCTGCTCTCTTTTTCTCCCCATTCCCTTCCCATTCTGTGAATAAGCAGGTGGCATGAAGGAGGTTTATGGTAGGATTTAAAATGAAAACCAATTAGACAAGTAATTAAAAGTGGGAACTGACAACATGTCTTGATGTGCCTGATGTGTAAAATATAAATATTCCAGGGAAATTTTATTTTGTTACTTAAAAAATTATGAGTCAAGGGGAAGCATAGAATGTTGGCTCTCACTGGCTCCCCTCATCACCATTGCTTTATCAGCTGTGTCCAGAGCTAGAGCCAGAAAGGGAAATATAAAGTATATTTATTTTGAGAAAGAACTGCTACTACTGGAAAATGACCAAAAAATACATCCATTCTATTGGAAATATTGATCTTTAATTCCTCTGCTTGTAGTAAGTGAAGAAATGACCTCCATAATATACTTTTTAAAAAGATTATTTATTTTAGAGAGCATGAGGTAGAGGGAGGGACAGAAGAAGAGGAAGAGAAAGAATCTCAAGCAGACTCCCCCCTGAGTATGGAGCTTGACATGGGGCTCAATCTCACGAGATCATGACCTGAGCCAAAATCAAGAGTCAGATGCTTAACCAACTGAGCCACCCAGGTGCCCCATAATGAACTTTTTCCATGTCTAAATTAAGCAGAACCCAAAGTTCTTAAGTGTTGAAAACAGAGGATGTGCAGTTTCACTTCCAACATGACAGACTGAGGTGCTACACAGACTTGCTCTCCTATGAAACTGACCTAAAAGAAAACAATAAAAAAAAAAAGAAAAAACTAAACTATTTAAAATTTCTGGAAATGATTTTAAGAGCATAGGTGGAAAAAAAAACCACAGTAGCTTCAAGAGAATCTACTAAAACATAATTTTCTGAGCCTATGTGGATATTTTAGTTGATAATCTGACAAAGGATTATTGGGAAAAAGGAGCCCTCATAATAGCTATGGTTTTCTCGAGATGAAAGCCAGTATAGTGATAGTGTTCTAGTATTAATAATCTGATAGTACAAAGCAATAATAAAAATCCTCAATTATCAATATCATGTACTGCTTTGATATACTGTTAAATTATAATTTTTCTTCTCATGTATGTTCTCTAGTCTCTTTGTCTAACCTATAAATCAGCTATATCAGGGACTAGACATTGTATACTTTTCTCATTTTTCAAAGATTATATGGAACAATGCCTAAGGTCTAGTAGGCCCTCAAATATTTATTAAACATTATTTTGTGAGTTAGTCCTATGACATTCCTCTTTATTTCTCATATGCCTAGTTGGGCACTGTATAAATCAGAAGTATAGGGAAATTTTTGTGAGAAATATTGAGGCTACACTTAAGAGTCAGGGGTATGGGTTCAAAATATGATTGTCTGTTTCTCACCCAGAGATTGACCTCAAACCTAACTCATTTATTGTTTCCTCACTTCATTATTTACTTTTGTTATGTCTGGGACATACTTATTAGCTTATTGGGTTTTGCTGTATGTCATTTTCAACTAATAAAATCATAATCTGACCTATAAACTATATAAATATATACAAACCTGGTAGCTGATGTCCTATCACCTACCCATCTAAATCTCTGAAGGAGCTTTCTGAGGGCAATTTCTCTTATAAGGAAGAAATATGTTCTGAAAGATTTTCAAAGTTTTTGTTTTAAAATTTGATTCAAATTGGTCGCTAAATTTTAAGTAATGAATACTTATATTATTCCAAGTTAACAAGAAATATAATTTTATTCTTCTCTATAACTCAATTTCTATCTCAAATACCTCTCTCACTTGAGGAACAAAAACGTGTTATAAATAAATTTGAGGTATCTTCTTACCACAGTCTATTATTTATATAATGTTAAGTGTATAGGGGTGGGAAATGAGGATAGAATGGGGATCTTTTTCAAGATAGCATATTTTCTACAACAATACATATAGAAATGGTCATCCATTTTTGACTTGAATGAAGTAAATTTCATTCCTGCTGCAAAAGTAAAAAAGACTAGATATATTAAAAAAGTAATATTGTTTAAGATATGAGAGTTGAGGAAGAAATGATGAACTCTAATTCTGAAAGAGGGTCTTTGTGAGGTGAGCAGATGATTGCTAGCTATTTTCTACCTGTAGCTGTTTTGTCAGGGTACAGACCAAAGTTTGTGCTTCAAGAGACCTTATTGGAAGTAAAGAGAGACCTGTGAGATTTGAGAATTAAGTGGAGCTCACATGACAGTTGGAAACTTGGGAGTCCTAAAATCAGAGCCAGCTTCCTTGTTGGGACATTTGCTGAGTTCTGAGGATCAGGGGGCCCTGTGTTTGAGGGTTCCCTATCTCCCATTGTTTCCTGGTATTTAAGGGGAAAAAAGTCCCATTTGAAGGAGTTTCCTACCTCAAATGTGACTCAATTTGCCCCTCAAGACAAAAGAACAGACTTATCAGACTTTGAGGTTTTAGGGGATGATGCTGTTGCAGTCAAAATCCTAGGGTTCTTGTTAAAATTGACCAGTTTCGTCTAAAATTTACATAGAATTTTAGATGGGAAATAAGTGGAAATTTATTGCAAAATATTATCTTGTATGGAATATTTTAATATGGAAATATATGTGGAATAGCTAAGACAATCTTGAAGGAGGAGAAGGAAGAGAAGGGAGAGGAAAAGGATGAAATAGTTGAAGGATTTGCCCTGCTAGATTGCAAGACTTCCTATAGAATTACAGTAATTTAATAAGTGTGGTATTGGTGCAAGCAAAATAAAACAAAAGAGAGTCTAAAAAGAGACTTCCACATACATAGTCACATCAAGGTTCAGCAACTCAATTCAATGTAGAAGAAATGTTCTTTTTTTTTTAATTTTTTTTTTAAAGATTTTATTTATTTATTTGACAGAGAGAGACACAGCGAGAGAGGGAACACAAGCAGGGGGAATGGGAGAGGGAGAAGCAGGCTCCCCGCTGAGCAGGGAGCCCGATGCGGGACTCGATCCCAGGACCCTGGGATCATGACCTGAGCCGAAGGCAGTCGCTTAACCAACTGAGCCACCCAGGCGCCCAAGAAATGTTCTTTTTAATAACATTAATAAGACTCCTAACGGGTCGGGCGCCTGGGTGGCTCAGTTGGTTAAGCATCTGCCTTCGGCTCAGGTCATGATCCCAGGGTCCTGGGATCGAGTCCCGCATCGGGCCCCCTGCTCAGCAGGGAGCCTGCTTCTCCCTCTGCCTGCCCCTCCACCTGCTTGTGCACTCTCTCTCTCTCTCTGACAAATAAATAAATACAATCTTTAAAAAAAAAAAAGACTCCTAAAGGGTCAAATGAGTATCTACATAGGAAATAATAAACATTAACCCTTTCCTCACACTACACAAAATTTTGAGTAGATCAACTACTTTTTTTTTTTTTTAAGATTTTATTTATTTGAGAAAGAGAGAGAGCACAAGCAGGGAGAACAGCAGGGAGAGGAAGAAGCAGGCTCTCCACTGAGCAGGGAGCCTGTTGCGGGGCTTGATCCCAGGACCCCAGGGTCATGACCTGAGCTGAAGGGAGACGCTTAACCAACTGAGCCACCCAGGTGCCCCTGGATCAACTACTTTTATTTGAAAGGTAAAACAGTAACATCCTATGAAAAACATAAGAGAATGTCTTCATTACCTTGAGAAAAGCAGACCTATTTTTTTAACATAAAGTGTTATATTAGTTTCAGGTGTGTGATGTAGTGATTCAACAGTTCTATATATTACTCAGCGCTCATTAGGATAAGTGTACTCTTAATCCTCTCCCCTATTTCACTTATGTCCGCATCCACCTCCCCTCTGGTAATCACCAGTTCTTTTATTTAACAGTCTGTTTTGTTGTTGTTTGTCTTTTTTTCTCTGTTCATTTGTTCTGTTTCTTAAATTACACAAATGAGTGATATCATGTGGTATTTGTCCTTCTCTGACTGACCTATTTCACTTAGCATTATAACACCTAGATCCATCCATTTTGTTGCAAATGGCAAGATTTCACTCTTTTTTTATGGCTCACTGATATTTTATCTCTCTACCACATCTTCTTTATCCATTCATCTATTGATGGACACTTGGGTTGCTTTTATATCTTGGCTATTGGAAATGATGCTGCAGTAAACAGAGGGGTGCAAAAAAAAAACAGAAGGGTGCATATATCTTTTCAAATTAGTGTTTTCATATTCTTTGGTAAATATCCAGTAGTGGAATTATTGGGTCATATGGTAATTCTATTTTTTTTATTTTTTGAGGAATCTCCTTTTTTTTTTTTTTTTACTTTTCCACAAACCGTACTAGTTTACATTCCCAGCAACAGTAGACAAGGGTTACTTTTTCTCCACATCCTTGACAACACTAGTTGTTTTTTGTGTTTTTGATTTTAGCACTCATTGTGGTTTTGCTTTGCATTTCCTTGATGATGAGTGATGTTGAGCATCTTTTCATGTGTCTGTTGGCTCTTTGTATGTCTTCTTTGGAGAAATGTCTGCTCATTTTTAATTGGATTACTTGGGGGTTTTTTGGTGTTGAGTTATATAAGTTCTTTATATATTTGGGATATTAACTGCCTATCAGATATATCATTTGCAAGTATCTTCTCCCTTTCAGTAGGTTGTCTTTTAGTTTTGTTGATTGTTTTTGTTTGTTCTTTTATATTCTGTGCAAAACCTTTTTATTTTGATGCAGTCCCAGTAGTTTTTGTTTGTTTGTTTTTGCTTTTATTTCCCTTGCCTCAGGAGACATATCTAGAAAAATGTTGCTACAGCTGATGTCAGACATTACTGCCTGTGCTCTCTTCCAGGGTTTTTATCGTTTCATGCCTCATGTTAAGGTCTTTAATCCATTTTGAGTTTATTTTTGTGTATGGTGTAAGAAAGTGGTCCAGTTTCATTCTTTTGCCTGTAGATGTCCAGTTTTCCCAACACCAACTGTTGAAGACACTTTTTCCCACTGCATATTCTTGCCTCCTTTGTTGTAGATTAATTGGTCATATAATTATGAGTTTATTTCTGGACTCTTATTCTGTGTCATTGATCTGTGTGTCTATTTTTATGCCAGGACCATACTCTTTTGATTACAGCACCTTTATATACATCTTAAAATCTGGGAATTTTTTTTTTTTTTTTTTGTGGAATCTTCTGGGTTTTCTATATATAGTATCATGTCATCTACAAATAGTGAGTTTTCCTTCTTTCTTACCAATTTGAGTGCCTTTTCTTGGCTGATTGCTCATCTAGGACTTCCATTATTATATTGAATAAAAGTGGTAAGAGTGGACGTTCTTGTTTTGTTCCTGATCTTAGGGGGAAAAGCTCTCAGTTTTTCACCATTGAGTATGATGTTAGCTGTGAGTTTTTATTTTTTTTTTAAGATTTTATTTATTTGAGAGAGTGAGAGCGAGAGAGAGAGAGGGAGAGAGAGATCATGAGCAGGTGTGGGGGTAGAAGGAGAAGCAGACTCCCTGCTGAGCAGGGAGCCCGATGTGGGACTCGATCCCAGGATCCCGGGATCATGACCCAAGCTGAAGGCAGACACTTAACCAACTGAACCACCCAGGTGCCGAGGCTGTGGGTTTTTATATATGGCCTTTATTAGGTTGAAAAAAGTTATTTCTTAAACAGTATAGAAAAAACACTGGCCATAAAATAAAATAAAATTTGGACCTCATTAAAATTATTACTTCTGTTTATCAAAAGACAACATTTTGAGTAAAGAGACAAGCTATAGATAGGGGGAATAGTCACAATACATATATCTGATAAATAATCTCATGCAGAATATATAAAAATATATATTATATACAATACGTAAAACATATATACACAATATATAAATATAAATACACATGATATATTTAAAATATATATATATATATATACACATACACAATACATAAAAAAATCCTACATTGGATGGAAGTGTTCAAAAGGTACAAACTTGCAGTTATAAGTAGTGGGGACATCATGTACAACATGACAATTTTTTTTTTTTCATGTTTACTATTTTTTTTTAATTTTTTAATTTTTTTATTCTTATGTTAATCCCCATACATTACATCATTAGTTTTAGATGAAGTGTTCCATGATTCATTGTTTGTGCAAAACACCCAGTGCTCCATGCAGAACGTGCCCTCCTCAATATCAACATGACAATTCTAATAGTAACACTGCTGTGTGGTATATTTAAAAGTTGCAAAGAAGGTAGATGCTAAAAGTCCTCATCACAGGGGGGACTTTTTTTTTTTGGCATCTATATGAGATGATAGATGGTAACTAAACTTAAAATGGTAACCATTTTGCAATATCTGTAAGTGAAATTATTGTGCTATATGCTTACACAATGTTGTTTGTCAGTTACATCAGTAAAACTGAAAGAAAAAAAAAAAAAACTCCTACAGACTAAGAAAAAACCAATTTAAAAAAATGAGCAAAAGACTTTAAGAGGTATTTCCCAAAATAGGATATCTAAATCACTGCTAAGTTTTTGAAATTGGGGTGAACATTATTATTCATCAGTAAGATGCAAATTAAAATGACAGTGAGATACACTTACACCCCAAACAGAAAGGCTAAAATGAAACACGTAGACAAGTCACTTGCTATGTTAGCCTTTCTTTTGTGCTTGACCCAGGGAGCAGAGTCCAGGGTCCCTCATTCAGGGACATCCATGCTCTTTCCTCCTCCTCCCCC
>NC_138371.1:59209837-59231768 GCF_054177405.1 Leptonychotes weddellii | reverse complement strand
AATCCATGAGCATGGAATGTTTTTCCATTTCTTTGTGTCTTCCTCAAACTGCTGGAACTCATATAGGAATTCAGTAAAGTGGCAGGATATAAAATCAATGCACAGAAATCAGTGGCATTCCTATACACTAACAAGACAGAAGAAAGAGAAATTAAGGAGTCGATCCCATTTACAATTGTACCCAAAACCATAAGATACCTAGGAATAAATCTAACCAAAGAGGCAAAGAATCTGTACTCAGAAAACTATAAAATACTCATCATCTTACATTTTTTGATTGGAGCATTTAGTCCATTTACATTCAAAGTAATTCTTGATAGGTAGGTATTTATTGGCATTTTGTTATTTGTTTTATTTGTTTTTTTTATAGTTTTTCTTTCTTCCTTCTCTTGCTGTCTTTTCTCATGGTTTGCTGGCTTTCTTTAGTGATATACTTGGATTTCTTTTTCTTTATTTTTTGCATATTTACTATCAGTTTTTGATTTGTGGTTACCATTAGATTTACTTAGAACACATTAAGCATATAGCCATCTATATTAAATTGATAGTAATTGAAGTTTGAACCCATCCTTTACACCTTTCCTGCCCCCCATGTTTTTATATATGGTGTCATAATTTACATCCTTTTATTTTGTGAATTCCTTGACTGATTTTTATAGATATACTTAGTTTTACTGCTTTTGTGGTTCCTACTTTCCTTACTTCTTCTTATGGTCTTTCCACTCATAGAGTACCCTTTAACATTTCTTAGAGGGCTGGTTGAGTAGAGATGAATTCCTTTAATGTTTGTTTGTCTGGGAAACTCTTTAGCTTTCCTTCTATTCTGAATGATAGCATTTCTGGAAAGAGTAATCTTTTTTTTTTTTTTTTTTTAAAGATTTTATTTATTTATTTGAGACAGAGAGAATGAGAGAGAGAGAGCACATGAGAGGGGGGAGGGTCAGAGGCAGAAGCAGGCTCCCCGCCGAGCAGGGAGCCCGATGCGGGACTCGATCCAGGGACTCCGGGATCATGACCTGAGCCGAAGGCAGTCGCCCAACCAACTGAGCCACCCAGGAGCCCTGGAAAGAGTAATCTTGATTGCAGGTTTTTATTTTTTCAGAACTTTTAATATATCATGCCACTCTTTTGTGGCCCGCAAAGTTGACGAAAAATCAGCTGATAGCCTTACACAGTTTCCCTCATATGTATGTAACTGTTTTCTTTTCTCTTGCTGCTTTTAAATTTCTCTTTAAAATTTTAAATTTTAAAATTCTCTCTTTATCACTACTTTTTGCCATTTTAATGACTATGTGTCTTGGTGTAGACTTCCTTGGGCTGATTTTGTAGGGTTCTCTCTGTGCTTCCTGGATCTGGATTTCTGCTTCCTTCCCCAGATTCAGGAAGTTTTCAGCTATTATTTCTTCAAATATATTTTCTGCCCTCTTTTCCCTGTATTTTTCTTCTGGGATCACCATAATGTGAATATTACCACACATGATGGTGTTGCTGAGTTCCCTTAGTCTATTTTGATTTATTATTATTTTTCGCTCTCTTGTTCAGCTTGATTGCTTTCCATTACTCTATCCTGTAGGTGGCTGATCTATTCTTCTTCCTCTAGTTATTATTTATTCCATCTAATGTATTTTTAATTTCATTTACTGAGTTCTTCATCTCTGATTGGTTCCTTTTGTTTTCTTTCTCTTTGTTGAGGGTCTCATTGAGGTCCTCTACTCTTCTCAGGTCCAGCAAGTATCTTTATGACCATTTTTTGAAATTCTTTATTGGTCATATTACTTATTTCCTTTATTTTTTTTTTTCCTCTCTTGGTGTGATTTTTGTCCTGTCCTTTCATTTGGGACATATTCCTCTGTCTTCTCATTTTGTTTAAGTCTCTGTGTCTGCTTCTGTTTTGGGAAAGTCAACAATGTCTCCTGCTCTTGAAAGTAGTGGCCTTATGAAAAAGAGGTCCTTATAGTGCCCTGCAGTGCAATGTCTTCTGTTCACCAAAACCTCATGCTTCAAGGGTGTCTCCTATGTGTGTTTGTGCACCTTACCCTTGTGGCTGAACCACTTTTGCCTTTAGTCCAGTCATCTTCAGTGGCTTTCTTTGCCTGTTGTGGGCAGGGTTTGGTCCCTGCGGTATTAGGTAGGACAGTTTCAAACCACCTTGGGCTTTAGTTGAGTCAGACCAAGTGTTTGCTGGAGATGTGGTAGCATGAAACTACAGACACATTTTTTGTTTTGTTCTCTGAGAAGCTCTCATTGATGGGTGGGGTCTGCCATCAGACCTGATGTTGGCCCCCAGCATTGCTGGGACTGCAGTGGACTGTTTAGTATGGTTATCCTCCCCTCTTCATGGGGCAGGAGTTAGTTTGGTATGGTGCTGGCTTCTGTTGGGGTTGCTTGCCCATTTCCAGATTTGTGGCACCCCTATTGATGGGCTCCGGCCTAGGGTGTATTGGAGGGTTCAGGTCTGCAGGAGAACATGGGGGTGTGTGGTGCCAACCAGGTCTGTGCTGTTTGCTGTGGGAGGGGACCTGCTGCTCCCTGTAAAGACTCCTATGGAGGCCCACAGGGTTGGAGGGGGCAGATCCACAGAAGTGCATGGAGGTAGGGTGCACTGTTAGCAAGCTAGGTGGTTTGGGCACTGCACTGGTTCCCACAAGTATCTGTGTATCTAGGCTGGGGTAGGGGAGGGAAATGGTGATTGCTAGCTCTTTTGTTCTTAGAGAAGACTCCCAAGATTTCTGCCCCTCCAGTACACACTCAGAGATTAGTAAACAAACCTCCCTCCCATATATACCAAGTATTTTTCAAACTGTTGCTTCTGTGCTATATCTCAGTGGGTCTATTTGTTGTGCTGTCTCATTAAAAGCAGGGACTCAGCTTCCTATTGCCCTCTCAGCTCTCCTAGAGTGAAGCCCACTGATATTTAAAGCTCCAAGTTTTAAGCCCCACTGATTATAAGAACACTTGAAGTTGGACCTCTCTTGTTTTCAAAGCCAAATATTATAGAGATTTATCACCCCTGTCAGGTCTTTCATGCCTGGGGTACCTGGTGTGAGGGATTCTTTCTTTCCCCTTTCTGCATCTATGACATCCTTCCCTCCAGTGGATAGTCTTAGGGTTTTGTTTGGCTCCTGTCCACCTCTCTCCACCCTTCCTATGCTCTTTCATGTGGCCTTTTCTCTACATCTAGCTGTAAAAAGTCTGTTCTGCCAGTGTTCAGGTCGTTTCTGGGTTGTTTGCATTGATATGAGTGGGTTACCTAGGTGTATCTGTGGAGGGAGGTGAACTTAGGATCCTCCTACTCTGCCATTTTCCCTGGAAGTTCCACTGTATCACTTTAATAGATATTCAAGAATAAAGCCTCACCCCCCACACACACCCAGTATAGACATGTATAGATCACTGTGAGATTTTTGAATTTGTAACCCTGACATCCCGCAGAGCACAAAAATAGTGATTTGAGAACATGGGCTCTGGAGACAGATTCACATCCTGATACTACCATTATTTGCTGTCTATGACTCTAGTCAAGTTACCCAGTTTCTCTCAGGCTTAATTTTCACATTGATAGCAGGAGAATAGAAATTTCTCAAAAGTTAATTTAAGCTTAAAATGAAACAACATGAAGTCTTTACCATAATATATGTTCTATGCATTTTAACTGTTATCACATTTGGATTCATTTATTCAAGTATGATCAAAGATACTGTATCATTATTCTTCTGGTCATTTCAACTTATGTAGATTTATGTTAGTACCATTAAAATCTTAATGCTTTAAGCATTTGGGGTCCCTGAAATACTGTATTATATAATTTACAGAAAACGTAAGTGGTTTAGAGTCTAGAAGGAACCGTGTTGTGCTAAGATAATTTCACCCATAGAATATTTCCTCTCAGTGAATCTCCACAAAGAATCTCTAAGACCCTGCCAAAAAGCAAAACAAAATGAAACAGAACACAAATAGTCTTTTGAGATTCTCACAGCACCTCCCTAGAAGAGGTGATGGTTTTCTCCAGAAAGATTCATTTGTGTAGTATTTATTTTCTTTAGAAAATGGTGTACTATGACAGGTACCTTTATACTTTAACTGAAATAAGACATTACTCAATACCACTGTATGAGTTATTTGAATACTAATAATATAAATAATCACTTCTTTTACCAATGAAAACCTTAGTTTCTATTGGACTTTCTCAGTATAGTCGACCCTTGAACAACACTGGTATGAACTGTGTAGGTCCACTTATATGCTGATTTTTTACATTATAGTACTTAATGTATTTTCTCTTCCCTGTGATTTTCTGAACATTTTCTTTTCCCTAGCTTACTTTAAGAATACAGTATATAATACATATACAAAATATGTGTTAATTGACTGTTTATGTTATTGGTAAGGCTTTTGGTCAACAATAGACTATTAGTAGTTGAGTGTTTGGTGACTCAAAAGTTATATACAGGTTTTCATCTGCATGGGGGTCAGCACCCCTAACCTTTGTGTTGTTCAAGGGTCAATGGTATTTATTTCATTTGATGCCAAATCTTCAGTCTTATTAACCAAAAATAAATGAATAAGTGATCTGGTCAAAGTTATATGGGTTGAAAATGAAAGACTCAAACCCTAATCTCTATTTATTATATTTACAAAAACCTTGGCTATAGTTATCCTACTGAACAGAATAGGTGACTGCTCCTTATAAACCAATGGAAAGCCAGTGTATCAAGCAGTGAAGCATTGTAATACCTTCTGTAATTATTTCAATAATATTTTCCTATTTAACAAATCACCTAATATAATCTTACAGAAGATAAAAATGGCATAATGGGAATAGTAAAGTTTAAGGGTCAGAAAGTGGATTTGAAATTAGATTTTCCCTTTCGTCAATTGTGTAAACACTTGCCGAATGCCTTCAATGGGCAAGGGCTGTTCCAGGCACTAAGGCCATAAAGATGAAGAATAGAAACATGTCCTCTGCCCTAAGGGAGATCACAGTTTGGTAAGGGAAACAGACACATAATCAGATCATTTTAATACAACATGATAATTGCTATGATAGATGCATGGCCTGAAATCTAGGGGAGCCCAGCAGGAATGATATTTGCCCCATGTAGGGACTCAGAGAAAGTTTCTGGGAGGAAATGATGCTGGAATTAAGCTCAAGTCTGAATAAACATAGGCCAGGGTGAAGAAAGATAGGAAGAGTGTTTCTGCATTAACCAATTTATGTAAGCATGAAACTGATAATGCATTTAGGGAAAAAATGTATACTGCCAGAATATAAAGGATAAAGCAGTCGGCATGGGGGGATGGGACTAGAAAAGTAGACAGGGCTAAGAAATTAAAGATCTTTTGTGCCAAACTTTTGTATCCAGTTATGACAATGATGTCCTAGTAGGGGAGGGATGAGAGCTACGAAATAATTACAGCAGAAGAATATCAAAGTTACACCTTTGGCTTACAGTAATCACTCTAGCCACAGTGCAAAGAACATATTTAAAGGTTTCAAGTCTAGAAGATGGGAAGCCAGTTGGTGGTGGTGGCAGCAGTAAGGGGGACATTATTGATCAGTATATAGTGAGATAAATGCATGAATGAATAAGTAAGTAGAAATGGGGAGGAGATACAGAGATACAGAGGAATTTCAAAAAATGTAATTAGAAAAAATATATATAATTAGATATTCCTTCAAAGAGGAGGAAATGAATTTTCTTCTCTTTCTCTTTTCTGCTCTTCTCTAAGCTAGACTTAGTGAGTAACTTCCAAAGAAGAAGTGTGGCAAGAGAAAAATGATTAAGTGTGTAGTGGGTAGACCTGGCAGATATCACCTTAGCCAAGTTCTCAAGGTTAACATCACCACAGAAAAGTCACATTAACATCAGATACTCTCTGAGTGATGAGAAAGGCCCTTCACTTCTGTGGTATTCTTCTCTCGAACCAATTACTCTATTCTAATCATGAGAATATAAGAGATACATTCAAATGAAAGGCACTTTACAAAATATCTAACTGTGCTCTTTAGAACTGTCAAGGTTATAAAAACCAGGAAAGACAGAAACCGTAACAGACTGGAGGATTCTATAACAAGATAATGACAAAATGCAATTTGAATCTTGGAATCCTAGATGAGAAATAGGACGTCAGTGTAAAAAGTGGTGAAATCCAAATTAAGTCTCTACTTTAGAGAATAGTATTTTAATAATGCCGATTTCTTAGTTTTATATATTACAGGAAGCTTGATGAGGATTTTTTTTAAACTTTATTGCTTTGTAACTGAATCAAATTCTCTTATATTTTGAAAGAAAGGATGTTCTTGCTTTCTGTAGTCAGCAGGCTATGTCATCCATGGATGCCTTGGAAAAGGCACAGTTCTAATCATGCCTTCCTCTGGCATACATTATTCCTATAACTTTGTTTATAGAATGCAGAAGCAAAATTTTAGAGGAAGTTTTACAGTTTCAGAGAAATTCTAAGAAAATTAGTAATAGTCTATTTTGCTATAGAGATGGTTTTATAATTAAAGTGTATGACTACATAGCACATTGCCTTGAGGGAGTTCAAAGCATTTCGCCAATGTGGTTGAGAACACAGCTATGACCAAACAAAATAGTAATCATAGAAATGAAGCTTTGGGTTTCATATAGATATTAATATGTCTTACATCTATCAAGAGTGGTAACATTACAAAGCAATTTCTAACCAAGAAGGGTGAAGTGATTCAATTATTTATTCATTTTGTATGTATTCATTCACTCAACAAAAATGTTGTGAGTGTCGGCTGTGTTTCAAGCACCATGTTAAATTTTCATGATCACAATCAGAATATACTCAATGGTCTGTTCTACCTTGATCAAACACAAAATTCTCCTTGGATTGTAGATTCACCTACAAACAACAGAGGCTAGTATGGTCACACTCTTATGTCTCAGGTTCAAAAATCTGCTTAGAAAGTTTACTCCAAAGAAGCACTTTGTTTTGTTTGCTGCTCAGTGGTATTTCAGAGTAAATCCAAAGCCTATGCGAGACACACATGAATAATAATTTAGAATTAATTTATTTTACATGACCCTCATTTTCTAAAACACGGCTTCCTCTACATCCCGAATGGTACATAATAAATAATTTAAAGTTAAAGAGAGCATTGACTCTGCATAAAATGAAGACAAAGTTGGTTCTCTTGAGTAGGGTAGCTAAGAGCTAAGAGCAAACATCTGCTATTGATTGCTTCTAAAATATTAAGGAATGCTATTCCCAGAATACATGAATGGAATAAAGTTCGGCAAAGGATAGAATCATTTTTTCTTACAAAAATAACTGTTTCCTAAGTTGTTGCATGCACTGAGGGAAAAACCTAAACCTTTCAAGTTAAAGGCTTGATTTTTCAGTTTCTTATTCTTGGTCATGCCTGTTTATACCCATTTGTGAAGAAAATTGTTATTGAAACATTGTATGAATGGGAAAGGACATGAAATAATTATTTGTTAAAGAATCATTTTTCCTGTTCATTGATTCTGTTCATGGAGAGAATAAAATCAAAGAACCAAACCTGATCATAGAGTGCTAGTACTCTAAAGGACTCAAACATCACCTAGACCAATTCTCTGATATCAGACTGAGGATACTAAGATAAAATTATAGTTAGTGACTGGCTAAGGACAACCAAGTAAATACTGATGAAGTCAGAAATGGACTACATTATATCTCAGAATTCATTTTAGTAAAAAAAAATCTGAAAAATTTGTTTATCCTATTTAGTAACTGTAGCTTGTGACACCATCAGGATTACTAAAAACGTAAAATATCCTAATCAACTGTATTTTAGGGGATAGTTAAAAAAAGAATTAGAATGCATGTGGATATATATTTTTTCCAATAATATATGTAGTAATTAATTGATAGATGATAAATGAATAGAGAGGTTAATAGATATATACATACATATATATTCATAGAATTAGGTAAATAATTACACTATGGATATTATCTCTTTTTAGGAATTAAATTCCTTGTAAATTAAATTAGTATTCTGCTATATTTAAAATACCAATAGCATTTAAGTTGGCACTTAGAAAATGCCATCTAAAAATATCAGTTGTAAAGTGAATTAAATTAAAAATAAAATTTCACTTTAGTATTTTTCCTATAAGCCTTTAGCTTAAAAGAACAAAACTGACATACCTGTGTTGGAACTCTGTTTTTGTAGGTGTCTTCTCTTGTGATTTAAGTGAATCGAACAGGTTTAGCATGTAAAAGAGGGATGAAAGCCCAGAATAATATACTGAATAGATTACAAACATGAATAATTTCACATAAACATGAAGGAAGAACAAATATTTTTTAAACTCTTTTTTTAAAGTAATCTCTATGTCCAACATGGGGCTTAAATTCACAACCCGGAGATCAAGAGTGGCACACTCCACCAACTGAGCCAGCCAGGTGTCCCAAGAACAAATATTTTAATATTGAATACTATTCACCTTTTTATAATAAAGATGAAAATATTTGTAGCTCCAGTATTGTGAAAGTTGATAGCCCTCTTTAGAGATTGTTTTTGTTATTTTCATTCTTCAAGTAGGAACTCTCCAGAGAAAATCAATAATCTAACACTTTATTTAATTTTTTTGAAGTTTTTATCTAAATTCCAGTTAACATTCAGTGTAATATTAGTTTCAGGTGTACAATATAGTGATTCAACATTTTATCCATGTAACACCCAGTGCTCATCACTACAACTGCACTCCTTAATCCTTATCACATATCTCACCCATCCCCTCCATCCACCTCCCATCTGGTAACCATCAGTTTGCTCTTATAGTTAAGAGTCTGTTTCTTTGTTTGTCTCTCTTTTTTCCCCTTTGTTGATTTGTTTTGTTTCTTAAATTCCACATATGAGTGCAATAATATGGTATTTGTCTTTCTCTGACTGACTTATTTCACTTAGCATAATATACTCTGGCTCCATCCACATCACTACAAATGGCAAGATTTCATTTTTATGGCTGAGTAATATTCCATTGTGTGTGTATATATCACATCTTCTCTACCCATTCATCAGTTGATAGACACTAAGGCTGTTTCCATAATTTGGCTATTCATTTCTGGCTGTTTCCATAATGCTGCAATAACCATCAGAGTGCATGTATCCCTTTGAATTAGTATTTTTGTCTTCTTTGGGTAAATACCTAGTAGTGCAATTGCTGGATTATAGGGTAGTTTTATTCTTAACTGTTTGAGGAACCTCCATACTGTTTTCCAGAGTGGCTGCACCTAGTTTGCATTCCTACCAACAGTGCAAGAGGATTCCCCTTTCTCCACAGCCTCACCAACACCTGTTGTTTCTTGTGTTTTTGATTTTGGCCATTCTGACAGGTGTCAGGTGATATCCCATTGTTATTTTGATTTGTATTTCCCTGATGATCAGTGATGTTCAGCATTGTTTCATGTGTATATTGGCTATCTGGATGTCTTTTTGGAAAAAATGTCTAGGTCTTCTGCCCATTTTTTAACTGGATTATTTGTTTTTTGGGTGTTGAGTTTTAGAAGTTCTTTATGTATTTTGGATACTAACACTTTATCAGCTATGTCATTGGCAAATATCTTCTCCTATTCCATAGGTTGCCTCTTACTTTTGTTGATTGTTTCCCTCACTGTGCAGAAGCTTTTAGTTTTGATGAAGTCCCAACAGTTTGTTTTCACTTTTGTTTTCCTTGCCTCAGGAGACCTATCTAGGAAGAAGTTGCTATGGCTGATGTCAAAGAGGTTACCTGCCTGTGCTCTCTTCTAGGATTTTTACATGTCTCACATTTAGGGCTTTAATCCATATTAAGTTTATTTTTATATGGTGTAAAAGAGTGGCCCAGTTTCATTTTTTTGGATGTTGCTCTCCAGTTTTCCCAACACTATTTGGTGAGGAGACTGTTTTTTTCCCAATGGATATTCTTTCCTGCTTTGTCGAAGATTAATTGACCATTTAGTTGTGGGTTCATTTCTGGGGTTTCTGTTCTGTGCCATTGATTTATGTGTCTCTCAAACACTTAAAAAAGAGTTAATACCAATTCTTCTCAAACTAGTCCAAAAATAGAAAAGGAAGAAAACTTCCAAATTCATTCTGTAAGGCCAACATTACCCTGATACCAAAACCAGATAAAGACTCCACCAAAAAAGAGAACTATAAACCCATATCCCTGATGAATATGGATGCAAAAATTCTCAATAAAATACTAGCAAACCAAATCCAACAATACATTAAAAAAATCATTCACCACAATCAAGTGGGATTTATTCCTGCATTGCAAGGGTGGTTCAATAGGTGTAAATCAATCAATGTGATACACCACATTAATAAAAGAAAAGATAAGAGCATTATGACTCTTTCAATAGACACACAAAACGCATTTGACAATCACAATGTCCATTCATGTTAAAAAACCCTCAACAAGGTAGGTTTAGAGGGAACATAACTCAACATCACAAAGGCCATCTATGAAAAACCCACAGCTGTAATATAATCCTCATTGGGGAAAAACTGAGAGCTTTTCCTCTATGGTCAGGAACAAGACAGAGATGTCCACTCTCACCACTGTTATTTAACATAGTATTGAATTCCTAGCCACAAGAATCAGACAACATAAAGAAATAAACGGCATCCAAATCAGCAAGGAAGAAGTAAAACTTTCACTATTTGCAAATGACATGATACACTATATAGAATACCTGAAAGACTCCACCAAAAAAATGCTAGAACTGATTAATGAATTCAGTGAAGTTGCAGGATGCAAAATCAATGTACAGAAATCTGTTGCATTTCTATACAACAATAATGAAGCAGCAGAAAGAGAAATTAAGGAATCATTCCCATTGGTAATTGTACTAGAAACAATAAGATACCATACCACAAAGAGATGAAAGACCTGTACTTTGAAAACTGTAAAACACTGCTGGAAGAAATTGAAGATGACATAAACAGATGGAAAAACATTCATTGCTCAGAGATTGGAAGAACAAATATTGTTAAAACATCTTTACTACCCAAAGCAATCTACACATTCAATGCAATTCCTATCAAAATACCAACAGCATTTTTCACAGAGCTAGAACAAGCAATCCTAAAATTTATATGGAACCACAAAAGACCCCGAATAGCCAAAGCAACCTTGAAAAAGAAAAGCAAAGCTGGAGACATCACAATTTCAGATTTCAAGTTATACCACAAAGCTGTAGTGACCAAAACAATATGGCACTGGCACAAAAATAGACACATAATCTAGTACTTTAAAAGAATTTCTATAGCTCACACCTCAGAGCGGAAATTTCTATTGTTCTTCTTTTGGTATATATGACAGCCTTCCCTGAGACTCAGGGTACAGTGTGCCATTTTCTCAGCCTCTCTTTCTTCTCCCAGAAAACTCATTTGTTCTTTCTTTCTTTCTTTCTTTTTTTAAAGATTTTATTTATTTATTTGACAGAGACAGAGATAGCGAGAGCAGAAACACAAGCAGGGGGAGCGGGGGAGGGAGAAGCAGGCTTCCCGCTGAGCAGGGAGCCTGATGTGGGACTCAGTCCCAGGACCCTGGGATCATGACCTGAGCCAAAGGCAGACGCTTAACGACTGAGCCACCCAGCACCCTCATTTGCTCTTTCTTAAAATCTTTCTGATGAGGGTCAATTTTACAAAATCGGAAAACGCATTTTTCAGATGAAAATATTCTAGGATATCTAGAAGAAGACATAAAAGCTAAAATGTTAGTGATTCCACTTCAATTCAGTAGAGTGCCCAGGGGCCTGAACTCAGGTAAGAGGCTATTTACCTTTTGTTGTACTCTGTTTATCAACTCTCTGGGGCCTGCAAGTGAAGGGAGCATTTGGTAAAGTCAAGTGAGCAAAGAGTTATTAACAAAACAAAAGAAGGGGAGGAAGTCACTGGGGAAACACAGTATTGCTTTTGATACATCTAATACATATCTTCCATATAAAATATGATTGTATCATCTCTCTACTCAGGAAATGTAGGAGAAAATCTTCAGTTAAGATAGAGCAACATATCAAAAAACCATTACTGATTATCTTTCATAATATATTTGCACTGCTTCACAAATATCATTGTGGCAGGACAAAATGCACTGAACCCCTGATTTCACAGAGGCCTCTGGGCTCAATGGGCACCCAGATATTTGTTTCTTATACCATTCTCCGAGAAAAAGAACCAGAACTCCTTGGAGAACTGGTTGACTCTAGGACTAGGGCAGGGAAATTACAAATGAGCCTGGAGTGTTTTGTGTTAAAGAAAAACAAAACAAACCCCACACTGATGGGGGTAGTCAGAGGGGCACAAGAGCCAACAAAAATGGTCCCAATGGCTAGATGTAGAACAAATTGAGCAACTAAATAATGTTAATTATAACCCAACATACAGAATGAATAAGTCCATACTTAATGGGGAGACGAATAACTTCTTATGCAGAAGTCCAAATAATTTATGCAGATACTTTGACCTAAAGGAGGGGGAGCATAACTCTCTAGTTTTTAAATATAATTGTGCATATCCTTTCCAGAAAGTATAGAAAGGGGGGAAAAGAATAACTTTACAAGTGGAGAATTCTGACAATCACTACCTCAGCCAAGTGATCAAGGTCAGTATCAACAGTCATAAATCATATTGATTGCTTGTATTCTTGATAAGATGTAATGAAAATGTCATTTTACCTCTCTGATCTTTCTCCTCAAAACCCATAACCCCAGCCTAATCATGAGAAAAACATGCTACAGTACTTGACCAGTACACCTCAAAACTGTTAAGGTCATCAAAAATAAGGGAAATCTGAGAAACAGTCACAGCCAAGAGGAGCCCAAGAAGACATGACATGTATGGTAACCTGGGTGGAATCCTGGAATAGAAAAAGGACATTGGTAAAAATTATGGAAATTTGAATAAACCATGTACTTCAGTTAATAATAATGTATCAACCTTGGTTCATTAACTGTAAGAAGTGTACTGTACTAACATTAAGATGTTCATAATAGCGGAAACTGGGTGCAAAGGTATATGGATGCTGTCTGTACTATTTTCTCTCTCTCTCTCTTTTTTTTTCTGGAAATCTAAAAGTGTTTTAAGAAACTGTCTGTGAAGGGCTCCTGGGTAGCTCAGTTGGTTAAGCCTCCAACTCTTGGTTTTGGCTCAGGTCTGATCTCATGGGTCATGGGATAGAGACCCAAGTTGGGCTCCATGATCAGCGGGGAGTCTGCTTGAAGATTCTCTCCCTCTGCCCTTCCCCTCATTCACACAGGTGTGTGGGCGCATCTCTCTCTCTGTCTCAAATAAATAAGTCTTTAAAAAATAAATAAAAATAAAAAACTGTCTTTGATTAAAAAAAAAAAAAGGCTTCCTGAGGTAGTCTACAGTAAAAAGATGGATAATATGTGACCCTATAGATAAGTAAAAGCTCAGAAAAAAGTCACTTAGAAATTGCAAAAGATGCGTGGAAGAAAAATGTTTATATCCTGAATTATATGTGTTGACAGGATTTTATTTATTTATTTTATATTTACTCCCCATTTCCCATATGTTTAGCTGCAAATTTTGAGTGGAAAGCTGGTATTGGATTAAATCAAAGTTTCAGGCCTTGGAACAGCACAAGCTTTTAAAGATTACTTAATTTATCTGGTCCTCAGTTTTCTGAGCAAGCAAAATAGTTCATTTTGAAATCATCCCCAACTCTAATATTTTATATTCTAAATTGCTTGATAGATATTATTCATAGTTTGAAAAAATTACCTTTTGATATGAATCTGGTAATATAATTTGGATACATCATATATAAACATGCCCTTTAACTCCTTTCCAAGCTCCCTTGTTATTATATTTCTTTATAGGTTACAATATTCCAACATTAAACATTAGTGTAAAATATGGTTCACAAAGTAGTGAAACTTCATGTGATACTGTAGTAGAAAATAAGGTTTTGCTTAATGAAGAAATAAAAAAAAAATACACTTTATAGGGATGTCAGTGAAAATTAGAAGTGGCTGAATACAGAATCAGTTTGCATATATTCACCTCAAGCTGTGGGTGCAAAAAGTAATGTTTGGCTAAAAACTTTTACTGCAGTGAGACTCAATGCCGAAGTATAAGAGACCACCCATTATATTCACATGGGATACATACCAAGATATTTGTGAATTCCCAAATCAATAATTTTAACATAATTTCCCCTTAACATTCAATAAAATATAATTGACCATTTTAAGTGATGCTTTTGCCTTTGTTAATTTCCATTGCATACTAATAAATGCATTTATAAAACTAATATTTTATTAAAATTCTATATTATGTGACAATCATTTTTTTCTTATTGACATTAACTTAGAGCTTAACTGAAACTGTCAAATTAAAGTAATGATAACAAATGAAGCTGTACTGTTTGGGCAATAAGATGCACTTGATATATAACAATGATGAGGGCATGTTTTGTTTAGTAGGATGAAGTCAGTTTACAACAATTGAGAAAGTTCCTCCAGATATTTTTGTGGCTCTCAGCAGAAACCTCACCAAAATTCAAACGTTGAAAAGAAAAGTGAGGGATATAGTGATATTTGTAAATGATAGGCTCATTCTTGAGCAGCATCACAAATTTAGTTCTTACAAGATCATGTGTAGTTTTGAATCTTTCTGCTTATGCTTCTTTTCCCAATCTCCTGGACTTATTCTGCATATGGACTTGACCCTCCTTCCCATGGTGTTTGTATCAGCACCACACTCATGGACTTCCTGAAGGCCTTGTCCATCATCATGTTGAATCTCATCATGTATACACTACATAATACTACAGCTCCAATACTGCTTCTGATCAAGAACCAATTTTTAAAATTATGTTAAATTTTAGTTTGTATACCATAAAACACATACATTTTAAATGTATACTTTAATGAGATTAGACAAATGCATATGCTTTTTTAACCTCTACCACAGTTAATGTCTAGACCACTTCCATCATTCCCCAAAGCCCCACTTGTCCTTCTCAAACCCCCGTCCTCTACTTTGGCCCTAGGCAAACACCGCTCTGCTTTCTATGGCTATGCATTGCATTTGCCTTTTCCAGAGTTGCACATAAGTGGAATCATACAGTATATAGTATTTTGCTTCTTGTTCTTTACATTTAGCATAATGGTTTTTTTGAGATTCACCTACATTGTGAAATGTGTCAGTAACTCATTAGTTTCTGTTGCTGAGTGGGGTTCCGTTGTGTAGATAACCCGCAATTTTTTATCTGTTCTCCAACCGACAAATAATTAGGTTGTTTCCAGTGGTTTTGGCTCTTATGAACGAAACTGCAATGAACATTTCTGTGCATTTTGTAGATGTGGTTTTTTTTTCTCTTGTGTCACACATAGACTTGGCATTGCTAGGTTAAAGATAAGGGCATGTTTAATTTACAAGAAACTGTCAAAACTTTTTCCACAAAGTGGTGGTAACCATTTTTACACTTCTACATATAAGGCAAAGCAAGGTCTGGTTATTATGAATTTTCACCAATAATTGATTTTGTCAACATTTTTATTAGCCAGTCTAGTAGATATAAGATAATATTGCATCATGTTGTTTTTTAATAATCTCCTAATGACTGATGATACTGAGCATCTTTTCATGTGCTTATTGAAGTGTGTATTCATTTGCCCATTTTAAAAATTGGGTTGTTAGTCTGCGACTGTAAGAGTTCTTCATATGTTCTGGATGGATTTCCATTACAGATATATGTTTTGCAAATATTTTCTCCTAACCTATTTCTTGAATTCTCATTTTAGTAATGATGTCTTTCAGAGAACAAAGTTTTAATTTTTATGATAATTTTGTCTTTTTATGGCTTTTGCTTTGTATCCAAGAAATTTTTACCTACTCTACGGTTGCAAAGATCTCATGTTTCTTGTATAAAATACATTTTATAATTATAGTATTCATGTTAGACGTATTTAAGTTATTGTTTACAGTGAGAAATAAGGAGAATTTCTCTTCTTTTACACATGAATAGCCAGTTGTTCTAGCACCTTTTACTGAAAATAGTTTCTTTCCCTTATTGAATTATCCTGGCATCTTTGCCAAAAATTAACTTACTATATAGGCATAGGGGTATTTCTGAATTTTCTTTTCCTTTTCATTTATCTATATGTCTTTTTGTCAAAGCCACACTATCTTGATTGCTATAGCTTTATAGTAAGTTTTGAAATACAAATTCTTTTAAAAATGGTTTGGTTGTTCTAGATTCTTTGCATGTCCATAGATATTTTAGAATCAAGTTGTCCATTTCTTCAGAATAATCTGGTATGATTTTGATTGAGACTTTGTTATAATTAATTTGAAAGCAGAGTAAGTGGGATAATTCACAGCCATGGAATTCATTGACTTTACCCTGTTCTCATTGTGCAGGAACAATAGGACTGACAGAATGGTGAAATGGCTACTGCATATTCAATTATGACAAACCTTGGCAATGACAAAGCCTTAATGTTTGTGCGGTGCTATATGAATTTTAACATATGCCCTGTATAAACATGTGAAGACATTTGTCCCATGGCCAAAAGAAAGCATATATCCTGGAAACAGTGGGGAAGTTGTGAATCCTAGTTTCCAAGGGAGCTATGCTTTTATGGGAGACACAACTATCACCAAATTGAATTTGAAATTGAGGCTTAAATATGAACACATTAAGTACTTTCTGATCCTGAACTGATAACAAAGAAGGACTACTATGCTGCCTGGGATGATGAATTCCAACCATCAAGGGGAATTATGGTTTCTGCTCTACAACAGGGACAAGGAAGACTATGTCTAGAATCAAGGGGTTCTTTCAAGCAAGTACTATTGTTTCTATTTCCAGTGTAATTGTTAGTGGAGAATGATAGCAATCTCATACAGGTGGGGGCACAGTCATCCCAGAGACGATGAATGAATATTTTGTTCACCCAATATATGAGAACTATTAATAGTTTTATTCTTACTGAGGGAAAGGAGCATAGCATGGGTAATGGCAGGAGGAAGGCATTTGTAAGGTGTTTATGATGGCACTGGTTATTTACAAAAACAACAACAGTAGTAGCTGAACATATCTATCACTGATCATCCATCTATCATCTCTCTCCCTCTCCTTCCTTCCTTCAATAGTTTATACAAGGTGTTACATTGGTATTTAAGTTATATAATATCATTGGATAATTGTGACTGATCAAGAAGTAAGTACCAGCTAAAAATGGATGGAATTATTTATGAAACTTCTTTTCCCCATTTTTTATCCCCATTTGCATGATGAATCATAGCACCCTGTTGTGATGTGCTAATTTAGATATACACAGAAGTGTGTGTATGGATGCTCAGAAGCTAAACTGGTGGAAAAGACTAGATCAGATATTTTCAGTTGATGCTCAGTACCATCGTTAATTTTCTAATATTTTCTATCAGTCACAGGGATTGCTAACAATATTACATTTCTAAAATTCTTGTGAAGAAATGTTCAACCAGTGAAAGTCAGTAGCAAAATATTTGGAGGGCAAAAAACAAGCCATTATTTTCTGGTGGCAACTGTGGACAGATTTTTGGGCAAAGGCAAGTGGCAAGACAGATTTCTTTCCAAGACACCCAATTTAGTGCCACAAAAAGCTGAGATCATTTATGGTGACATCCCTCTGTTCTCTATATTTACAGATTTCCTGAAGGCTAGAGGTGGCCTCAATGACCTTTGTTCCTCAACTCTTCCAATTACTCTATAAATCTTACATAGATATCCTTAGGTAAAGAAGTGACAGAAATAGAGCATGATGTGGGCTTTTGAGGTACTGATAAAGTTCTATTTTTAAATCTGGGTCATGTGACATGGGTATGTTCCTACTAAGAAAATTCATTGAGCAGTAAAATGTATATTTTATGGATGCACACAATACTTCAACTAAATATTTTTAGTGACAATTTTTCTTCAAAAGATGTAGAATAGCTTCTTTTGTTTTGGCTAATCCCTGACTGATACACAAATATAAATCAATAAATGGGAGCAATACTCTTGTTGCAGATCTCATCTGTCAGCCTTTCTATATCAATTTAGCCATGTTTGCCACCTATTTTCTATAAAACATGACAAGCTTCACTTTGTTTTCTGCGGAGATAAGTCATCTGGAGGAGATTTGCGATTTCCTCCTTCAGTGCCCTTAATGGAATTGTTCACCGTTTCTGACTTTTTTTTCCCCCTATTTTATTGTTAGTAGTCATTACATAGTTATCAAATTTTTACTCTCCCCAGCATGAGCTCATATTAATGTTGAGATCTTTATCCTGGTTTTTCTGGTAGAAGTAAAAATACAACATATCTCATATACCATGAAATAATTTATACTACCCTCATTGGAAAGATGGGGGCTAAATAATATCAAAGAAAGGAATGTAAAATGAATATTCAGATACAAAAACAGTAGACTTTAAGGTCTAGGATGTTCTTCATGGTGAGTCAAGTTTCTGGGAAAGAAGACATTTCTTTTTTCAAGGAGTTTTGAACCATGACCTAAACTTTTTATTAAATAGCTAGCATTAATGTCAGAGGTTCTTATTCTTGCTTCTTCATTTGTAGGGTTTATAAAAACAGTAGAGGCAGCCTGGCTCAATCACTGATAGTGCAGCATTGACTATCCTATGTAGTAGTATAGTCAATCAGCTCCTGCTCACTAATGTTTCATGTTTTCTCCTCCTTTGAAGCGCATGTTAACGATGTCATTTTCTTCCACCATAAGCCTATATTGTCTGTACTGTATACATTCTTTAGCTTATAAATGTCCTCCTCCATATTCTTGTTCAGCTTAAGAGGAACATCTCTGCAATAACATCACAGAAGTGTTCCAATCTTTAACTTTAAACTTATAAAAGAAAACTTGTTCTTAACATTTTCAGAGAAATCTTTATTTACCATAAAGTCAATCAGTTATAAAACTACTGCCTTTTCCTCTGTTTCTTACCCAAAAATTTTATGTGAATCAATATTCAATTGAATCACCTTTTTTTTTTTCACATGTTTATGAAAAGAGTTGATTGTATTTTCCATTTTGCATAAACCTTCTGCCCTCCATGTCTGGAGCCATGGCTTTAACTATCTCCATCTCTTGCCTTTTCTCTTTTTTCTTAGAGGGAAGAGAAATGGTGAAAGCCAGACGGCTGAGATTCACAGCCTGGCTCCACCACTTAGTTGTGTGATCTTTAGCATGTTGCTCAAACACATTGCTCATTTTTTTATCTGGAAAATGAATATGAAGATAGAACCTACCTTGCAAGGTTGAAGAAGGATTAAATGAGTTAGATTTATCAAGTGTTAAAAAATATATGGCAGATAGTAACAGTTATATAAATGTTGTCTTGTTGAAATAAGTGAAGAAATGCCTAAATATATGTAAACACATACACATATGTATTCATAACATTTTCAGGAATAGTGTTCATTGCTAGACTCTCTTCTCCATGTGGTCAGCTTGTACGTCCATTTTGGTCATCATTATATCTCTTTTATCTTGAGCAGTACTTGGCATGGAATTGATGTTCAAGAAAAATTAAACAGAAGAAGGATTAAATGAGTTCGTTATAATAACTCAATATTTGGAATATTTAATAATATATTTTTCATATATATCAAACAATATTTATAATATTTAAGTAATAAAATTAATAACATATTCTTAGCTTTCTTCCAAATTCCCACTTTCTGGTAAGAACAATCATTACTTAGGCCTGTTTGTTCTCTCATTTCCATAAGTAGCACTGCTAGCCAATTTTTCTTACGGACTATTTCTCACCAAGAGACAAAGACTTATCACTTCGGTAGAGTTAGCTGGGTATGCAACATGAAATAGAGAACAGCAATGTCCTGTTGAAATGGATATGCCATGAAGTCTGCTGGTCTCAGTTACCAGCTGAGAGACCTGCTCCTGTTCCCTGCCCTCAGAGTGTATACAGTTCAAATGTATGTTTCAAGAGAATGACCTGTTCATCTATATCACCTTCAAAACCAGGAGTTAATTGTCATAAACACAGATGTTATATTTATTTACTTTAGAGTCTACAGTAATGCTAGATCTTTAAGCTCTTCTGATTTTTAATTTTTCTAAAAGGGATACCTGTTCATAAAGATACTAATGTAGTTTTTCAAACTTAACAGAAAGATAACAAAGGAAGTGTTAAAAGAAAGGAAATCCTTCTGGAATTTTTTCTGTCTAATACTATGTGTATATATAACATATATGTGTATGTATGTATATTAATATATATATAATGACCATATCAGCTGATGAGTATGTTAGGAAACAGGAAGAACGATCTTTGCATGAGGTAATAGCTTCCTGAGAAAATACACAGACACCAAAGAAAGTTTTTAATGCTTATCTGGGGCACCTATGTGGCTCAGTTGTTAAACGTCTGCCTTCAGCTCAGGTCATGATCCCAGGGTCCTGGGATCGAGCCCCGCATCGGGCTCCTTGCTCGGCGGGAAGCCTGCTTCTCCCTCTCCTGCTCCCCCTGCTTGTGTTCCCTCTCTTGCTGTCTCTCTGTCAAATAAATAAATAAAATCTTTAAAAAAAAGAAAGAAATAATTTACTGAAATATATTTAGAATATGGCATCATGTATGGTTCAGGAAATAATTAATGCAGGTGGGATTATTGTCACTGAATCTACTCTTTTTCTTGATGTGCCAAGTGTCTGAACAAGTGTCACCTTGATCCTCTATAGCAGATAGTTCTCAGTATTCATTTAAATTAAAATATAACATTTTCATCCTAGAAGTTGATTGAAAAGGAAGAAAGGACTCAGTGATTTTTAAGCAAGATAAATGCTTTTGTCTGGCTTTGTGGGCTCACTCATTCAAATCTGGATTATTGGCCTATCCTAGGCATCATCTAGATCATCAATTTCAGAAGTAAAAGCCCAGTAGTGGGGATAAATCAATTCAAATCATGTCAAGAATGCACAGTCTACCTTTCAAACCCTATTTCCTAAATTTAATTATTGCTAATTCTTTTTATGAAGATCAGGTAAAATGCAGTGTTTTACACTTTGTTCCTCTTATTATTGTTAGTCTTCTGTGTAGAGGCCCCAGTATGTCATTAGGATGTTCTGATTGGATCACTGAAAGAGAACATTTTATATATGAAGGGATAATCATCTCTCCAGAATGGCATAGATGCCATAATTTTTAGAGGTGGAAAGACTGGGTTAAAATGCTTAATTAACTTCAAAAACTCCATGCTATCACACAATGCAAGAATTTTTAAAATGCTTTAACTTCTATATATATATAGTAAGGTATATACAAAAAGATGTGAAGAATTTTTGAGGAAAGAAAGAACTAGATCATTAATATGATAATATATACTCAAAATATAGGCTGGTAACAAAAGTCATTGTTGAGTAGGGATCTCTGGATCTGGATCTTGGTTGAAAGGAGGTAAAGGCAGATGTGAGAAATTCAGTAGGTCATGAACTTTTTGGCTAGTGGATGTATGTCAGCCTTGTCTCAAATATGGTTGAGAGTCCAAAGTAGTAAGCTAAGAACGGATCTTCCTTGGGACTGGATTTGAGACAAAGAGCAGGGTGGGAATAATGATGGCACACACTTTTCTGGATGCTGACCAGAGTTGTCAAATGCAGATAATAGACAAATCTTTTAGTGCTAGTGAAACACATCTATTTCATCTATTAATTTACTCATTATTCACTAATTTTAATAATATCTATTGAATACCATATCTTTCTGTATATAGATCCTGAAAATACAGAGAGAAAAAGACATAAGATTTTATAGAAGGGAATTATTAGAAATATGCAATTGTTATATGTAATAGGGAAAGAAAAATAATCATGTGCACTGAGATTCTATAATAGGTGGTAGGAATTTAGCCTAAGGAATGAGGGAAAGTTTCTTTAAGAGAGT
>NC_138371.1:59189993-59209337 GCF_054177405.1 Leptonychotes weddellii | reverse complement strand
AAAGGCTCTCAGCTTTTCCCCATTGAGGATGATATTCGCTGTGGGTTTTTCATAGATGGATTTTATGAACTTGAGGAATGTTTCCTCTATCCCTATACTCTGGAGAGTTTTAATCAGGAAAGGATGTTGTATAAAAATCTGTTTTAAATTTCTTCCAAGTCATCTCTTTTGTAAGCAAAGAAAAACAAAGTGAATAAGTACTGAAACAGTAATTTTCAAGGATATTTAATAGTCAGTTTATTCTGCCAAACTATGTGTTTTTAGAATTATTTGAAGCAATTACTTTATAATTATTTAATTCACCTTATATCAGAATAGTTTTTAAAGAGTAAATTTTTCTTTTTTTAAAATGTGCAAATTATTTGGAAATGCATGTGTCTTTCATATCTGGTCATATGCAAAAGTACTTTGCAAAGGACAGGTGTTATATGGAAAAACCTGTGCATAAATGAAGAGAAAAATAGTCATATGGCAATTAGGAAGCCAGAAAAAAAAGGAAATTCTTTTCTTCCTTATTGATTAGTGAGGTAAACTCAATAAAATTATTGGAACAGAACTTCCAGTTGTGAAGAAATGAAAAAATATTTCTTTGACTGAAGTAGTTCTTTTAACTCAAGAGAACATGTCATAAACTGTTGAACCAATGTCAGTGGATAAAAGTTTAATCCAATTTGTCTTTTTAATCAGTAGATGAAAAGGATCTTTCATAATATTGATTCTTAAGCAAGAGAAGACTCTCTGAAACTATCTGAACATACGCAAAAGATGGAAGTGTCATAGATTATTGAATCTTCTAGATAACTTATATGGTTGGTAACAGAGAAGAATAAAAATATGTACCTATTATCTAGTTGATACAGAAGAAAAAAGGGAGCAGAACTGGACAAGGTTTTTGAATAATAGTCACACTTCTCACACTTAATACTATTTATTGTTAAGACTCAAAGTCTTGGTTTTTGACAAATACTTTGATTCAGGTTGCTATTTATTAGTCACCATATAACAGGACCTTCTGTCACAAATTCTTGGTGTTACCTAGGGCAAATAAGTTTATTTCTCTCAACTTCAGTTTCCTCATGTGAGAAAATGTGGGTATGGCATTTCTATTGCAGGATGTGTGATGTTTAAGCAAGACTAAGCATGTGAAAGCTTTTGGCCAAGCACCTGACAGACAAAAGATGGAGGAAGATAGTGAACAGTAGTTTCCTTACCCATAAGGGATATTGGGGGATTGAGGAATTAATATAATTTTGCATTCTTTAAAGAAAATTTGTACCCTATAAGGAAAGATGTGAATAGCATATTTCTGGAAGGTTAGAGAATGTATTGGAATTTCATGTTCAGGCCAAATACCTCTTATACCAAATACCAAATACATAGTGTGTTTCTATGAGCAGGCAGTTATTAGAATGATCATTTGGGAGCTGGGTCAAAGATTTTAAAACCAGCTCACAAAGCAAAGGAGAATAAATCTTTTCATCTCCAAGTCATTTAAGTCAGCTATCACTTGGCCCTAATAATTGCACCTAAAGATAAAAAAAAAAAAAGCATTGACTTGAAAAAATTCAGTGTCATTCCATTTTCTTTCCATCTTTTATGCCTAACCGTGCATATGTGGAAGCTGAATTATTATAAAACTTGAAATTCTGAGAGCTTTCTTCTTTAACAGAAGAATCAACAGATTAAAATTTAAAACTACAGTTTGGAATGGTCAGAACTTCAGGGGAAATTTAATTAATCATTCCTCACAGGTGGTAAAGAAAATATATAGTCAGTAACATCATGAAAAGCACATATACCTTGAAAAGCATGGAGAAGAGGTAAAGGATACCCTAAGGTTGAAGTAAAAAAGAAAGAAAAAGAGAAGAGACCTGGGGAGGGGGCAAGTAAGGACAGTAAAACAAGAAAGGAACCCAGGAAAACAAAGGTCTGTCTGACATGGTCAGTTGCAGCCTGAGCAGCATAGAGGGAGGGGTAAGGTCACGGACCAGGAGGCAAAGAGGAGAGCATCAGGTAACTCTTAGAATTACCCGGGCTGCAGGGAAACCTGAACTCCAGTGGGAGAGCAGGTATATTTAAAGTGTCCAGGGAGCTTTCAAAAAGGGGGGTGGAATTGGATATCAGAAAACATTTTGTGGTGCTGTAATGAGATCTCTGTGTTGGTAGATTCATGCCCTAAGGAATACAATGCAAGTCCTGTCATTTGAAACGTGTTGAATTACAGAGAGAAATCTACTTGACAACTCTGTGAGGAATCACTCTTGTCACATCACATCATTTATTTTATGGTTAATTTTTTTTTTTTGCAAATTCTGTGTTTTGTGATACAGCATCCTACTAAACAGAGGTACCAGAAATTAGTCAGTGGGCGTTATTATTTTTTTGTGTTTGTATAAAATTATTTTTTATTCGCTTTTGGTTTTATGATCGGATGACTCCACATTTCCTTTCTTTATCTGAACCTAAACAATGGTGAACTCAGAATCCCTCCGATAACTAGACCATCCAATTAGCACACTTATACAGTCTCCATAAAGCATTACATAATGGGCTCTTTACATTGGACAATGTAAGGAAATTGAATAAAAATAGGAAATAGATACCGTGGGCTGCTTCTCATAGTTGACTTGTTTTTGCAGTTTTCTGCAGGGCAGACTGTTACTTTGTGTTAGTTGTCATACTATATCTGGAAATGTTTGTCACTCACCATAGTGAAACATTTTATCTTCCTAGGGATGCAGATTTGTGCCGTTTTGCATTAACAAAAAGAAACATTGTCTGCAAATAACCTAATGTTTTTCAGTGGGGGGAAACAAAGCAGGAAGCAATACTCAATTTTTCTTAGCAAACTGAAACTACCGTGTTTTATTTTGATAAATGATACTAATGAAGGTTGGGGACTTGTACAGGTGTGTAATTCTTCATTTCACTACACTATTGTTTTCTGTTATTTTCTGTTAAGGCACCTACATGCTTGTAAACACAGTCTGTTAGGCAGCCAGCTTTCCCACAGCATTGTTTTTGGCACAATATATTTAGAAAGTGAATAATCCAAGATGAATCTACCCCATAGTCTTTCTTCCCATCTTGCCTCCATCCTTAATTTTACTACTGCAGATAGTTCATTGAAGTAGGAGTCTTTGTCCCTGCCAAATTGCCAAAACAGGCAAATGTGAGCTAGTTACTTTATAATACTAGAGTTCATTTTGGGGCCATATCACCTACACTGGCTTACTGGGAAAACAAGGATATGAAAAATATATCATAGGGAGGCATAGCCTGCCAGTAGTTTGGTCATGGGGGATGTTACTTCTTGAAACTGTGTAATTTGCCAGTTTGTGACAGAAACATTTCACAAGGTTCTGTTAGTAAATCAGCCTGTAGAGGTTGAATACATCTGGGAGTAAAATCAATATGGTCTTCACCTTCAAAGTGAATGACCTTATGGGCACTCATACTTTACCAAAATCTTTTTCTCTTCATCTTGAAGACCTTGGGGAACATATCAGAAGAAGCCAGCTTCACCTAACACTCTCTACTTAGGGATTGTTTCAGGAAGTAACCAAGAACATAGACTGGGTGTGAGATAGGGGCCCCGTCTCTTTTTTTGTTTGTGTCTCTTGATCAGATTGAGGAGATGCACCACAAATACTAACAAGTTACCACCACACACAAGGACCACAACTGACCTCTTACATATGTATCTTTATGTTGTTTGTGTGGGACTATAGAAATATTGCCTACCAATTTCACGTGGTTAAGATATGTGAAGAAGGTAAAAATTACCCCATTTCCTTTCCTGCCCTCTGTCCCCAAAAGAAACTGGAATATCTCCTTTCAGAAGTGTTTGAGGGCATACACAAACATTTTGTTAGAAATAATATCAATGTAGCCATATTTTAAGCCACATTTAGAGTAATAATGTACTCTGCCTTTTGTTTTTGATCTTCCTCTAATAGAGTTCTTTTATGAGCCTGTCAAATTGTCTCATCCAAAACAGAAAAGATGACTCTGTCAACCAATATGCAGCCCGTGTTGGCAGCCAAACACAGTATAGAGGCCATTACTTTTCAAGCACATATACACAGCGTTGGGGATGAGGCTGAAAAAGTATCGGGATAGAAGTTGTCTCTATTATATTATCTAAACCATGGCTTTTTTGGTTTGTCTGTACAAAGTCACAGGCCGTTTGAAACACCAAGTTTCTTACTAGATTCTTTAGCATTTCACTGACTCACAGAACAAGAAGGAACTGCAGCAATCACGTAATGCAGGCTCCTCCTTTTACAAATGCGAATACTGAGACCCAGAGCTGTCAAGAGGCTTGTCTGAGGTCATACAGCTCATTAGTGGCAGCTCTGAGATCAGAACACTTAGTCCAGGTTATGTCCAATTACACATTATTGTCTGGGATGAATTGATAGCTTTCAGACCGAAGCTTCCGGGTTATAGTTTGCCCATATGGCTTTTTAAAAATCTGCTTTTTATGTTTTTTTCTTCCTAAAGGAAAACTCCATAAATTTACTCTGCTTACACAACCATGTGAAATATAGAGTTCCTCCCACAGTAGACCTTTGATTGCTAATGGTAAAGCTTTTCTACAAATCCTATGAAATTGCATCTCTTCTGTGCTAATTCCCTTTTTGGCATATGGTATTAGCTCATTCTAATCCTACACTTGTCTCTTGATTTTATTATTCTAAGAACTCCCCTTTGTCCCATTGTCAAACTGGTACATAAACTTAGTCTACAAATTATATAAAATTCATTTCTTCACAAATTCAAAGGATTTACCTTGCTTCAAAAACCTTTTTTATCTAATGTTTGCCAAACCCAAAACTATAGTTTTATAGGAAATGAAATCCTACTTGATACCAGTTTTCTTAAGGTCTCCATTTGTTTCTGGCCCCGGACCTTTATATACACAGTCTTCCGTACTTACGTGGTAATGTTTGGAGACTGTCTATGCAGAGGTCACAAGAAAGAAAACTTTCTAAGGCCTTATGAAAGGTTCTGGAATATCTTGAAAGGATTTAAAATTATTAAATCTTTCCTCTCCAATTGTAAGGGCTGGGTGACATTATTGGATTGAGGTCATTTTGAATAGCCAGTGCAAGAATGAGTTTGGTGAACTATTATTCTATCAGGTAAGATCTTGGCATTCTGTTTCCCAGAGTGTTAAACGATTTACTCTGAAGAACCTGGAAAGTATGAAATCTATATTTTATTATTGTTAATCACAGACTTTTCCTTCTAGGGCTGGCCGTATTTTTGTACTCTTTCCTAACCAATGACCCAGGCCTGAAGAGTAATGAAGAGTAAGGGAATACAAATCCTTGTTTATCTTATCTCTTGCCTTTAAGGGTAAATATTTTAGCCACATAGAATATCACAACTGACACGCTTGAGGTAACTTTACATGCCAAACTAGACGCAGTTACCCTAAATTGAGACTAATTTGATACCAGATCTTCTTGTACTTGTCCCTCTTGATTCTAATTTCTCCACTGTTGTGTCCTGATTCTCTGTACTGCTTTTGACACCTTAAATTTTGAATTTAATCAGCAAGTTTGAATTCTCTTTTTAATTAATTAAAAGTGCTTATCATTCCCCTTTCCTCTGAATATACTTCTGAATTTGAATCTCTAAAACTTGGAAATTCCCCTTTCCAGCTGTAATTCCAAATAATACAATTTGTTGATTTAATCCCTTCTAGGAGATTTGGCTAGTCTCAGCTTCCCTCAGAAACTACTCTTCTTTGTCCCCTTGGCTTCAGCACTCAGCATGCCCAACAAATTCAAGATGCTCATAATCATGCCTAGAACAATCTGGAGGTTCACAAACTGGAACCATTTGTTAAATATCTTTGGAGCTTTTTTTTTTTTTCAGTTTATTGTACATTCAAATAGTGCATACAATACAGGGAGTTAAAATGTTTTGCTAGTGTTATTTCCACAAAGAATGTAACAATTTTGGAATCAAGTTTATGATTTTCATTTCCTGGAAAGTATATCTGTTTTAACATAAAGCATTATCAGGGAAAACTGTGGATTCAGAAAAATGTCAACCTTGATATGTGGAGACTTGTAAAAGTATCAGAGTTTAGAGACAGTGTGAAGATCTGAAGGAGAGAAGTACCGTGTCAGTGCTCTTTCCATGAGCTCAGTTCCTCCGGAGCCATATAAAGAACAAGATACGAGAGGTCCATTTCCTTTCTTCACTTTATTCTTTCCTCTTCCTATCCTTCTTTTCTTCAAATAGATTATAGATTTGTTTTCAAGATAATGTTCTCCAAAATCTGTTTGGAATAAGCACGAGAATATAAGCATATAAAACTGGGAAGGAGTAGGCAATTATCCCTAAGGATTTAGGAAGAAAACAAGAAGCAAAATGTAGGTGGAAAAATGTACAATCCAGGCTTATTCATCCATTCAACAACTATTTTACTGAGATCCTACTTGTGCTAGACCTTGTATAGTGCCTGGAGCATCCCAAGGTAAATAATACATTCTCCCTTACCCCAAGTAATATTCAGTCTAAAAGGAAGAAAGACCCAGATAACCAAGGTCTATAATAGAAAGGTATACTGACTACAGCGATGGCAATGAGGAGATGAAGTTTTCTTAAGTGGATAAGAGGAAGTGTCATTAAAGGCCTCATGCTAGACATTATATGGGAATGGTGAAGTATGGAGGATGAGGAAAAGGATTACAGAATTTCTTTTTGTAGGAACACCTGCAAAAGGAACAAAGTCATAGACAATTCATAAAATCCTAGGTATTTGGGTATTTCTGGAAAGTGGCATTAGAGTAGGGTATGAAGTGTGATAAAACCGAGGTGTAATAAATAATAAGGAAACTTGTTAGCATACCGAGAATTGGGGGCTCATCTTGTGAGTAAAGAGAAGAAATGATTGTTGTAAGGAAGCAGGACAGAATTATGTCTTAGAAAAACCTCTGGCTGTGTTACAGAGTATAGATCAGAACATAAGAGATTAGCTCTTATTGGTAGATAAAATATCACTTTTAAGATGTTATAATAATTTTACTTAGCGTAATACCCTCTAGTTCTCTCCATTATGCTAAGCGAAATAAGTCAATCAGAGAAAGATAATTATATGATTTCACTCATATGTAGAATTTAAGAAACAAAACAGAGGATCATAGGGGAAGGGAGGGAAAAATAAAATTTAAGATGAAATCAGAGAGGGAGACAAACCATAAGAGACTCTTAACTATAGGAAACTGAGGGTTTCTGGAGGGGTGGTGGGTGGGGGGATGGGGTAACTGGGTGATGGGCATTAAGGAGGGCACATGATGTAATGAGCACTGGGTGTTGTATGCAACTGATGAATCACTGACCTCTACTTCTGAAACTAATAATACACTATATATTAATTAATTGAATTTAAATAAAATAAATTTTTAAAAAGATGATATAATTTCAAAGTGAAAGCAGATGGTGATTTTAAACTAGGGTAAAAGTTTGAAGGTAGGTGGACAGAACCAGCACATAACTAGGAGTTAATATTGATAGGACTAATAGTGACTAGTCAAAGTGAGAGATTAAGGAAAGGAGGGAATCAAATATAACTCGTAAGATTCTTGACTTGAAAGACTGGGTGGCTCCATGGTTAAATGCCCTGAAATAGAGATAGCAATAATAAGAGTAGATTTAGCAGAGAAGAGGATATATTCTTTTCTTTTTTTTTTTTTTTAAAGATTTTATTTATTTATTTGACAGAGAGAGACATAGCGAGAGAGGGAACACAAGCAGGGGGAGTGGGAGAGGGAGAAGCAGGCTTCCGGCCAAGCAGGGATCCCGATGTGGGGCTCGATCCCAGAACCCTGGGATCATGACCTGAGCCGAAGGCAGACGCTTAACAACTGAGCCACCCAGGCGCCCCGAAGAGGATATATTCAATTGTGGATATGTGGTTAAGGTACCTATAGGATAATTAAAGATAAGTAAAATGTCTTATAGCCAGTTCATACGCAAAAGAGACATCTAGGCTGGAGATAAAGACTTGGTAGTCATCAGCATATAGATGTCCTAGTAGTGAGTAAATGTGATTGTCAAGGAAGACTGTGTAATAAAGAATTCTGCAGACAAGATCACTGTTGGGAGGCAAAAGATGGGCCAGTGGAAAAGATTTCTAGAATTAACAACCATGTCAATCTGGAAGATGTCATCATGCTTTATTTTATAGACTTTTAAATCACCTTGCAGATAATTAAAGAAAGGTCATACAGTTTTCATTCTTATCTATGCATGCTAAAATGAATCTAGGACATAAACATAAATTATAAGAAGATTTTGCACTTGAATATTATATTATTGTTACAGGATAAATGATGCCTCCCTGAGCTTAACGGCTGAATTTGGTATCTTAGGAAACTTGCCTTTAAATTGCTTTTCATCTTGTGTTTTTCTACCTCTCACCTAAACAATTAATATGGGTATTAGGAAAAATTGAAGGTAATTCATGCCAGGAAAGCAGAGACTAAAAAGTTTCACTCTTTTCAACTTTTATCTTCATAACTCTGATAAGAAATAAAGTTATATGAGTAGATTAAAAATCCTGAAAGAGAAAAGATAGACCCATAAGAAAAGCAGAAGAGTAGAATCTAGGTGGGTGTGTGTATTTGAGGGTCTCCTATGGAGTGAGAGTTGTACTCACACTAGGGTTCAGATATTTCTTTGGAGACTGTGGTATCACCAGGTGTGTGTTTCATATAGTATTGGGGAGGGTTGTGAGAAAGAAAGAAATCCCAAGTGTAGAAGGAGACAGACATATAGGTTTGGTGCAGTAACAACGTTTCCACACTGATAACAAGGAGGATTATAATACAGAGCTTATCATTCTTAGTCCTTCAACTCATCACCATGTTAATACTCTGTTTAATAAAGGAAGAGGACTGAAAATAAAAATTTCTCTCCCCCCCCAAAATATGTAAGACATTATAAATAAGGTATGCACAGCTTTCAAATGCTTAGAAGAGCAATCCAAAAGTAAATGACAAATCCTGTGATACCACTTACATGAAGAAGCTAAAACAGTCAGACTCATAGAACAGAGAATAGAATGGTAGTTTCTGGGAACCAGGGGGAAGGGTGAGATGGGAGGTATTGATCAAAGGATGCAAAGTTTCAGTTATGCAAGATGAATAAATCCTAAAGATATACTGCACAGCGTAGAGCCTATAGTTAATAATACTGTATTGTCTACTTCAAGAGGGTAAATCTTATGCTACGTGTTCTTATAATAATAAAAATAATAAAGAGGGCAGGAGGAAATTTTGGGAGTTAATGGATATGTTTATAGCAACGATTGTGTTCTTGGTTTCATGGAGGTATACTTATCTCCAAGCTCAAGTTGTATACGTTAAATATGTACAGCATTTTGTATGTTGATCATACCTCAATAAAGTGGTTAAAAAAGCAGAGAGAGGAATTCTCATTAACCAAGACCATGGTGCTGGCTTTTTGCAGAGAAACACTTTGGTGGATATCAATAGGCACTGCAGCATGGCAGACAGACAACATTCGTTACATCTATCAACCATCCCTTCATTATATTTGTCAGCAGAATGCCTGTTCTCTTTTTAGTTGGAGCTCTGTCCAAGCTAGGAGGATAAATCACGAATGGCCTAAGTCAATCGGTATATTGTGTTAGCAAGTAGTTAATGTGGCCACGCGATCCAGTCTAGTCCATGTGACATAAAGAAAACTCTGCTTGTATTTATGCAAAAATGTTTCTACCTAATAAAACAAGGAAAAGCACCTTTTTGTCTGAGTGCTTCTTTCTCCTTTCCTTACCACTTAGAATGTTGTAATATGAGGTGCACTAGTAGTCATTCTGTAACCATGAGGAATAATATTTCAACACATTGAGTTGGGCAGAACAGGAAAAAAAAAATAGGTCCTTGAAGATGGCATCAAGCTACTGCATCAGTTCTGAAATTGTTGACTTCCAAACTTTTGTTATGTGAGATAATTCAATGTCTCTAGTGTTGGAGCTGCCGTGAGCCAAGTATTCTGTTACCTTTCAAGGCATTACTGATGCATGGTAGCAGAAATAAGCAACTTCACCTTCAATCAATAACCTGGACAACAGATGTTTCAGGAAGCAAAGCGAGGGTAGAGGGGAATGTAAATGGCGTATGCTACATGATAAAGAAGATGACTCTGTGAAAACAACCAAGATTACCCCCCCATATTTTTCCCTTGGTATAGGGATTTTCAAAAGGGGCATTTGGAAGTCTACCCAATAATCTGGGCATAAACAAAAAAATATTCTATGTTGGCTGTTATTCTGATGTTGTCATTTATCTCATGGCTGTTCAAACCTAGAGAAACAGGGGTTATGAACTCCATGGATGAAAATCATAGTTAACTGCTAGTGAAATTAGACTGTAATTAGGCTATAAGAAAAAAATAACATGCTAACGAATCTAGTAAAATATCTGCCATAGGATAGCTACTTTTAAAATGTTAAATCTAACTGAAGCCTCGGTTCCATGTTGCTTGAAAAAGGTAACCCCAATAAATGGATCTTACCAAGAAAAGAAAAAATTACCTATAATTACCTCCAGATGTTGTAATACAATAATTTCTTCTTTGTTCACTATCTGACTTCTGTTCTAGGGACAGAATGAGAGGGAGAGAGAGATTTGAGTAATAATAACCTCTTTGGGAACCACTTGTAACTGGTAGGAAGGTGTGGAAGTGGTCCTAGAAAGGTAAGGCAGTGGATAAAGGGTGTTCTATTGAGCCAGCTATCACAGGGGTCTAGAGGAGCTTAAAACCCATGAAAGAGTCCTGGGAAATGTGCAAAACACTTGCCTCAAAATTATCCCATCTAAGGAGTCAGGCAGTCACCGGTTGAGGAGTGCTAGGTAGGAGGAAGAAGCATGTTAATTCCTTGATATTTGCAATTTCAGGAAGAAAAAACAACCCTTGGGTACAGATGAAGATACTGGCCGTGTCAATTATATTGAAAGATCAGAAAGGCGTGGGCAAAGCATGGTAAGTATCTCCTATAAATAACTTTTAATTATATCCTGCTCTATCAGCTCCTCCCTACTTTTCCCCACGTTTCTGGAAATATATGATACATTTGAAAGGAGAATGTTGGAATAGAAACAGAGATGAATGCTAGTGAATGGATGCATTGGAAGATGGTTGACAAATAAACCCATCTTACTTTCTTTTATCTTTCTTCTTGGCACATTAAAACTGAACCTAGTGTGAGTCACATGCCTAGGGCAGGACCTCTGCAGTCCTCTGACAGATGCAGTGTCTGGTTTACTGCTTTCTTATTTTCCCTTTGGCTTTCTCCTTCCACTGCTGGAGACCCTCTTCACCTGACTCCTGGGTACCTAATGCCCTCACACTGCTCTCTGGTTGCCGTAAACTTTTTTCCACCAACCTGATCATCTCAGAAATTCCCAGCATTCTAAAATTATGTTGTTTCAGGCCTTCTTCCCTTTTCTCCAATCCCCTATTCTATCCATGTCTTCTGCTAAGAAATGATGGAACAAACTGATACTAAAGTGCACATAAAGCGGTGGCTGCATTAACTCTAAACTTCTGCAAATTAGCTCAAAGCAATTCCCCTCTCAGATTGGATGAAAGCAATGTGACAAGCCAAGGGAGGAGATAGTTTAGAAAGCAGATGTTGTCCCAGCACCTCTCAAAACATCCCATGAAGTCATAACTCATACACTCAAATCTGATTCTGTCTAGTTCCATATTCTGATCTCTGAAAATGGCCTAAGCTAGAATTTCAGGGAGTAAAATGCAGGCTTTGGTGCTCTTCATTATAGAACAGTCTGTTAAAGGCCATTTTAGCTCATTTATTTCTTTGTAAAATATTCCTATATTCCAGCAGTGCACTCTGGTGAGCCTAAGCTTCTAAAAAGTTAATTGTTCATTTAAAAATGATCCCTGTGTCCCAGTTTTCCTAATGGTGTAGTTCCTAAGGGGAGTAACAAATTCTGTACTTGAGTCCTGCCAAGTCAGTGTTGTGTGAGTAACGTTCAGTAATTTAACCCTCAGTTTTCCATTCTGTTATGAAAAGGGAAAAAGAGATATGAGTTGCTTTGCAATCTGCAGTTCTCTCAGCAAGGGATGGTCCCTGGAACTACTTTAACTCCATCTCTTTCATCTCTGCCCTCTTCCTGCTCACCTCTTCTTTCTCCTTCAGAGAGAGAATATATCTTCTTCCATTTGGAATATTTCTCTGTCAGTTTTTAAAAATGCATTCAAAAGAGATGAATAGGTAGAGCACAGGGCATTTTTTAGGGCAGCAAGACTGTTATTCTGTATGATACTGTAATGATGGATACATATCATCATACATTTGTCAAAACCCATAGGATGTACAATACAAAGAGTGAACCCTGATATAAACCATGGACTTTAATTAACAATAATGCATCAATATTGGCTCACCAGTTGTAACAAATTGACTACACTGATTGCAAGATGTTGAAAACAGGGAAACTTGGAAGGGCTGGTGCGTGTGTATGGGAATTTGTACGTTTCACTCATTTTTTTAATGTAAACTTAAGACTGCCCCCCCAAAATCTATTAATTTAAAAAAAAAAGTTAAATATACACTTCCATGACTTGGCCATTCCACTTCTAGATATTCACCCAAGGGAAATGAAATCATTTGCCCACACAAAACCTTAAAACAGGAATGTCCGTAGTAATTTCATTTCCAATAGCTCAAACTGGAAACAATCCAAATATCCATCAACAATAAGTGGATTAACAAATTGTGGAAAATACATACAATAGAATACCACTCAGCAATAAAAAGGAAAGAACTATCAGATGAACCTCAGAAAAATGGTGTGGAATAAAAAAAATATCAGATGGAAAGAGGAGTTATGAAGGGAATGAGGGAGTTTTTGGTGGTGTTGGATATGTTCGTTACTCAGATTGTTGAGATCATTTCATGGGCATGTCTGTGTGGGGAAATTTATCAAATTGCCTGCTTTAAATATGTGCAACTTACTATGTGTCAATTATATAGATATAAAAAAAATGCCAAGAAGATTACATCTTCCTCCACTTTATCTCCCTACTCTTGTTCTTCTCTGTATTTCTTACCCTTCCCACGCCACACACCAAGCCCTGAGATATTTATAGTGCAAAAAACATTTTCTATCAGTTTTCTTAGTTCTGATGACTTTATCAATTAGGGGTTGCAGGGCACAGAGGAAAAAAAATCATTGTTTCTCAGCATTTGAGAGTTAGGTGTAAGACTTTTCTCTTAGTACATTTTGAATGTAATTGGTTTACATTGCCCTACGCAATGATTACTCTACAAGGTGAGAGAAAGAGATGCCTTTATTCTGTTAATTTACTCAAATCTTCAACCCACCAAATTGCTGCTAAATTTAGAGTTCTAGGGAGAAAAGGAATCCACCACTTGAGGGAAAGTTCAAAAAGAAGATAAATTTAATAAAATCAGGTTTTTAATTTTTTTCCCCTGTGGCACCACTTCTCAGTGTAATTCCTTATTGTATATCACTAAGATGCCAACACTGCTGTCTGATCCTTTAGAGGTCAAACAACAAAATGTCTAACAATTGCAATAATTCACATTATCCTTTTGGAATGGGATAGCTGGAATATATCAGCATATGCCCAGGCTGTTCCTTTAAGCTAAGGGGAAATTTTCAATCTTCATTTTCTTAAAATTAATTCTCTTCTTCTGAGGCAATCTATTTTTCAACATTATCAGTGAGAAGTGCAGAATCTAGTACACTGTGGAATTTTATGCTCGTTAATAATGGTACCGTGTAGTAGCTAGGAGCCCTCTCCACAGGCAGGCGATGTGGATCTAAAGACTAGCCTACAGTCACTATCATGTTAATATCCTCTCTAAGCCTTCGTGTCTGTATCTGTGAAATGGATGAATTAATAGGACATATCATATAGTATTGTATTTGTCATGAGGACTAAATGAGATATGTTGAGCACAGTTTCAGATGCACCAGAGGTCTGAACGTAATCTTTAGCTAATACAATTATTATATATTGTATTATATATAATTATTATATATATTATTATATAATCATGATGGCATATAACGTGTGGCTTGAGAGACCTAACAAAACTATTTCCTATGATAATGTGCTGATTGAAGGCATTCACCTCTATTCCACATATGCTAAGCAGTCAATAACAACTGTTATCATTTCACAAAAACTTTAGATCAAGTGTTAGTGAAAACTAACCAGTGAGATTAAACTGACACTTGATTGTGATCACACACATTCTTTTATGTGAGGTCCAAGTTACATAATTATAACCTAGCATTATCTGAACTGTGAAAATTGTGATACATCCTCGGAAATCTTTCCCTTTATTAGAGACTTGCTGCATAATCACTCAATTATTTATATAATAAATATATCAAAAACTTATTATGCCAAGCACCATTCTAAAAGCTGAAATACAACAGGATGTACACAGTTTTCTCATGAAATTATAATCCAGCAAGGGAGGGAGACAGTACTAAGTGATTTATTCATTACAACTAAGATGAGCCATTGAAGAAGTACAGCATTGTAAGAGGGTAAGCAAAAGGGAGCCCAACCTGTCTATAAGGGTGATGTGGTTAGGCAAGCTTTTACCCCACAAAATGTGCTTTCCAAACCATGCTCTCATTAAATCATGGTTAAGATAATATTTCTTGAATTTGACACTTACTAACTTTGTGATTTTGACTAAGTTACATAAATACTCTAGGTTTAAATTCCTTTGTTTATAAAACAGGGATAATAACATTATTTTAAGGGATAATGTGATGATTAGAAAAGAAAGTATGTAAATCACTGGCCAATACTAATTATTGAGTGTCTACTTATGTGCCAGAGTAGAGTGTTGTTTACTCTTGGAATCAGACCTTTAGATTTTAAGATACTGTTACTTTAATTTATCTAAATTTTAGAGATAAATATTCATAGATGGTTGTAATTTATACTTCTCAGAATGACTAGAATTGAGGGACATGTGTATGTGGATGTGTACATGTTGGGGTGGCTCAGTATAGTGTAGAAAAGGATGCTAAAATGGAATCTTACACAACTTTGGCAGTAGTAATGAGTTATTAAATAGAAATAAGGAGAAACTTGGTTGAACTGTTTGCAAAAAGACCTAGTTAATCCTGATATATATGTATTCCAGACATTAGTCAAGTGTCACTGACATACAAATGTGGAGCCAATGTGGGCAGGTGGCGCATGATTCTAAAGAAATTATGAGTACATTCATCTGTCGATGGACAAAAAAAAAAAAAAAGAAAGAAATTATGAGTACATCTGAGAGTAGCAAAAGATCCTTCCTTCACTTAAGGAATACCATTGAAAATTTTCCAGAAATTCTCTCTCTGTGGATAAGAGAGTCTCAAGAGGTTTTTTTTTTTTTTTGTCTTTTCTTAATAATCACAGCCCTCTAGAATTCTCAATTTGTAGGAAGAATGGGGAAAACTATTTAGCCTTTATGCCTAAAAGTAAACCTAATGCTATCTTTTCGATTAGAAAGACAAAAAAAAAAAAAGATTGGAAAGACTTATTATAATTATTTCTAATAATAAATAAACAATAGTTCAGTGCAGTCAACTGGAACAAATACTATTTACTTAAGATAAAATTGGTCGTGTTGAGGGAATTGGGAAAATATTTTTCTAGTTAGAGTCATCATTCACATCTCTGAACATAATATGTGTGGTTAGGTGAAATTATATTTGGGTAATAACTATTAACTTGAGAAGTAGATATTCTAGTGTCCCTATGATTTTTAGAAGACATTTAAGGTTATTAATTATAATATATTTTCCATGGATTCTAAGGTGTGCTTACCTACCCTTTTTGGAGAGTGGAGCCTTACTGAACATTTAAATTTTTTTTTTTACTTCCTTTGTCAGACATATACATGCTCAATATTATTTTTTTTAACTTCCCCTTTACCTAAATATAATCAGATTTTTAAAATTATTTTTTAATCTATGATTAAAAAGTTATAAGAAGTTAAAAATATCCTGGTGGCTAAGGGGAAAGGCAAAAATTTTAAAAAGTCCATATAGATTTTTTTAAAGGAGAAGCAGAAAATTTATTTTAAAATTATGCCTAGTGGTTAAGAAAAATAAGCAGAGCAGGGGCATCTGTGTGGCTCAGACGGTTAAGCATCTGCCTTCGGCTCAGGTCATGATCTCCAGGTCCTGGGATCAAGCCCCACGTTGGGCTCCCTGCTCAGCAGGGAGTCTGCTTCTCCCTCTTCCTCTGCCTCTCCCCACTGCTCCTACTCTCTCTCTCTCTGTGTATCTCTGTCTCAAGTGAATAAATAAAACATTCTTTAAAAAAAAAAAAGAAAAATAAGCAGAGCAGAAGTAGCAATTTTTTTCAAGGGCTAAAACAGGATGCTGTTGCTTAATGACAAAAATTATAACATTGGATTGTGGGATTTATAACATATGTAGATGTAAAATATATGAAATCAAAAAATGGAAGGGTAGCATGATTATAGAAATATAGAAATATAGAGAGAAAAATTATAAAAAAGCAAGACCTATATATGCTGTCTACATGAAATACACTTTAAATTTAAAAATAAAAGAGGTTGAGGGGCACCTGGGTGGTTCAGTTGGTTAAGCATCCAACTCTTGGTTTTGGCTCAGGTCATGATCTCAGGGTTGTGGGATCAAGCCCTCTGTCAAGCTCTGCACTCAGCACAGAGTCTGCTGGAGATTCTCTCCCTCTTTCTCTGCCCCTCCCCTCTGCTCCCCACCCTTTCTGCTCTCTCAAATAAATAAAATCTTAAAGAAAAATAAAGATTAAGAGAGGTTGAACTACAAATACAAACATAGATATACCATGCAAACAACCTAAGAAGGACAGTATGGCTATGTTAAATCAAATAAAGTAGACTTGAAGATACAAGTTATATTCCCAATGATTAAGGCTATTTGATGATGATAAAAATTAATCAGGAAGACAATAAAATCATAAATGTTTATATATCTAAATAAAAAATGTTCAAAGTATATGAGGCAAAAAACTGACAGATTTAAAGGTAGAAATAGAAAAATTTATGGTAGTTGGAGATATTTATGCCCCTGTATTGCTAATAATTGATAGAATGACTAGATAAAACATCATTAAATTATAAAATATTTCAATGACATTATCAACTCTTTGACCTTTGATATTTATAGAACACTATGACCAATAATAGACATCCTGTAGAAAAGACATTCTTTTAAAAGGCACATAGAGGGGCGCCTGGGTGGCTCAGTGGGTTAGGCATCTGCCTTCAGCTCAGGTCATAATCCCAGCATCCTTGGATCGAGCCCCGCATCGGGCTCCCTGCTTGGTGGGGAGTCTGCTTCTCCTTCTCCTGCTCCCCCTGCTTGTGCTCTTTCTCTCTCTGAAATAAATAAACAAAAATCTCAAAAAAAAACAAGTAATTAAATAAAAGGCACATAGGCCAGTCACAATATAGAACATATAGTAGACCATAAAATAAGTTTTAACACATTTCAGAAAAAAGGAAATATTATATTGTTAGCCAGAACTAACAAAATAAGTAGAAAATCTAACTATACTATAACTATTAAAGAAATTGAATATGTAATTATAAACTGTCTTTCAAAAATAATTTGATCATATGTTGCATGCTTCATGATAAAAACACTCAGGATTAGATAAGGCAAGGATATCCATGTTCACTTTTTTCAGCAATGAATTGAAGACATGACCAGTTCAATAAAACAAGAGAAAGAAAGAAAGGATATAAAGATAGGTAAAAAGTAAAATTATCACTATTTGATTGTTTACATAAATAATTCTGAGAAATCTACAAAGTGAGTATTAGAACCAATAAGTGAATATAGTGACATTGCTGAATACAAGGTGAATTTATATGTAGGATTAATTCTGATATCTCAAGATTCTATTCATTGGGTGGGTGTATTCATACTTTCCTCCCAGTCATTAAATGAAACCCTAATCTCAGTGCTGCAGTGAAGGAATTTCACAGATGTAATTAAGATCCCAAGTTAGTTGTCCTTAAAAGAGAGATTATCCTTAGTGGATCTGGTGAGCCCTTAAGTAGGACAGGGCTCTTGCTGGTGAGACAGATTTGAAGCATGAGAGTAATTTGACATGAGGGAGAGTTTCCATTTTGAATATGGATGGGACCATGTAGCAAGGAATGTGGGCATTCTATAAGAATGTCCTCTGAGAGCCAGCAAGGAAACAGAACTTCAGTCTTACAAATACAATGAACTGAATTATGCCAGCAACCTAAATGATCTTAGAAGTGGATTCTTCCCTCAAGGCTCCAAAGAAGAGCTCGGTATAGCTGGCATCTTGATTTCAACCTTAGAAGACCCTGAGGACAGGAATTTTTGCCTGGGCTTCTTATCTAGAGAACTGAGAAATAATAAATGAGTATTGTTTTAAATCACTAAGATAGTAGTAAATTTTTTTACACAGTAATAGTAGACTGATAAAATATTTAAAGAATACTGAAAGCAAATAATTGGAGAATGAAATGAGGGGTGGAGGGAATTCCATTTTCCAACAGCATCAGCAAATAGTTGGAAATAAAGTTAACAGAAGAGGTGTAAGACCTCTAAAGTAATAAAACCAAATATTGCTGAGAGAAACCAAAGACTAAATAAATGGCATTATCTATATCATGTTCATGAATTTGGAGAATTAATAATGAGGTGTCAATCCCCTCAAAATTAGGCTGTAGTTTCAATGTGACCCTGATTAAAATTTCACAGAATTATTTTGGGGAATTTTTGACAAGTTTATTTTAAACTTACATTAATATGCAAAGGACTGAGAGTGGTCGAAACAATCATGAAAAAAATTTGAAGGACTCACACTACCTGATATCAAGCTTAATATAGAGCTACTATTTAAAATAATGTGCCATATGTGTAAGTATAAACAGATCAGGGGAGGGAAAAGACGATCTGGTAACAGACCCAGACATAGATGACTTTCAACGAAGATGCCAAGACAACTTAATAAGAAAGGATAGTCTTTTCAGTAAATAATACTGGCTAAAGATGAGCAATGTGAAAATGAATCTCTACCTCCATCAAAAAATTAATTTGAGATGGATCATAGACTAAAGGTAAATGCTGAAACTGTAATGCTTATTAAATAATATATTGGGGAATATCTTTTTGACCTGAGTTAGGCAAGACTTTTTCAGAGAGGACACAAGAAGCACCGCTCATAAAACAAAATATGATAAACAGGAGTCCATCATAATTAAATATTCAACTTATTAAAATCATTTTTTTT
>NC_138371.1:59102440-59189493 GCF_054177405.1 Leptonychotes weddellii | reverse complement strand
GGGCTTCCTGCTTAGCGGGGACTCTGCTTCTCCCTCTCCCTCCACCCCCCCACCTGCCCCACTCATGCTCTCTCTCAAATAAATAAATCTTTATTTTTCACACACCTGAACATAGATTGAAATTCATATATACAACATAAACTCTGTAATATCTTTCAAATCCAAATTCTTTTGTCTATCTCCACTTTCTTTTTTTTTTAAAGATTTTATTTATTTATTTGACAGAGAGAGACACAGTGAGAGAGGGAACACAAGCAGGGGGAGTGGGAGAGGGAGAAGCAGGCTTCCTGCTGAGCAGGGAGCCCAATGTGGGGCTCAATCCCAGGACCCTTGGATCATGACCTGAGCTGAAGGCAGACGCTTAACGACTGAGCCACCCAGGCGCCCCTTAAATTTTATTTTTATTGTTATCTCCTTGTGATCTTTTAAACCAGACATCAAAAACTAATGATGTAATGTATGGTAATTAACATAACATAATAAAATTAAAAATAAATAAATTAAATAAATAAATAAATAAATAAATAAATAAAATCTTTAAAAATAAATAAAAAATAAAATTTAAAAAACTAGGAGTTGCTGGGGCACCTGGGTGGCTCAGTTGGTTAGGCGACTGCCTTCGGCTCAGGTCATGATCCTGGAGTCCTGGATCGAGTCCCACATCAGGCTCCCTGCTCAGCAGGGAGTCTGCTTCTCCTTCTGACCCTCCTCGCTCTCATGCTCTCTGTCTCTCATTCTCTCTCTTGCAAATAAATAACATCTTAAAAAAAACAAAAAACAAAAAAAAACTAGGAGTTGCTCACACTTTTAAAGATATTGGAAAACTTAGAAAAGCACACTAAATAAATTTATTTAAGCAAAGCATATTTTCAATATAATTTTAAATTTATAACATTCATTTAAAGATTAAGATGCAACATATGACCCTATTAATAAATCATCTAACATACATGTTTTTTATTTTTAAACATTCATAGATCTAAAGCAATAGAATACAGAATTTAAAAGAGTTCTTTGCCAAACTTTCTCCATGACCCTATATTAAAAGTCAAAAGAACTTTCTTTTTTATTTTAAAGTTTTTATTTATTTATTTGACAGAGAGAGACACAGCAAGAGAGGGAACACAAGCAGGGAGAGTGGGAGAGGGAGAAGCAGGCTTCCCGCTGGGCAGGGAGCCCAATGCGGGGCTGGATCCCAGAACTCTGGGATCATGACCTGAGCCGAAGGCAGACACTTAACGACTGAGCCACCCAGGCGTCCCCAAAAGAACTTTCTTGTCTGTCATCAGTTATTTGTTTTAATTGGCAATTACTAGTTCTTTCTGAAACTTAGTATTCTCATCTGCAAAATGGGAAGATAATATGCTTCCTTAAAAGGGTGGCTATGAGGATCTAATGAGAAAATATGAGCAAAACTTCTTTGCAAATTGCAATTGAAACAAGGTACTACTGTTATTAAGGCATTTATTACTTTCTACAAAAAAATTTCTTCAGGCATTTACAAATTTATGAAGCAGATAATATATAAAATGCTGGCCTTAAGCATCAGACTTCCATGAAGGAAATTATGTATCTATATTGGAGAAGATTCAAGCAAAAACAATCATCTACTCAACAAGTATTTATAGAATGCTAGGTGCTACTGGAGATAGAGTGGTGACCAAGACGGAAATGACCCTTTTCCTTATCAAACTTACAATCTAAAGCAGACTTTGTAGACAGGGGTCATTTGATGCATATTAAAATACATATTTCTGGCCCTACCTCACATCTACTAAATCACAACTTGGGAATCTGTCCAAAAGCAGCCTGAGAAATTCTTAGGCATGCTCAAGTTTGACATCAATATTCTAAAAAAGATTTTCCATGGAGTATTATTTATATTATAGTGGACCAGGAAAGTGGTGGCTATCTTTCTTCTCTGTTCTTCTCTTTTCTTCTCTTGTAACTCCAACTACCAACTGGAAGGAGTATGGTGTCATAGAAAGAGGTCAAGATTTTGAAGATATAGGTTCTGTCACAGAAAATTGCACTGGAAAAGTTGAATACAATTTTCCTTAATTGTTTAAGACCATTGCAATAGGGGAGGGAGATTGGGCTTAATTCTACTGAAACAAAGGCGTGGGAGAGTTTTAGGCACAGGCGTGAGCTAGTTGAAAGGTACAGGGTGGGGGTGCGGCCATTAGTGGAGACATTGGTCAGTGTGATTAGACCATCTGTGTTTACTAATAGGCAATTATTGAATTTAGGCTACTACCTTCCCGCAGAGAATGGGAAGTAGGGGCGTTATCTTTCTTGATGATTATAAGCTGAGGGAAATGTCAGGGCTGTTCTTGGTCTGTTCCACCACTGTTTCTCACTAACTGTATGAATCTGAACAGGCCATTTTCCCTCTCATGACCAGGACAATAAGGGCATTTGATTACAGGGTTTCCATTAAAACCTCTAATGCTAAAAGTCTGTGTTTCAAAGGCTGTTATTTAGCCACTGTGTACTATTATTGCCTTAATGATTTTTAAAATATTGAAATAATTTTGAAATTGTTTTTAAATAACCTCTGGCTCTCCCTGAGACTCCCACAACTTCCCAAAATGCAGTAAGGGCTTCCAAGATCTTGCTTCAATACTAAGGATTGTGATATTAGTTGTTAAATATTTTATATATTTGAATATCACTTCTTTATGTTACAGTCTACAGTGAGTCAGAAAATGACTAGTAAAAAACATGGCATTTGCAAAAAAAAAAAAAAAGGAATTCCTAAGATTTCAATATGTCATATATCTCTAAGAATCTTACTAGCCACTGTAATCCTTTATACTTGTAAAAAGTCCCTGATAGTCTATATTTGCTTTCTGGATATTGAAATTTTTTCCTTTATGTTCATTAAAATCTATTGATTTTGGCCCTGCACAAAATGTGCATGAGACCACAAATGAATCAAAATATTAACTTTCTTTGAAGATTTCTTAGTCTACTAAAGGAAGAAAGAGAAACAAATGCTAAGAGAATGCATGATTAGTTCTGATTATAGGTGATAGGTTACAGCTGAGATGTTTGGGAGAATTAAGACCATTTCTAGTAAGATACGTTTGGGGATGGTTGCTTGGATAGAAGATGATTTAGGGGACCTAATAATAAGAATTTTCTTCAAATTTTTGAAGGTTTTTCATGTGGAAGAAGGATTAGACTTGTTCTGTAATGGCCGTAAGGCTTAGAACATACTCAGCAGGGGTTGGGGGGGGAATTACAGGGATATTTGGGGTTGATGTAAGAAATCATTTTTAAAATCAGAGCTAATGCAAATTCCCCATTCTGTATTTCTATAGCACCACTGCCAGAGACTTTGAATTAATGTCAATGAATTAAGTTAAAGATTAATTAATTGGAATTTCTCACCAGACTATAAGATCCTGGACAAAGACAGCATGGGTTTTAATCCAATGTCTGGTAACTTTTTTCTAGCACGTAACTGAGTATCAGTTTGTGTCAAGTGAATGAATGAATGAATGAATGAATAAAGTGAATCGTTTTTGGTAACATTCCAGCCTAGTCTGAAGGGTCCATTTATAGATACAGTAGAAGTTCAACCATAAATAATTGTTTAGATGAGATTAATTATCACAGCTCAACCAAAATTAGTCTCGTTAAAATGCGGTTCTCTAAAAGGTCCTGGTTGCACATTCTGCATATTAAAATCAGGACTTCAGCACTTAGGTTGGTTTACACAAATCAAATATTCACAACAATACCTGAAGAAAGTCTTTAAGTCCTAAGGAAGATACAGATGCCTAGTTGAAAATGAATAAATTGATGTTCAAGAATGATTACTTCCTCTGGATTTATTGCACAAATATAAATACTATAGTTAGGCTCTGATATAAACTTAGTCATTATGAGAAAAGGGCAAAGTGTCCCACCCAATCAAATCAAAGAGTCAGTGTACTTCTGGTTCACATGCTGATCATAACACTCTTTATAGTAAGTCTAGCCACTATAAATTAGAGTTGGCATATAAGATGAGAATTATTTTCAAGTTCGTGTCTAAGGAAAGATTCTATTGTTGGCCTAGTATGCACTACTCTTACAAGCCTTGCTATGTTTATCTGTCTCCGCTCTTAGGAACTTAAATTGTCTAGGCTGAGATGTCCAGTATTGAAATCAGGTCCTTTTAGCACAGTTTGCAAATAATATCTGCTAATATGATTCCTCAAAATTCACCTTAATACTTTTATCATGTGGTTTGATATTTTAATACATACTCAGATTTCTGACTTACTGCTTAGGAACTACTAATGTTTCACAAAAGTAGGACTTTTCTCTGGCTTGAGCATGCTGTTTTCATTTTGCTAAATGTCCTGAGTCTTTGGAAATAAGAGGGATGCGTTAAACTCTTCTTGTGGAAAGAAACTCTTGGGATCACATGTAAAATGGATCCCCCACTGGGTAGAAGCAGTGATTCAGTGACACAGCTGGTTCCATGCCATTGAACTATTCTCCTCCAAACCCCAGAAGCTCAAAGAATGATCCCATTCCAACATTACATGGACGTTATCATTCTGTATACCAAGTCCAGTTGTGAATCTTTAGTTTGACCCTTATAATTTATTAAATGCATGAATGAAGTCAAGAAGAGAGCATGGTGATTGTAAAAGGTATGACTTAAGAAGAAGCAGCAAAGTGATGGTGATTCCTGCTTGGTTTTAATTCTAATACATTTTAATGTATTTTAACATTTAATGGTTTTTTTGTTTTGTTTTGTTTTTACATTTAATGTTTTTATAAGAAAACTATCAGAATCAGCCCTGTAATAGTTTGGTCTTGAACTTTATCATCTCTTTGTCATACTAGTTACTCTATTTGTCACTGTTCCAATTGAGTATCATTCCCAGATATATTAACCACAGTGGTTAATAGGAGCTTAAAAAGATGAAGTGACACCCAAACTGTATCTTTTCTATAGATTATGTGGAACGGACTCTACATCCTGACCAAATGCCAGGATCTATTTTGTCTGTCAAGTTCTCTGCACCCACTGTTCTTGTCACTTTGTCATAGATGGAAATTAAGTTGATTTGACAGAATTTATTTTTTACAGTGTCAAGCAGATTTTACCCGGTACCCATGATTTTCTAGGTGCTTGCAAATTGATTTTTTGATGATATGTTTCAGTACGTTTCCAAGTAAAAAGTGATGATGAATAGGTCTGATAATTTTTAGGTTTTTTTTTTTTTCCCCTTAATCTTCCCAGGGTGGGAAAAAGAAACACACTAAGTACTGCATTTAGTCTTTCTAATATAGTGGAATCCCCAAGTCCTTTTTAAATTAAAAGATTTTGAGCTGTTAATTGTTCTTCATTGACTTTGGCAAATTCTTGGGGGAAAAAAAAAAGTTTTAAGCCACGAGACTTGAAGTTCAATGTAACCAGTTTATAAAATTAGTCTTACAATAGAATCCTATATCACACCCTGTATCTTTTCCACATATCATAGCTATCCTGTATTTTAAGCTTTCAAATAAGTCTTATGAAACTTCCCATTTGAAGGCTGGCTAACTGGCATCTGTTTATACAATTTATAGTCCTTTTTATGTAGTAAAATTCATTGGTTAAACATGTAAGATTTACTATGCTACAATGTATTTCCGCCCTTGGATTCATTTATCCAAAAAACAGAAACAAACAAACAAACAAAAAAGGCAACATTGTCCTGAATAATATATCATTGTAACAATTACATGTGAGACTCTCTAGACTGGAATAACATCTATTAGAAAGACAGAATAAAAGTCACATGGTTAGTTAGATGTGATTACAATCTCTGAGGAGAAAGATTTTTAATAAACTCAAAATAATATCTAGCTTAAAATATATAAAATTAAATTATCCCCAAAACTGTGGTACTTTTTGGTTTGTAGAATAAGATAACTGATATTTTAAAGCACTTTTTGGATGTCAATTACTACACTTAAATACTGCTAATAAAAGCTAATATGCACTGAACACTTACTCCATACCAGGTACTATGTTAAGTTCTTAATAGACATGATTTCATTTACTTTATTCAGCTCATAAGACTTTTGTTGGGAGATATTATTATCATTCCAATTTTTAGGTGAGGAAACTAATGCTTAGATGTTTAAATAATGCATCTAATGTCATATAAATACTGGTGGTTGAGCAGGAGTTTGAAGCCAGTCGGTCTGAATGTGGACTCTGTGTACTTGATCACTCCATAATAATGCCAAATGTCTTAAACCCTCACAAAAGACTTTGAATTAGATGTTATGCTCATTTTTATCCATATGGAACCTAAGTTAAGTGATGTTAAATGTATATTTCAATCATATAACTAACAAATATCACCCCCAGTTTCAAATTCACAGTCTTTGAGTTAAAGCATATCTCCAGAAATCTGTAGGAAAAAAATGATAATAGCTAACTTAATAACACCTATTAATGCATCTATAGCAGATTAACTTATTAGTTCCAAAATAATGAGCAGAATGTGGATCTGATAGGGCACAGTGCAGACAAATTCTTCTAGAACTCAATCTATTTACGTGTGTACCCAGGAAGTCAAGGTTATTTGGAGTAACCCAACAGGTTCCTAGGCAGCCAAGAGGGAACATCTGCAAAATTGGAGCATCTAGAAAAAATGTAAGATCTTCCTAAAAAAACATTATCTCTTCCATAGATTTCCTACACAAACTTCCTCTTTAGATAACTTCTGACAGGGCATTATTTTTTCTATTTCCTTTAAATAACATATAAAAGCATAGAATTATAGCATTGTAGATGTATTTGTGCTAAAACATTGTGACAGATACTGCTTCAAGACTACACAATTATTTGTCTTTCTTACTAAGAGAAACACAGTTTTACTTGGGGTGACAATATGCCCAAGAAAAAGGCTTAATCTCCCAGGTTCCCTTGCAAATGGAACTGACTGTGGGACATCATTCTGGCCACTGAGATGTAGTCAGGGGTTTCTGAGGAGAAAATGAACAGAAAATAGCTTCACCAATGGCTTTTCCACTTTCTTTTTTCTTAGAACATGGTTGCAATTTTTAGGAATGTGGCAGCTTTTTTGTAAACTTAAGGATGGAAGCCACATGCTAAGGTTGATGAGGAAAGGCTGGTGGTATAACCTATCCTGGACTACTTCTGAATTCATTTGTGTGTGAAACTACCATTATATGGTTTTCTGTTTAAGTCACTGAGGCGGGATTTCTATAATTTGTAATTATATGAAAGGTAATGGATTCCCAAATGTTAAGAAGTACATTAAATTCTAAATATTACAGTCATAATATGATTTTTTAAAATTAATTCATATATATATAAAATATTCCAAACACCTGTTATATTTTGGAAAAAATAAACAAGAGACTCAAAATAAGACCCTATTATTTACTAAGGTTTGAGTTGTAGGCAGAAAGAGGAATGCTCATCAGCCAGAGACTGAAGACCGCCACACACTAAACATATTAGAATTTCAGCTTCTCTTAGAAGTGAAGACAATCTTGTGGGAGGGAGAGGCCTGGCCAAACCCAGGTGGGGCCGACAGGAGCTCAGGATGCTCAGTACAGACAGAAACATTCACCTTACAATTCTAAGTTAGCAATCTTCAAAAGGGCTGAAAGAGGTTCTAATAAAATATATTTGAAAGGGGGTGTTTTCCCGGCAACACATGAAGGGCTCACTTATTTGCTATGACTCTTTCTTCTTTACTGACATGCCATGCTGTCTCATTATGCAGAGGCTAATATCTTCCCCAGGTCTCACGGGCCCCTCCACAGGACACTCAGTTCCGTGCAGAACACAATTTGTAAATTACAGATATAGCCCCTGTTTTATTGAGTGAGTCATGGCAAATCTGACTAGAGGGGTGTCCTGCCACATATTCACCCTGTTTTTCTCATTAGCTAGAGAAGTGCCCATGTTCACTACAGTGTAGGTGAAGAGCTCATTGAGAGCACCCTCCCTCAGCAAGAAAGAACCTTGGGAAGGTCTAAGAGCTATGTCACTAGAATTTGGAATTCAAGGTGAGTCATCCCATTTATGTTTTGAAAATGCTTTCTTTCTTTCTTTTTTTTTTTTTTTTTTTTGAGAAAAACTGATACACCTCTAAATATAGGGAGTCCCTGGAGGAAAGGAAATCTTTGGGATAATCTTGCTGAAACCAGTCCTGGCCCAAGAGCCATAGGCTGGGTTTTACTGTGGGAAGTGGCTCTGTGTGTAAACAGAGTTGTTCTCGGGGTCATGTGCTAATGAGAATAATTCTTGAGAATGACATCCATCCAAAGCATTGCTGCAAATGGGCATGAGCTTCGACTGCATTGGACAGAGCAGAGGACTGTGTACCTGTTACTGAACTCTGGATCAAACCATTGTGGACAGCTTTGACCACAGGAACAGATGAGACACACTTTCCTGAAAGTGCATCTTTTCCCCAAGGACTGACAGCAGCCTCATCCTGAGTAGCGATCAGGGATACTTGACTGTGGATACTTTATGACCTCTGTCAGGGACACTTGACTGTGGACCCTCACCACCTGAATCCATTTCCCAAAGTGGGACCTAGAGTGTTTTGACTCACCTCTCACACTGAAGGTTTCCTAAAAATGTGAAGGTGAAGAATTTATAAACTTTTTACTATCACCATGTCATTCAGGGATAGACCGGGCATATTCTTTGAACCCAAAACTCTGAAAGGACCATCCAATTTATGTATGTATAAAGAAACCAAGACCCTGATAGACCAAGTGATAATATCTTCAGATGTGCATTTGCCACTCTGGATAGCTGGTCTTCATCTCAGGATTTCTGGAAGTTTCCTGAAAACATAACCACTTAATCCCATTTTAATCCTTTAATTTGAACTGTTTCTAAAAATCAAATCCATCCTTAATCGATAATTTGTCTTCACAAAATTCAAAATTAATTCAATTTTGTAAATTAAAAATTGATAAATTTAGGAAAATTTCAAATATGTTTTGGTTGGTTTTAATGTTGTACTCGAATCTCTGTTGAATGTCTGCTACCACATAAAGACATTATTCTGATATTGTGCAAAACTTTTGAAGTTTCATATATTCTTTTTTAGAAGTGATCTATACAACTATCTCAGGTCAGGGAAAGTATTATCAGTTACATTTTATGCCCAAGGAAACAAACTCAAGGCTATGTGTGGTGGCCAAATAAAAATCTAGGGCAACAATCTCCAAGCACTGAGTCCTCGTTTTTTACTACTCCATACGCAGCATGTGTGTACTATCATGCATTCTTATTTCTCTGTTGTCTCTTCGCTTACTGAATAAGAAGGTGATTTTGATTTTATTGTTGCTTGCCTAAGTTCTTTATATATCCATTTGTGTCCTTACTTACAGAATTTAAGTGGCATCTGATTCTACATATTTGAGATAGGCTAATATTTGTATTCCCCTTGATTTGTGCATATTTGTGTTGGAGGGTGGCTGTCACGATGGTGGAGGCACTAGGGATTGGGTCCCCTTGCCTTCAACACCACATACAAAAAAACTTATCTCCACCAAGAAGCCTATTTTATCACAATAAACTTTCAAGTGTACTTTCTACACTTCATGATTACTCTTTCTATGATTTTCAATGACTTTTTTAATTAAAATATACATATAAAATTTATCATTTAAGCTATTTTTAAGTGTGCAGTTCTGTGGCATTAAGTACATTCACTTCGGGGCGCCTGGGTGGCTCAGTCATTTAAGCGTCTGACTCTTGATCTCAGCTCAGGTCTTGATCTCAGGGTCTTGAGTTCAAGCCCTGAGTTGGACTCCACGCTAGGCATGCAGTCTAGTTAAAATTGGGGGTACCTGGTGGCTCAGTCAGTTAAGCATCTTTGGCTCAGGTCATGATCCCGGGGTCCTGGCATTGAGCCCCATGTCGGGCTCCCTGCTTGGTAGGGGGCCTGCTTCTCCATCTCCCTCTGCTGCTTCCCCTGCTTGTTCTCTCTCTCTCTCTCTGTCAAATAAATAAAATCTTTAAAAAAAGAAGCTTCTTTTTTTAAAGAACATTCACATTACTGTGCAGGCATCACCACCGTCCATCTCCAGGATTGTTTCATCATCCCAAACTGAAACTCTGGGACCATCAAACACTAACTCTCTATTCTCCTCCCCTCTCAGCCCCTGGTAATGACTATTCAGTATTCTGTCTCTATGAATTGGACTATTCTAGGTACCTCATATAAGTAGTACAATATTTGTCCTTTTGTGACTGCTTATTTTGCCTGGTGTAACATATTCAAGTTTCATCCATGTAATAGCATGTGCCAAAATTTTCTTCCTTTTTAAGGCTGAATGATATATCATTGTGTGTATATGCCACATTTTGTTTATCCATTCATTCATTGATGAACACTTGGGCTGCTTCTACCTTTTGAGTGTTGTGAATATGCTGCTATGAACATAGGTAGACAAATACCTGTTTGAGTTCCTGCTTTCAGTTCTTTCAGGTATATACCCCGAAGTAGAATCATTGGATCACATCATAGTTGTACATTTAATTTTGGGGGGAAACACCATATTGTCTTTCAGAGCAGCTGTACCATTTTATATGCCTCCAGCAATATACAAGGTTTCCAATTTGCCCATAGCCTCACCAACACTTATTTTCTGTATCTTCACTATTATTACAAGTTATTTTCATAAATGTGTTGTAAGTACTTAGCATAGTACTTCTCCCATAGCAAGCTATCATAAGCATTTATTGAATTAATGAACGCTAATGTACCTTCTTTAGTTCATTGATATTTCTGTTGATGTAGCAGAGTATTTTTAAAGATTTATTTCTTTTAGAGAAAGAGAGCACATGCATGCGCAAGCAGGGGGAGGGGCAGAAGCAGAGGGGGAGGGAGAGAATCCCAAGCAGACTTCCGACTGAGCGCAGAGGCTGATGTGGGTCTTAATCTCACAACCCTGAGATTACAGCCTGAGCCTGGATCAAGATTGGATGCTCAACCAACTGAGCCAGCCAGGCACCCGAGCAGAGGAGTTTTAAAATGTGGGGCCCATGGGCTTCAGGAATCAGAATCACTTGTGGTGCTTTTAAGAAGTCAGATTCGCAGGCCACATTCCAGACCTATCGAATCTGGAATTCCCCATTCAGGGCCTTGGGAATCTACAGTGGTAACAGCATCTCTGGTGATGTTGGTATGCAATAAGGGTAAGAAGCAGTGCTTTTGACAGGCCGTAAGCCCTTGAAGGCAGGACTTCTCTTTTCTAATTCTTTTTTTTTTTTTTTTAAAGATTTTATTTATTTATTTGAGAGAGAGAGAATGAGAGACAGAGAGCATGAGAGGGAGGAGGGTCAGAGGGAGAAGCAGACTCCCCGCCGAGCAGGGAGCCCGATGCGGGACTCGATTCCGGGACTCCAGGATCATGACCTGAGCCGAAGGCAGTCGCTTAACCAACTGAGCCACCCAGGCGCCCTTCTTTTCTAATTCTTTGGCAGCTTCCCATGGTAAACTCTAAAAGTTCACTTTTCATTTTGTTATTAACATTGAGATTCATATTCCAAACACCGCAAGAGCAAGTTTTGGATGATTGTTTTCCTACAGATGTATTCTGTATATGAGAGTGGTAGAAGCTTACCTATGTGACAGAACATCAGCTCTGTGCTAAATAGCAGATATTGTCTGGTACCCAGCCTGCTTGGGATAATCCATAAAACGTTTAATGAATATCTTCTTTTATTACATACTAATTATCCACATCCTGCAGACAGTTTCCTGGGATGCTGCAAGATCCGTCCTTTGAGCGTGGGTTTTTGTTCTATAGAATTTGTAGACAAAAGCCATTTCAGTCAGCCTTTACCTGGTAAAACTTGTAAGCTGAGTACCCCGCACAAGCAGGGGTTATGGTCGAAAGTGCACTTCTCTCTTGCATGACTTACTAAATAATGTAGCTCTCAGAGCTAGCTATGAGAGATTTGGTGTCTTGTAACCGCTATCTAGCAACGTATGTCCATCATGCTTGACGTTCATTAGTTAGATGAGATCAGTGAGTTAAAGAACTGTTAAATTTGTGTTTTCCTTTAATGGATATGTAACTGTGGTAGCCGAGTCACAGGACAGGAACTTGACAGAAAGGACATGGCGGTAAGAAAAATTTATTGCAAATCTACAGCTTCATAAATTCTTGTAATAACTTGTCTTAGCAAGGTGTTTTGTCAGTTTGCTTAAAAAATGTGAATGAGGAGATAAAAAAGAAAAATAAACAAATGCATTATTCCTATCTTTATCTCCGTGTATATGAATCATGCATGCATCTTACTAGTGGCAAATTAAGTAATGTACTAATTTTGGGTACATTTTCAGAAGGAAAACTCATTGAAAATCTGTTTTGATGAGGCTAAAAGAACCAGAAAAATTAATGGAATTGGCAACATTTAATATTAAAGCTTTAGTTAGTTATGGTTTTTGTTTTTTTTAATATTGAAAATGCCATCCCTTTGAAACTCTTAACTCATTTCTTTCACATTCTTATCAGGTAGATAGATGTTCAGCAACTATCTGCCGAAACTAATTAAAATTTCCCTCCCAAAAAATATCAATTAATTTTTTTTACAAACATTTTTAGTCATTACCTTTAGGATTTTTTCTCTGAAAAAAGGAGTGTTGCCTGAGAGTATTTTTCAATCACAACCAAAATACTAAATGCTTGATAATTGGAAAAGTAACCAAAACAGAAAAATAAATTAAATCACACTAATATTAGTTTTATAATTTTAACATTTGAGATACTTACTCTTTTGGGAAGGTGCTAGTTTAATGATTTCCCTAACCTTAACTTGCTTTCTATGGTTGTAAGACTGAGTATTTCCTTGGCAGGGAATCTGGCTCAGTGACAACACAAATTTGGCAGGTTCTTGGAAACCTTTTGTTTTGTAGTTTGAAACTGCAGCTTGCTAACCTTGATATACCCCACAATCTTTTCATGTTCTGTCATCTTGTTGGGATCATTAGCTACTGTTTTAAAGGAGGCTAGCATTATATTTCAAAATATTTTTCCCTTCCAGGCATATAACTGTACTTACCAAAGATGAGAAGTCCACTAAGAACACTTCTGTCCCACAATACATTTTTATTCCACTCTGATGTCTCTTTCATTCTTAAGTTGGTAGAGCCTTCATTTTGATTAACAAAAAAGTTTCCTAACTTTAGTTGGTATGAAAATTGCTAAATTATATCTGATTTTTTTTTTCATATTATAGTCACGTTTAAAGGGCTTTCAGGAGATGCTCTCATCTCCGAGATGCAATGTTTAAGAGGATGGTGGGTGTTGGGAAAAGAGAACATGTAGAAACTGATAGAAATCATGTGAATGGAGGCAGGCAGGAGATAGGCGTCTGGTGATTTTTCACACAAAAAAATAAATTGATTTATGACTGAAATAATGGTCCAAAACAGCTCTGTCTTGCATCCTAGACTCTCTGCAGTGTGCTATGCTTTCAGAACTTCAAAATAAATAGTAAATGATCAGATAAGTGTGAAACAACATTAAATAAGTCCCTGAAGAACTCCACTGTTTGCATCTGGCGAAAGGCTTTCCATCCAGGTTGCTATAGGGAATACAGTCTCAAATTTTGGAGCTGAGTTTGTATTCTTTTCTGAAATGACTTTTGACTAATTACTTGATTTTAAAGCAAAGGAAGCAATAAAAATGACATCACTTGCAATCGGGCTCAGGTATTATATCATAAATGATATATATGTATATACTCATACATAAACCACCAGAGGGAAAAAGGGATCACATGCTGATTCTGGGGAGGGTTTGGTGGTGCTGTAATTTAAAACAGAGATGACTGCAGTAAACTGACTCTTGGGTTTAAATTACCTTCAATGGTCATTCTCTGCTTAGTGAAAACTGAGAATATTGGAATTTGATGCTATAATTATTAGAGTAATGGGTGAGAAATTTAAAAATATTACAAAAACATCCATAATTGTTGTAAAAGGCATTATGTTTTTGTTCCATGAAAGGTGGTAGACAGTTTAATGCTGCTGAAGACGGTATTTTTTTTTTTCTTTGAAAGTGTAGAAAAGCCAGTTGCCTCAAATCCCAATACATAAACACGATTATTTTCATTTTTCCAAATGCTTCCAGTTCTTAAACACATGCATGTATTTTGAAATAATGGAATACATTCCCCTCTGTGCATTTCTGTGCTTAAGGTTATGTTGTAAATTTATTTTAACATTTCTATGTCATCTTCAGATTTACTAATTCAGATGGCTACATAGCTGCATTGGGTGGCAATCCTGTAATGGAATAAAGCATCCCTCTTGCTTTGAATTTTAAGATTTTCCTTTTTTTAAATGCCTTTAAGAATGCTGCGTGGTACATTTGCATAGAAAGAATGTTCTTCTATTAAATTTTTGCTTTAGGATAAATTTCCCTTTTTGGAAATGTAGGCCAAAGGTGTTAGCACTTTGTCACTCTTGCCATCAACCAGGCTGTTTAAAACTTTTCACTTGCTATCATCTGTGATAATCCTATTTCTTCTATTTGGGAATGTGTTTCAAGTTGATAACTAACTGTGCTTTAAACTTGAAACACTCTTAGTAGAAAAGTCTACCAAAGCATGTCTTTAAATACGAGAAACAAGACTTATGATTTACAAGAAGTCTTAATAAATCAACCAGATGAGATTATTTACAAAGCTTGTTTAAAATTTGACTTGGAATTTCAGTAGAACAGGAAAGCGTTTGGTAATTTTTCTTTGCACCATGAGTCCCTCAAAGACTTAATTTTTCTTTGAACACATTGGTGTTCAATTGTTGTTGTTCTTGTTGTTTTATGATATGGGGCACAAACCTTAACATTATTATTATAATTAGAAATAAGCTCACTGTTACAATCATAGAGGCAAGAGGTAATTCTTAGAATTACAGAGATCACACCATATGAAAACAGTTTTGTGAGAAGCCAGTTTTTAATACATTGGCAACTTAACACAAATTTGTTAGCCTTTAGATAAGGCTTTTCTTTCCCATCTGAAAACGTTTCCCTCTACACACCTGATACTCTTTCACAAGAGCTAGCAGATCACCTGGCCGCAACATTAACTCAAGGCCCTGGAATCCTAATGTGAATATCAGTTCGTACATAGATACAAAGTCTTGGTCAGATTTTATATCTGTCACTCCATGCAAACAGTTGCTGTCTTTATTAGTGTTTCTCCAAGTATGGATTTCAGATCACCTTCCTCAAAATCACCTTGGACATTTATTAAATAATAAGCTATAACATCTTTGATAAGTCAGGAATGCTTCTCTGAGTCATTAGCAGTAGGAGAGAGTGGAACAGGAGAGGGAGGAGTACTGAGGCAGAAGGAAGAGTGTTTGCAAAGGTCCTGTGGGAGGAGAGGAAATAAAGAATGCATGGGACTAAAAGGACAGAGGGATTAAATCTTAGAGAGAGAGGAATGATGGAGGGGAATCTTTTTTGAAAAATCACTCACATGACCAAAACCATCCCCTAAGCAAGGAAAAACGCAGAGCTCATTTACTGAGGTTAAACCAAAACGTTTGGTGTGCCATTTGTCACAGCGCAAAACAGTGTGCATTTCTGGGGAAATGCCAACATCGGCTGTGTTATGCCCTGATGCTTTCTTGTTAAGATATCAGTGAATCTTGTAGTTTCTATGGGCATTTTTCAGTTTTATCTTACCTCCGTCTACCTTGCTACAACCTCAGTCTCAGTGATTTGACGGAGTGATATCCTAACTTCGAGAAGACACTCACTTGACAGAGAAAAGCGAAGTCCAGAATTCTTGCACTCTAGTCGTTCTTGAGCACAGCTCACCTGGGAGGCTACCTGAGGTGGCAGGTGGCCCCTGCACACCCAGCAGCAGGCCTCTGGGTGTGTGAACAGAAGTAAATCCTACACCAATCAACATCTGTCTCATCGAGTGTGAAAGAAGATGGTGTAGCCAACTGGTGACCATTGCAGCATGGTTACAGCGAGATCACCTGTGTGGCCCCTGGGCATCTTTATTTCAACTCAGTTAGTTTTTTTTTTTTAATTAAATGACCCTTGTTTTATAAAATATACAGTTATCTCCCTCAGTTCATATATATCCAGATTCTGACTTGACTCTGCAATCTCCCGAATGCTGGGAAGGTCTTCATTTTCTATATAAATGTTTCAGCTTATCATGTGGCCTTTCACAGATGTCAGCGTTTTTTTTTAATAAAATAAAAATATAACGTTAAATATAATAAATACTTTAAAAAACTTGTCAAAATTCATGACTAGATGAGATGAATAATCAATTTTTGCTAACATATAGGTGTGTATGCACGTGCGCACACACACACACACACACACATACTAGGAAGGAAGGAATCTGAGGCTTGCCTTTTATAGTGATTTTTGCTTTATGTTAACATTTATCAAAATGACTCTGATGGAAGACAACACCTGAGGATGTTAAGGGCAGTTTACAATAAAAGATTCTCTCATTAAATAAGTTTAGAACAACACTGAATTACTTGGGCTTCTTTTTCTCTGATTTTTCCCAAATTTTAATGTGGAAGTTCACATTGTAGTTCTCTTTAGAAGGGGATGGATATTACATTTTTTAAATGTCGTTTGTCTAGATAATTCTTGCTATCATGTTTTAGGAAAATGCTGCCCTCTGTCAAGTTGGTTGTCATTCCCGAAGGAGTATGAGAAAGAGTTACTACCAACCGCACATTACACATCAGCACACTTGTTAATTAGGGGAACAGTGGCAGGCATTATCATGACAATACTAAAAACATGCATCCTTATAACCTCCTGTTGGAACTGGATAGTAAACCTCTCTTATTAAGCAAGAGTGTTATAGCAGGGTGGTCCAGTCAGGACATACAACCACACAACAGGTTAAACGGGAAAAATTTAATATAAAGGAATAACCACCACCATAAAAGTGTAACCATAATATATAAGAAAGCATTTTAGGGTATCCTAGGGCTGAGGAAGAGTAACCAAGGCAGGGCAAATTTACAAAGGGTTCAGACATCGTTGGAGAAGGTGTGGGTCAGCACCCGGAGAGCAGAGCAGCTTGCTGGTTTAGACAGGCTGGAGGTGCTCTGGAGTTTCTAGGAAGTAGGAGGCCACCCTCCAGGGTGCACACTGGAGAGGGGATCAGCAACTGGTGGCAAGGCCACGCATTGGGAACCCTAGCACCTCTCCTGGCAAGAGGGATTCAGAGCACAGGGGCTCTCTAGAGGCTGGCAGAGGGAGCAGCAGATCTGTGTTTATCTCCTGGGCACCAGGCAGCCTTGCAGGATCAACTGCTGCTTTCTGTGACAGCCTCCAGGTCAATGGCAGCTAGAGGATTTCCTTCCACGTTGAGAAAGCTATAGAAAGATTAACGTCAGACCAAGGCTGTAAGATCATAGAAGATAGAGAATCATTCTATCCCTGTGACTGGGCAGGCTCCCCTGGATGTTCTCACACCATACAACCCTGGACACCCACCGTTGCAGGAAATTGCAGAAAGCCTCTTCCTTCTGTACTGACCCTCCAGCGCCCTCTACTGAGAAAGCTAAATATTGTATGCACTTTAAAGGAGAAACAGTTTAAGGAATTCAGTATTTTATCAAGGAGCATATATTGAAGACTACACTGGGGGAGCTGAGAGGCAATAAACTGACAACTGACACAGATGTCATTTAATGATTCATAATGGTGGCCTCTGCGGCAGTGTGACTCACCGTCCTGTGTGCTTGTACTGTTGTCTGTGCTTCTCCCTCGGCCCTCTAAGTAGAATAAAACCTGGAGGAGGGACTGTCAAATCACTTGTTTGTTTTTTAACATTTTATTTTTAAATAATGCTAGATTTACAGGAAGTTGCCAAGGCTGTGCAGAGCAATCTAGCGATCACTGCTTAGTGTCCTTCAATTGTGACATCTTACATGACTATATAGAGTAGAGCATCAACCCTAGGAAATTGACATTGACACAATATGTATATATAGTTTTAAGCCATTTTATCCTGTGTAGATTGTTATACTGTTATTGTAGCTGTTAGTTCTTAATTCTTTATAGTCATAGCAATGGAGATCAGAACTTTTCCAACCCCACTCCCCCCAAAGATCTCCCTTGCGTGACCTCTTCATAGTCATTAACTACACCGCCCTCCACATTCACAACCCCTGGCAACCACTCACCTGTTCTGCATATCTATAATTTGTCATTTCAAGAACGTTATGTAAAGGCAATCCTACAGTATGTGATCTTATGAGCTTGGCTTTTTTACTCAGCATAATATCCTTTCATATACGTTGGAAAATGGTTTTTATGTTCTCTGCTATCTCTAGCTTTTCATTGGTGTTTTTAGATCATTTAAATTTCATGTAATAATTGATATTATGGGCTTAACCCTGACATTTCAGTTTGTTTTTGTTTTCTCTGGGGTTTTTTTGCTTGTTTCTCTCTTTCCTTTTCTATGACTTCTGTGAGTTACTTGAGTATTTCTTAGAATCCATTTTGATTTACCTGTTTGTTTGTTGTTGTTTTTAACATATCACAAACATGCTGGACTTTTTTTAGTGATTTCTGAGGCATCACGTTGTGTATGTATAACTTATCACAGTCTGTTGGTGTCAGTGTTTTGCCAGTTGGAGTGAAGTGTAGAAACTTTACCTCTTTTATTCCTTTACCCTTCCTAATTTATAGTATAATTGTTTAAATAACTCCTCTACATACACTGAGAACCATATCAAACAATGTTGTACTTTTTGCTTCCACCATCAACCATAATTGAGGAAATTTAAGAGGAGAAAGTCTAGTATATTTAAACATGATTTTTTATCTTTTTATTGTTCTTTCTTCCTGATGTTCCAAATTCTTTTATAATTTCCTTTGTATTTCAAGAACTCCTTTAACCATTCTTTTAGGGTAAATTAGGTGGCAATGAATTCTTTTAGTTTTTCTTCAGCTGAATGTCATCATTTTTCTTTCATTCCTAGAAGGATAATTTTGGTAGAAACGGAATTTGGGGTTGGTAGTTATTTTCTTTACCACTTGAAAAATATTGTGACTCTTTCTCCTAGCCACCACAATTTCTGATGAGACATCTACTGTCATTTAAATTGTTTCCCGCCTAAGGTAAGGAGTCATTTCCTTTTTACTGCCTTCAAGATTTTTTTTTTTTAATTTTGTTTTCTGGAATTGGATTTTGATGTGTCTTGGGGGTTAGCTCAGCTTTTTTGATCCACAGGTTCATGTCTTTTGCCAAATTTGGGGAATTTCCAGGCATGATTTCTTTGACTAGTTTTTCAGCCCCACCATCTTTCTCCTCTTCTTCTGGGACTTCAGTGACATGAATGTTAGATCTTTCGTTACGATCTCTGGTCCTAGATCCTGGTCCTATTCTTTTTTCTTTTTTTCATTGTATTTTCTTTATGTTGTTTACACTGGGTAATTTCTAACATTCTATCTTCAAATTCATTGGTCTTTTTCTTTTATCCTTTCCATTCTTTTGAGACAACCCAGTGAATTTGTTATTGGTTATGCATATATCTCAATTATAAAATTTCCATTTGATTATTCTTTATATCACCTGTTTGCTGAGACTTTTCCATTGTTAAAAAAATTTCAAGCATGTTTGTAATTACTCGTTGAAGCAATTTTATGATGACTGCTTTAAAATTCAGAGGTTTCTAGATATCTGAGTCATGTCAGTGTTGGTGTCCATTGATTGTTTTTCTCCTTCAGATTAGGTTTTCCTGACTCTCGGTATGACCAGTGATGTTCAATTATATCCTGGACATTTAGGCAGTTATGCTAATAAACTTTGGATCTTACTTGTATCTGTTTCAGAAGATAAAGGGAGAAGAAGCTTTATTATTTTCAAGGGAGAAGTCCAGTTTCCCCAGTTAGTCTCCTTTGACTGCCAGGAGAAGTGATCCATTACTGTTAGGCAGCAGTGAGATTTCACTGATATCACCCTGGTTTACATTCCCCACCCCCAACCCCGGCATTATTGCTCTCCTTGTGAGTTCCACTGACACTATCATTGGAAGAGAAACCTTACCAACAGTGGATGATGGTGAAAGTTGTAGCTGCCAACTCTGTGCCCTCTGATATAAGCAGGGAAGGGGAGGAGGAGAAATATCTCATTATCTCCAGGTAGTGCCAAACTGCATGATCCTCACAAGGCCTTCACTGACATGTTGGAGAGACTTCTCATTATCATGGAGCAGGAATGAAAATCCTAGCTCCTCACTCAGTCTTCTCTGACACCATTATGGTGGTAGGAGGGAGGAGGGGACAACAAGGAGCAAAGTTGGCCTTTTTCAGGGTGTTTGTGATAAATATATAATGATCTTTGTCTCTAGTTCCTGGTACACAGCTCCTAAAACTCTTGGAATCTCTGGAGTGAGACGAGTATCTTTTGTATGGTAATGAGATGACTGGTAGCTGGGATCCTAAAGAGCTTCATGATAGGGATTGTTCACCAGAAAGACAAAAACATGGTTAGAGAGTTAGAACTTTTAACCACACCCCTGACCTCTAAGGAGGGGAAAGGAGCTGGAGATTGAGTTAATCGCCAATGGCCAATGATTTAATCAATCGTGCTTATAATGAAACCTCCATAAAATCCCCTAATAACCTCCATAAAATCTCTCCATAAATTCCAACCACACATCAGGGTTCTGAGAGACCAGTGCTCTAGAAGAGGGCGTGGAAGCCCTGTACTACCCACCTCATATCTTACCCAATGCATATCTTCCATTTGGCTATTCCTGAGTTGCATCCCTTACAATGAACAGGTAAATATAAGTAAAGTGCCATCCTAAGTTCTGTGAATCATTTTAACAAATTATCCAACCTGAGTAGAGGGATCATGATAGCCAACTGATAGCCAGTTGGTCAGAAGTATAGGTGGCAACCTGTGTCCTTGTGACTGGTCTCTGAAGTGGGGGCAGTGTTAGGAGACTGAGACCTTCATATTTAGAATCTGTGCTAATGCCAGGTGGTTAGTCACAGGACACCAACTTAGAATTCAGAGAGTTGGACAATTGATTGATGTAGGGAAAGAAAACCTCACACATACACATGTATCGTGAGCAAAAATAGTTCAGTATCTACCTGGGGTATGGCAATCATGGTCTAAAATTTTTTGTCATGCTAATTTGCCTCATTTCCTGTTTCTTTGGCTAGTGAGGTTTTTCTTGGGGAAGCTTCTCTGTTCCCATAAGGAGTCGTTGGGCTACTGTCTCTTCCAGCAACAAGTTCTGGCTATATAAGACTGAAAGAAAACCCAGGGAATTCACCCCCATATTGTTCCTCAAATCTCAAAGTACCAAGCAGTCTGCCTTCTCTCTATCTTTCAAAGTCCTCTTATGTTGGTTTTATATATAATTTCCAGGGGTTTTAGCCATATTTACTAGGAGGGAAGAGAAAAGTATGTCTATTCCATCTTTATCTAGAATCAGAAGTTCCAAATCAGTTTTAAATATTAGGATTTTTTTTCTATAGGAGAAAAAAATGGTTTTCCTCCCCTACTTGGCAATTTTTCTTCTTCCTAGATTTCTGTTTCTAATTCTGCAAGGTAGGCTCAGGAACAATTCTTTCATTAAATAACCTTACAAGGTCACTATTACCAGCTGTGACAATGTCTCAGTCATTCCCTTGTTAATAAAATCTTTTCTGAAGTCCATTTACACATGAGTCACAGACATTTCCAGCATATGTTGATTAGATTCTCAGCATATGCTGATCAGTTTTCCAAACAGATATTCAGGTCTTGTTGGGTGCTACTGTTTTTTGAGACTTTCTATAATAAGTGACTAATCCAAACTTATTAATTAGCAATATTATTAAAGCCAAATTTTCCAGTTTGTTCAGTCTATGGATTTGTGGCTTAAAATACTTTCATCCCTCTTCTAAGCACTCCTGTGTAGGAGGCTTATGTGTAGCATAAATATTTGAGTGGTTCAAATGATGTTTTAGCAAGAGATGGGACACAGAATCGAATTAAGAGCTATCGGGGGAGGGGTGTCTAATATACCCCGGAAGTTTTATATGCATTATCTAATGTATTTTTCAAAATAAAGCCATGATGTTTATAAATCCATTTTAGAAATGGAGCTTTTGCAAAGTCTCACTGTTCATAAAACCCAACCTGGGTTTGAACTCCTGCTCTAAGTAGAGCTAGCCAGCAGTCCATGAACCATTAGTAGACCATTAGATCAATTTAGTGGGTAGCAAGTTTTTTTTTTTTTTTTTAAGTAAAGGATATCAGAGTGGAAAACATCACCAGATAGTTCACATAGTAAAAGAAAGTATTTAATGAAAGCAAAAATTTGTTTCTTATTTTTTTATTTATGTTGTGGGTGTGCTGAGTCCCGGTGCATAGAATGTGTTTTATCATGTGGTTTACAGCCAAAGAGTTCTGGAGCCATTGTATTAGGTGACTTTTTGAGATGTTTCCAGGCCTCAATCTAAGTGAGAGTGTTTATCATACCCACTCTGCTAATTTTCCAGGAAAATTCATCATCCCTCAAGAGCAAAATTTATTTATTTGTTTGTTTATTTATTTTCAAGCTTTATTTTTTAACACCCCAAATTTGTAGTGTAGAATCTCTGGATTAGAATAGAAAGTAGCTATTTCTATGACAAAAATTTATGCTAGTGTGTAATTCTTGCTGTCTGTGATTTGTATGTGTATGTGTGGGTTTGTTTCTGGTAAGGGTATATTTTGCCATTTGATTTTTTTTTTCCCATTCACCACAGAACTCTAAAACAAGGTGAAATTCTAATCAGGTTCACAATGAGATGTGACTTGAATGCTAAAAATACAAAACAGACATTAGGTTCCAGTGGTTAAGAGGGCAGGTTTTGGAGTCATACACGTGCATTTCAAATCCAGACACTGTCACTCAGAACTCTAGGCAAATTACTTCTCAGCTTCCTTACCTGGAAAATAATCATCATAGTAGCATGGGATGATGTTAAGATTAAAATGAGATGTACATATAAAATTATTATCAAAGGGTTTGCCTTATAGCAAAAACTTAATAACTGTTAGCTATTAGTCTATTACTTGTGAAGTTAGACATTTGCAGAAACCAGTAATTTCAAAAGAAGTCCTAAACTGTTAGAGGCAGGAAATGAACCTTTTTATTTCGTGTTAGACTTGTTAAATTGCGCTTTTCTCAGAGTATACTGAACAGTGAAGGAACATTATGTAAATAATTGTTGGGTGATTTAAATAGAAAAGAGAATAAAATAATGTCTTCCTAGTTTTTGTCTCTTTATTTTCAAATGGCCATGGCTATACAAATCAGTCCTGTCCATAATCTAAGTTAACTGACATACTTTGTAGGGTCAAGTCAAGAGCCAGAAATTACATAGCAAAGCTGGATTTCTCCACTGAAACACAAACCCCAAGAGCGGGCACTCATTTTGAAAATGACTCACATGCCTGAGTGTATCTTTGATGAAAGATACTTTTGATATTGCAGGACAAGCTGGAGCCATCCACGTTCCCGATACAGAAGGGTTCCCTGATCCTCCTGAGGCAGAAATGGGAATCCAGTGATTACCAGAAAAGTGAGTGTTGCCCTGGGGGCAGTCGTTGCAGGCTCTTTCAGCCTCCAGAAAAAAAATTGCTCGAACCAAAAGGAGAAGTAGTGTCAGCACCTGGACCTGCAGATCCCCCTAATCAGCCCCACGGTGTAGAAGAGACGTTGAACACAGAGCCTGATGGGAAGGGCCCTGAGGACAAGAGTGACAACTCCGGGGAATTTGGCTGGCCTGAAGTGCTGAAGGAGGATTCCTTGACTGGTCAGCGCAGGATCGAACGCTTCTCCATTGCCCTTGATGAGCTGAGAAGTGTGTTTGAGGCTCCTAGGAGTGCAAACAGACCAGCCGAGCTCTGCCAAAAGGTAAGAATTGAGAGTTGAAATTTGCAGTTGACAAGCTTGCCTAGCCTGCCACTTATTTCTAAGCATGTACTGGTGTGTGTGTGTGTGTGCGTGTGTGTGTGCATGTGCGTGTGTGTGTGTGTGTTCTACTCACCTGTATCTGGACAGATGTCTTGAAGCAACTGTGTAATACTGTGTGAAATGTGGCATCCTCTATCATTGACTTCTTCTTGGGCTGTTCCAGTAAGGACTCAACCTCCCTTCAGTCCCATAAAAACAGCTCTGATAGGCTGTTTCTTTTTGTATGTGCCTTGTTTCCATAACTAGGTTGTAAGTTCCTTAGAGGCAGGGACAATTTCTTACCACTCTTTGTACTTCAGACATATAACAAAGGGTGCTGCGTTTAGCTAGAGCTCAGTGAGGATTTATCAATAATGATGTTGAAATGGAACAAGTGAGGGCTTTGGAACCACAGTGAACTAGATTTTAATCCTAAAACCTGCCATTTACTTCTATAGCTGCATGACACTTAACCTTGAGAAAGCACGTCTTAATTTGCTGCTTTGAGGGATATTGTGAGGATTATTGATAATATATTTAAACTACTAGGCATAGAGTTTGGAATATTTTGTGGGAGATGATGATCATGCTTCATGATTGTGGTGTACCATCATGTCACATATAAAACATGTCTATTAGCTAAAGGGGACTTTAATCAAATGCAGGAAACAGGATTAGCAACATTATTAATGAAGACCACATTTATACTTCTGTTTTCAATTAAAAGCAACTACTGTTTAAACTGGATTTGCTTGAATTTATGACACCCATTAGGACCCTTTTGTAAGAGATTAGAGTTTAATTTAATAAAGAATTAGTAAATGATCTCAGGTTTTCCATTGGTAAGCAAACTTCATGCTTTGTTAATATTTTTTATCTAGTGACACTTATCAGGAAGGTACAGTCCTACTCTTCTTAATGGATAACTAGCATTCACAGGATTCAAAGAAATAGAAAATTTTTCAAAATAAATTATTTTGCTAATACTTGTTCCCAGTTTTCCTATTGGGACGTATTTTGTATTTACAATGAGACTATTCTTGTACCTCAAATAACTCAACTTGATCTAATGAGAATAAGGAATATGAAGTTACATTTATGAATGAGGTTATGTTAAAACTAGAGGTTTTCTCAAAAATGCAACCACTTGCCAGTCCCTAATTTGAGAACTTTCTTTCCTTCCTTTTTATTATACAAGCACAATCCTTTTTGTTTGTAGTTTTATAATATCTTTTAGTTGGGTGTCTAGAGATTGAGGTACACCTAACATAGATATTTCCAATGTCACTTCTTTCTTATATTAATAAATTAAGTAAAGTAAAGCCATAAAAAGGTTTCTATTCAATATCTATTGACTTTAGTGTAACAATTTTGGACATTTTAAGACAACTGACAAAAGAAATGGCCAAAAGCAGAAAAAATAATCCTTAGAAATTATGTAATATAACATCCTCATCTGGAGTAGGGGTAGCTGCTTAACTGTAATAGTAAAAAAAAAAATGAAACATTAATAAGAGTTTCTGTTTGACATTTGAGCATACTACTATTGGTATGGTATGTGATTTTGGATCTAGTGTCCATAAAAATAATTATGGAAAGAAACAGATACATGAAAACAACATTTAGGTAGTAAAAATGAAATTTGGTTAGCATATTTAATACACTGTATTCTAGGTATTCTATGGTACTGTGTTGTAAAATGTTATTTCTTTAAATGTATGAAACATGGATTGTGCACTTGGAAATTTCTCATCCACAACAGATACACATGATTTTTATAATCAGTTTACATAAATGAGTATTATGAAGGTTTACAAAAACCTACATAAATTTCATATGACTTCTAGAACAAGGAGAAAAAAAAGGAAAAGAAAAATGAGAATCAAGGGAGGAATTAACTTGCTTTCTTCTAATGAAGTATTTTGTATGTCATTAGGCATGCAAAAGAATCCTAGTTCAACTCAATTTGAAATTTTATACTTCACACCAAAGCATAGTAACTATATACAACTTAACCATTTGTTTCTATGGATCTTTTTCTTCCTTTTCATATCAACATTTTATTATTATAAAATAATGAGGTAATATTTATTTGCACGAATGTGCAAAAATATTTTAGTTACCTTTAACTATGATACTTATATTTATAGAGGCTCTCTATTGAGATACTGGTGATGTGGGGAAAGATATTCAATATTTATGATATTAAAATCAAGGACAGAAAATAATTTCAGATAAAGTTCTTGCAATTTAGTAAATCATCTCAATAATAAACAATAAACTGCATTTCAGTGTTGCTGTAGAAGGAAACTCTTCAGCAATAGGAACTTTTTTAGAAAAATTTTATAAAATCATTGAGGTTCAATGTAGAATTGTAGAACCGTTTAAAGTGTGGAATATTTTTTATATGCGTATATATATTTGCAGATACACACACACATATTTTTTAAAGCATCTTCAGCAAAAATCAAAATCCATCTTTTCCATATATCCTTGTTTTATTGTGCTTCATTTTATTGCACTTTGCAGATATTGTATTTTTTTTTTTACAAATGGAAGGTTGATGGCAACCCAGCATCAAGCAAGTCTATCAGCACCATTTTTCCAACAGCATTTGCTCACTTCATGTTTCTATATCATATTTTGGTAATTTTTGAAATATTGCAAACTTTTTCATTATTAATGTATTTGTTATGGTGATCAGTGGCCAGTGATTATGACTTGCTGAGATTATGGTTAGAGTTTTGTAGCCAGAAAGTATTTTTAATTAAGATATTAATTTTTAATTAAGGTATTTTTTTAGACATAATGGTATTGCACACTTAAAAGACTACAGTATGATGTAAATATAACTTCTATATACACTGGAGAACCAAAAAATTCATTTGACTTGCTTTATTGCAATACTCATTTTGTTGCAGTGGTCTGAACCAAGCCAGCAGTATCTCTGAGATATGCTTGTATTTATTAAAAAGTGTTCACTTGAGGATAGTTTTGTTTAGAAAAATATTTGTTAATGGAGAAAAGAAACCAAAAGAGTCAATATTATTTTCTATAAGTATTCAAGCTTATTAGAGAAAGATGATATCAACCCCCCAAATATTCAGTGTATTCCAGGGCATTTTTTTTAAACAATTTATCGTAATATGCTTGCAGTAGAAAATTAATGAGAAATTCTTAAAATAATTTTGCCTAACATTTTATAATTTCCAAAGAGACATAACCTTTTGTTATCATTTCTAGAGCACCCTGTAAAAGTTACTTAGAATGAATTTTTAAACTGAAGGTTTTTATGCTCATGAGGCAGACTGTAATTCACATAAACATAAATTCACATAGGCATTATCCCAAATAAATGATATAGAACATGATTTTAAAAGAGTTTTGAAGAACCATAAGAATTTTAAGATCATAAATCTTGGAAAGAATGGCATACCCACTTGCAACACTAAGAAATTGTTATTATATAAGGCAGTGTATCAGTTAGCATTTGCTGTATAACAAACTACTCCAACATTAGCAGCTTTAAACAGTAAGCATTTATTATTGCTTAAGAGTCTCTGGTGAGCTGGGAAGTTTATCTGGTCTCATTCCTGCATTTATGATCAGCTGCCAAGTCACCTGGAATCTGACTGTTCTAGGATGGCTACAGAGCTGGGACAACTCAGCTCTGCCCCATGTGGTCTCTGCTCCTTCAGTAGGTTGCCCAGATTTAGTACATGCCATAGGAGTTTCAAGAAAGAAAGTAGAACAGCATAAGGCCTCTGGAGGCCTATGCTCAGAACTTACACATCACTTCTCTTTATTCTATTTGTCAAAATAGTCACAAAATAAACCAGATTAATAATGTGTTAAAATAGCCTTGATGGGAGGAATTGCAAACTCACAAAGGTAAATGGATATGAGGAGAGAAATAATTTTGCAGACAATCTACCACTGGCAAGTTGATTTAAATACATCCAAGAATCAGAATGTTTTAATATATCATGAATTAATGCAAACATCAGGAGGAGAGTCTAACACAAAAAGATCCATGTTGACAACTATTTGTAGACAAAACTCCTGTCTTATTCTTTTCTTAGACTCAATCCACTAGACTGATGGTAGTTATTGTTCAAGATAGAATACTAGCCTCCCAAAGATGTCCACTTCTCTTAATCCCTAGAATCTGTGAATGTTTTACCTGATATGGCAAAAGGGACTTTGAAAATGTGATTAAGTTAAGGAACTTGAGATGCAAAGATTTTTCTGAAATATCCCAAGTGAAAACAGGGTCTTTATGGAGGCAGGAATGTCAGAGTGAGAGTCAGAGAAGGGGTTATGATGTCAGAGAGAGGTGGGAGGGATGCAGGGCCATGACTCAAGGAGTGTGGGCAGCCTCTAGAAAATGGAAAAGACAAGGAAACCAGCTCCCCTCTAGAGCATCCATAAGGAATGTAGCCCTACAAACACCTTGACTTGAGCACAGTGAAACTTATTTCAGACTTTGATCTCCAGAACAGTGAGATAATTAATTTGTGTTGTTTTAAGCCAGTAAGTTTGTGATAATTTGTTACAGCAGTATTAGGAAACTAATACAGTTATTTTATAGGCTCTTCAAACATTGTTAAAAAATTGTTAGGTAATATGTGATTTTGGACTTTTCCTCTGTTCTTTCCCGATGAACATATTCCCATATTTCAAAATCAGATCCTTGACTTCTTTCTATTTGCAGTTGATGATATGAATGCTTATGATATTAAGTTATCAGGAACATCAATTAATCTTAGTTTGGGATGATCTGTATTTGACAGGAACACATGGTCACTTAAAAGGGTGAATTGACCAGAAGAAGAGGGAGTTTGGCAGAGGAAGGAAAGAGAGAGAATATTATAAAGGAACAAATAAACACAAAAAGTTTGTGGGACACACTTGTTTCAATTCATGTTACTTCTGTGGCTGATAGAGTTTCTATGGAGTGTATGTGCAATTTTTAAATAAAATCAGTTAAACTCCATCTAGTCAGTTCTAAATCAGAGCAGCATTTAGATTAACTTAGAGTGGAACAAGATGGTGTAAGTTCCTCCTTCTTTCTTTCAACCTCCCAGTTTTTGTCCATAGAACTGGGACAGTGAGACCACTGAATAAGCTCCCTAAGAGGATCACTTCAGCCTTTACTATGATCCCACAGTAAAACAGGTATTTCTTGGTTCAGTTAATTAATTTTGTCTTTTTCTATTCATGTCTTTAGACTCCAAATGGTAAATGGTCTGATTTTCACAGTAGGTTGCTTAAATGACTCACCTGTTTTTTATGCACAGTTGTGATCTTTCTCAAAAACCCCACTCACTTGTGCAGTCAGGTTGAATTTACCTAATGCCTGAAGAGAGACTGTCTCTATCTTTTACTTAAGCCCTCAGGTTGACAAAGACCCTTCATACATGAGCTGGACTTAAAAACAAAAACAAAAACACAATCACTGTATTTTAGTTATGCTGTTTCATAATGCATTGGTTCAATCTATTGTATAATTGAAGGCTTGGACAAGAATATGAAGACACAAGGCTAAGGGACTATTGACCTATATGTGCATCAATGATTAAACAGGATATAAATAATTAAAGATGGTATAGTTTCCAGAGTATGTTATTTTCATTCCCTCCAATAATCAAAGCCTCTGGTTTTTCATTTAATGACCAGTTTGTCATTTCCTACTTTTAGTTCTGCATAAAATCAGACCTTTAAAAGTACAGGTGAATCATGATTGCAGTTTGGCTTCTACTACAAAATCACTCCACTAGACACTTGAAGTTTCATTTGCTCCCTAAACCTAGGCATGTGGGGACTATGGGATTAATTTACCTCTATCTCAGAGCAGGAAAGTTTCTTTTCAGGCAGTTACCTGTCACAGCCTTCTGACTTTCCATCTCCCATCCTCCTCTCTCTTCAGTGTTTCTGAGATAATTTCTGTCAAGCATGACGTATTTTGTAAAAGCATTTAACAGGACAGAGGTTATTACAATCTTGAAAATTATTACTGAAAAATCTGTCCACCAAACTAAAAAATAGCTAAATATTTTTTTTTCCTGTGGGAAATTTTTTTTTTTTTTTAAAGATTTTATTTATTTATTTGAGACAGAGAGAATGAGAGAGAGAGAGCACATGAGAGGGGGGAGGGTCAGAGGGAGAAGCAGGCTCCCCGCCAAGCAGGGAGCCCGACGCCAGACTCGATCCAGGGACTCCAGGATCACGACCTGAGCCGAAGGCAGTCGCCCAACCAACTGAGCCACCCAGGCGCCCTCCTGTGGGAAAAATTTTAAAAGCCTTTGAAGAAATAAAATATTTTTTCTTTGCCTGAAAAATGGGCAAGTAGGTTTTGTTTTGTTTTTTTGTAGAACTGAAGTAAATAGTTTAATGAGAAAGATCATTTCTTTTTTTTATTAGAGGAATATATGGATTCATAATTTTCATTTCCACATAGAATATAAAAACATTATATTTGGTGACAAAGCATCAGTTGAAAGCCTTGGCTCAGCTACTTCTTCATCAAATAAACTTGAGTGAGTTATTTCACCTCATTAATCCTTAATTTTCACATCTATAAAAATGAGGAAACTAATACAGCACAAGATTTTTCTGATGATAAAGTTATATAATACCTGAAGGAGAAGAGGTATTTAAGTGGTAGCACCAAATAAAATTTAAGAAATTGTACCGGGGCGCCTGGGTGACTCAGTCGTTAAGTGTCTGCCTTCAGCTCAAGTCATGATCTCAGGGTCCTGGGATGGAGCCCCGCATAGGATTCCCTGCTCAGTGGGGAGTCTGCTTTTCCCTCTCCCACTCCCCTGCTTGTGTTCCCTCTCTCACTGTGTGTCTCTCTCTCTGTCAAAAAATAAATAAAATCTTAAAAAAAAAAAAAAAAGAAACTGTACCAATGTAGCACCAAATGGGTATTTCTTCTATTTTGTCTTCTCTGGCATCACTTCTGTAACTTAATACGTGCCTTCTGGGGAAAATATTTAATCTCAGTGGCTTCTGTTTTCTCACCTATAAAGGCAGAGGATTACACTCTAGGGTTTGTAAAAATGGAAAGGTTCTTTGGGCAAAGAAGTTTTTATTTCACATCTGATAACACCTTAGTCTTTTACACAGACCCCACGTAGAAGGGCTTTCATTGAATATTCAGTGGAGCAAATGCTAATGAAACTTTCCAACATGAGTTATAACCCCATTTTGAGATGATGAGACAAAGGACTATAATCTGTTAAATTATAGTTTTCAAAGCTTTATTAAAACCCTAAACAGAGATACATTGCCACCTTCATTGTCCTTTCCAGTTAATAGAAAAAGTCACTGGCACTTAGGGACTCCAAATCCAAATCCAAGAGAGATGAGGCTTACATGTTATAAAAGTGTTTATTGTATTTGCCTCCACACACACAAAGAAAAAACTTCAAAGTCACCACAAGGATAAGAATGTTTCATTTTATGCAGTTTTTTTCTTAGTGGTGTAATTTGTTTTCATTTGAAATAATATTAGTGCTCTTTGTTATCTTCACCCACTTATATGTTTATTATTTTTAAAGCCCGTTGTCCAGTGCTTTATGTTAGCGGGGGGGGGGGGGGGAGGAACCAGCTCTGTGATCTGATGGTAAATTTCCCAACTGAACACATTTGCATTGCCTTAAAAACTTCCAGAGGAAACTGCCATCTCTTCTCATACGTCTCTCATAGTGATATATGCAGTCATAATATGACATTGGTAAAAAATATCGTGCTAGTAACCACAGAGAGATGGTAAGCAATATTGACTCACCTTCATCTGGGAAAACTTCTGTCAGTTCATGGGTTGGCATTCTTTGACATTTTACTTGGATGACTAGTGAGAGTTTTTACCCTTGGTTTAGACGGATATTGATGTCAGCTGCTGCCTCTGTTGTGAACCCACTTTTTTTTTTTTTTTTGCCCATCCTATATTCCCCAGATATTTATCCAACATCTCTACTTACTGATGGACTGAATTCAAGGAGCCCCATGTATGACTCTTTTTGCCCTCCCTGTCCTCCCATTGCTGATTTTCATACTCGACCAGGTTCTTTTGGAGAATCCTCTCACCATAAGGATAAGCTAAAGGGGAAAATAAAGAAAAGAAATTGATAAGATGCATTGAGAAGGATGATTAAAAAGGGAGAATTTTGGACTTTGTTCAGAGCCTTTGGCTCCATCAAGGGCCATGGAGTGATGTTCCAGTCACCAAAAGTCCAGCAGCAATCCAAAGGTTATCCTGAAATAAATCAACACAGAGATTCCTTCGACAATATCCTGAGATAAACTTCCATTTACTGTGGAGAAGCCTGGAAGAAACCAACTTAACAAGAGATCAGAGTTAATATCACCAGTAATAAGACACCTTGATATCATGTACCTCCTGATGTGATATACTGTGCAGGGCAAAGCATCACCCCTGTGGTGTCCTTGTGAAAATTATGTAATTTCAATTTAATCATGAAAAAACATCAGATAAATCCATGTAGAGGGCATTCTATAAATGACTTTTCAAAACTGTAAGGCCCTGTTGGAAAAATACTGAGAAACTTCCATAGATTGGAGGTGACCTAATAGACATGACAACTGAAGCGAGGATAAGCTCGTCCCATTGAAAATTGGACCATCAAAGAGAGCATTAGTGGGAAAGTAGGTAAAACTCTAAAGAAAGCTGGACAATTGGTATATGGGAATTCTCTGTAGTAACATTTCAGTAAGTCTAAAGTTACTTCAAAATAAAAAGTTAAATAATTGTTTTGATCTTTGTTGAGACCCTAGCACTGTGGAATGGAGAAACATGGTCTCTTTTGTTCAAATTTTTCCAAACCTACAGATTATTATTCTTGTATCCCCTTGTAGAATGTAATCCTTAGCTTCACATCCCTGTACTTCTAAACTGAATGTTTCAGCCATTTCTCTCTGCCTATAATCTCAGGATCTCTGCAATTAATTATTTTCTTAGGGAGGAGAATTTAGCCTCATTGGTAGTTCAGAAGTTGAGTATATGGACAGCCTTACAGGTAGATCTGTATTAAGTTTATATCCCATTTCCACTCACTGAGTTTCACTACATTTTTAGGAATAAGAGCCCTATCTTGTTTTTATTATAGTCAAAGTTGTTGTTTAGACCCTTAGTTCTATCTTGACTTACATTCCTTCCAAGTCATTGCCTCAAGTTCAAGGAACTCAGGTTATCTCTTGTCGTGAACTCAAACTCCCGGAGCTATAGTTAACTATTGCCCTTTTGATGCTGATTTGATAGCAAGCTTCAATCTCTATAGTACATTATGAGTCCCTTCAAAATGCTCACCCTCTTTTCAGGGGATGCAGTCTTTTGATGGATTTCCTAGTTGTTTAGGAGGTTTTGTGTGGTTTTTTTTTTCCCCCTTCTGTTTTGGCCTAGGCCTTTTGGTGGCTAACTTCCTTAACTCCATAGGCTCTCCTTTCTAGTCTTTCTCACTGTGAACTGAGCCTCAGGACTGATATAGTAACACCTTCTTTAATACAACTGCCCTTTTTATTTCTCAAACAAAGTCCTTCATCTGAACTTAGAAGTCTGGAAACTTGTCAGAGTTGAAATTCAGGATATTTAGCATGGAGCGAAGTGCAGACCCTGACAATCCAGGATGGATGCGGCTATCACAGTAGTTACAGCCATCCTAGTACTCTCTTTCCGGACATCAACCAGCTTTTAGACTTGGAAATCTACCCTAATTTTAGCACCTGCTTAGCACTCACTATATTGTGTATGGAAACCAAATAGTTAATGCATTCTCTTGTTTGGAAAGATATTTCTTTGTTTAATGTGTAGTGGTGAGTGAATGCAATGAGTTTCAAACACCTGAAACAAATTCAAGCTCCATTAATGTTTCTCATCTATACCAAGTACCAAATATGATGATTTATAGTACTTAATAGTGTACTAACTTGTTTTATGTCAATGTGAGTCATTTACTGGATGCTATGAGACAAATTGCTCTAAAGCGTGGTAATGCATCATAATGCATGCAGTTCTCCCTCCCTTTCCCCCATTTGTGAAAACATGTCAGGAGCATACATTTAAATTAATCCAAATGTTCTGATTTCAACCTTGATTAGATGTCAGAATTTTTTATTAATGATAAAGATGATATAAAATATTTCCATTTCTGATCAAGATGATTTTATAATTTAAGATCTAATCTCTTTTCCATTCACCTTTATTTTTAAGTGTTGGGAGCAGTTTTTTTCCTTGTGTCTTAAAATATGTTTGAAATTCTCATAGGAAAGGAAATTAAAGCCATGCAAAATAAAAACAAAAGCAAAACAAAAGTTAGGAGTTCCACAAATATTCTCTTTCTCTCTCTCTCTCTCTCTCTCACACACACACACACACGCTTTTAAAATATTTCATGTTTAAAAGTAAAATTGAAAATTTGTGGGATATATGTGTCATTGGCTCTAAAAAGATTTATATATCCAGGAACAGCAAGCAGCAATTGTGTTTTTACTGAGACATGTTTCAGTTCTGCTCTTTGGTTTATAGCTACCGTCTTTTTGCAGGGCCTATTCATTTCTGAGGTTGTCCCTGAATGCCTCCCCTCATGCTAACATTGGTCTGCCCCTGGACCACTGGAGCAGGAGTTCCATGCTGCTGCTGCTGCTGCTGGCAAGCAAGTAGTAGTACTGAGCACTGAGCACCACCCAGGTACCATGCTGAGGGCTCGAGGCATTGCTGCCGTTTAATACCCACAGCCATCTTAGGACATAAAGGCTATCATAATTCCCATTTTACAGCTACAGGCTGGAGAAATTAAATGTGTCCAAAGGTCCACCATTGGTACGTAATAGAACAGGGATTTAAACTCAAGTTTATCTCAATCCAGAATCCGCAGTATTAAAATACTACTCTGAGTGCTGTCTGGATTCATGTTGTCCATTTCCATACAGGATCTCAGAGCTGTTTCTGGTCTGAATGCATCCTAGATCATCATCGAAATCAGAGCAGCATTTAAACTTTGAGTACCACAAACCACATAGTCTCGATTCTAAGATGCATACTTTTTCATACTTTTTAACATCTTTGAATAGTTTAATAAACATTCATGTGCAAAATAACTTTTACACTAACAAGGAGCTTTACAAAGAAGTGAAAACAATCAGCGGTGGCTTATTTGGTAGGAAGAATAAGTGTTATATTGAACTTATTTCTTTCTTCTTTTAGGGACTGGGAGTGGAAGCAGAGATTAATATAGTGCAACTTGACTCAAAGAAAGATATTTAGAGATATTTGAAGAAAAAGAGACAGAAAAAGAATTTACTTTAGAGAAAAAAAACTTTGAAGATTAATACCCATTAGAAGCCAAAATTAATTCTCCAATTGATTAAACCAAAGTCTAGACAAGAAGTTTGAGAAATTTTGAAACCTAAAAGCTGCTAGAGAAGGAACCCAGAGAGGAGGAAGAGAGCAGGTCAAGACTAAGCAAAAAAAAAAAAACAGTAAATTTAATGAATAAGAATGTAGTCTGCTTTTTTCTGTTTTGTGTGCTTCTTTTTAATCCTCTGCATTTCTTACTACTGCGGTCACTTAAATTCAGTCTTCTGTTGCTGTGGTGTCTATTTTTGACTCTATATAGGCAATACTGACTTATTTATCTCAAGTTTTACTCTTTTAATTAAATTCTGTCCTCAATTTTTCAACTTATTCTGAAAACTTCCACCTAGACATTCTTTAGCTATCTAAGTCTGAGTTCGTTATCCTCCACCTAAATCAGCTTCTTACCCAAAACCCATCTATTTACAATGACAACATCTTGTGTGCAGTGACTGAGAGTCCTCTCTGATAGTTTAATCTATCCTGCTCATTTGCCTTCAACCCCACAGTTCTCAATTTCACTTTTCCCTTTTCATTTACCACCTATCCCTTATTACTTCACACCTGGGTTATCAGAGTACCTTCTCTGATAATGTAATTTACAACAAGAGGTATGTATTTGGCCTTTGACCCTGTTCCTGGCACATATCTCCTAAAACCCTTGGGATTTCCTATGGTAAGTGTGATAAAGATATCTTTTCTTATATCAATGAGGTGACTTTGAAAAGCCCTTAGTTAACCTCAGGTTGATGGGTGGTTAGCGGGGCAACAAACCATGTGAGTAGAAGTTTAGAAGTTTGAGTACTCCCCCACCAATTTAGGGGGACGGTAAAGGGGCTAGAGGTGGAATCAGTTGCCAATGACCAGTGATTTAACTGATCATGATTATGTAATGAAGCCTCCATAAAAACCCAAAAGTACGGGATTCAAGGAGCTTCTGGGTTGGTGAACATGTGGAGATTCAGGGAGAATGACATGCTTGGAGAGGGCATAGAAGCTCCATGTCTCTTCCCATATACCTTGCCCTATGCATCTCTTCATCTGGCTCTTCCTGAGTTATACCCTAAAATAAACCAGTAATCTAATAAGTAAAATGTTTCTTTGAGTTCTGTGAACTGCTCTAGCAAATTACTTGAACCAAAGAAAGGAGGAGGTCATGGAAACCTCTAATTTATAGCCAATCAGAAGTATAGGTAACAACCTGGGCTTGTGATTGGCATCTGAAACGGGGAGGCGGGGCTAAGGAGGGGGCAGTCTTATAGATTGAACCCTTAGCCTGTGGGATCTGATGCTGTCTCCAGGTAGATAGTGTCAGAATTGAGTTGAATTATAAGATACCCAATCAGTGTCCCCAAAAAACCATATGTACACATATTGGAATTGGGTCTAGGAACCCAAAAGAACTTCCTTTCTAGTATCTTAGTCCTTCTAGAATAAACCCCTTTTGTCAAATCTTGATCTCAGTAACATAATCACAGCTCTTCTAATTCCCACAGCTGTGGACTTGTGTACCATATCATATACTTACATATGTTATATATATGCATTCTATTTTATAATGCTGCATTGTCATAGAGTCATTAGCCACATGTGGTCACTTTAAATTAAATTTTAATTAATTACAGTTAAATCAAATTAAAAATTCATTTCATTTGTCACACTGGCTGTATTTCAAGTTCTTAATAGCTACACATGGCTAGCAGTTACTGTGTCAGACAGAATGATACAGAGCATCTCCATCATGGAAGAAAATCTATAGGGCAGTATGTTCTAGTGACTACTCTGTGGCATTCCAACCTCTCCATCTGAAATGCTCCTAGTAGTTTCTAAGTGTTCTAGAGTTCTTCCTGCTTGTCCCAGTCTATATCTCTGCTTTCCCACTTCATACTAACGCCTCAGGTGGAGGATGCCTTTCTCTTTTTCATTTTGCCCCTAAATGCTCAGAGACATTGTATTGTTGGAACCTATCCAGGCCACAGTGCCAAGGGATGGAGAAGGTAATGCAACATGAATCTGCTTACAGTGATTTATTGGCTGTGAATGCTGAGCATGCCATTGGGACTAGTTGTAAGCCTGCATATGACCCAAAAGAAGCTTCTCAAGTGTGTTTGTTGGATTTTTCTTATTCAGTGAAAACATTTTAAAAATCTGTTTCCTTCTAGCTCTTGATTTCATGCAGACACTTGTCCAGGGGTGGTGTCTTGGGTCCCTTTGGGCCTATAGGCAGGTTCATTGGTCTCTTTCTTTTCTTTCCCTCTCCATGGTTTTTAACAGAGTGCTAAGCACAGGGTGGGTTTTCATTAAGTACCTTGGGGATAGGTGGATGAAAAATTCCTGTTAAAATGAACTGACTCTTTCATTGTCTATTATCCAGGTCATGTGCATTAGCATTCCATTCTTAGGATTCAGCTTTAAGGTAACCTTATAGCAATTTTTTTTAGCCTAGACTGCCTATAGTTATATTCCTTCTGCTCATTTGATGGCAGGGGTTTGATAACCTAATGTCCTCTGTCCCTTGCATATGGTCATTCCAGCCTAAGCAATTTTGTCATTGGCTCTGTGCCAGCTTCTCTAGGTCGGACACCCTATCTTACTACTCTATATGCCTTATAGATGACACTAGTGAAATTGTATAAGAAATAGACGTGAAAGAATTACTGCTCTTTTATTGACCTTTTTTAGTCTGAAATCTGATGTTACTTTGACATCAAGCTGTTGTCTATCAGCTTCCCAAAGGATAAACTGCCTCATGATTCATATTTCTTCCCTTTTTCTGGTGCATTATTAGACAGTGGCCTGAATATGCAGCTAGAAGGTGCTTTCATCCCTGTGTTGCATAGACTCATGGTAGAGCCTACCTCATGATGCTCACCTCCATCCCACCAACGACCATGGCCCACTCAGGAAGCTCTTTCATAATGTATTGGGGTTGTTATTTTACCTGTTTTTTCTACTCTAGAAAATGTTAAGTAATAATCAATTATTACCTACTCTTTTTAAGTTACAAAATATTTCAGCCATAGAGAAAACTCTAAAAATATATTCTGGATCTTCTTGTAGCACTGCATCAAAAATTCAGTGGTGAGTTTATAAAGACTCTCAGCTATTTTGTGTAGGCCACCATGGAGTTGAAAGATTTTTTGGCTAGCAAAAAGCTTCATCTTGTAAGAATGTCCAAATTCCCCCTTTTCAATAATATTTGAAGATTTCTGCATAAAAGAAAAGATAACCTCAACAGACGCAAGACTCAGAATAAATAATAAATATATGCTGCCCCTACCACATATAGAATAAATAAGCCAACTAGAATACCAGCTGCTTCCTTTCTGTTTTCTTTGTTTGTTTGTTTGTTTTTTTGAGAAAGGAAACCAGGGGTTTATAGTATATATACGTAAGTAAAATGGTTTCTAATACTCAAAGTGAAACATTCATCAATACAGTTGTGCTGAATCATCATATTTTCTTTCTTATTCTTCATCAGTGAATAAAACCAAAGTTTTGGTCCTCAAGGATGTTCAGCATCTGAGTTTTTTTGTGCTAAATGGGAAAAAAAAAATGTAGGTAACATTCCTATCCTTTCAAAGAGAATGAGGGGGTGGAAATGAAGGAAGAAAGCACTGCTAAGAAGCACAGATCCTATTTTCTTGTAATGCCACTAATAATAACTTAGAAGTAGTAGCTAGGGTATAGATGCTGTATAAGCAAAAATAAATCTACACCAAATGGTTTTTAATGCTTGAAAGGTAAAAGTAACTGCAAAGTTAAAATCAGTTTACTATAAACAATTCTCCATAGCAACATATTTTGCCAGGGTTCTCCCTGGAGTGTTTTGGCGTATTGCTCAGAAATGCCTCAATAGAATATATCTAATGAGATCTTTCCCATTCATCATCTTCTACTGAGAGATGCTTTTCCAAATGTAGAAATTAAAAAGTATAAATTCTTCCAAAGAAATTATTCCAGTGCCAATATGAACATTACTAATAAGTCTTCTCTCAGCATGAGAAGATGATCCTGACTTTTAACTAGCAAATGTGGTGGTTCCAAAATAGCTAATCATTAAAAACCAGAGACAGTCCATTTCCAAAAAGATACGGCAATTAAAGTGACTGACGTAGAATGATAAGACTCTTAAAGGAGAAAACTGCCCTCAGATGTCATTGAGTCAAATTCCCCCCCAAGGTTGGAATCTATACTATATCCCAGACAGATGGCAGCCTAGCTTTCCTTTAAACATTTCCAGTTTCAAAGAATTCATGCTTCGGCAAAGCAGTTCTCTCTATTGGCAAATGGCTCTCTTTCTTAGAAGGTTAATCCTCCTGTTGAAGAGAATGTGTCTCCTGGGAACATCCACATTTTGAGTAAGGTTTTGCCCTTTGAAGCAATACAGAATATTTTCCATTTGTTACTGTGGGAAATGACAGGCTGCGTCTAATCTTGAGGGCGCAGGACACAATTTAGCAGTAGGAGGTGAGGTTGAAATATTCCTGAGTGACTCAGGAAGAGTCAGGGCTAAACCTCTGCTGACAGGGCATGCTATGACTCAGCAGGTCCTGACTGAGGAAAGACAGATGCTCTGAAACCATCCCTCCCTCCAAAAAAGGTTGGCCGTTAATTAAGGAGTCTGCGCTGGATAGGTCAGCCAATACATTTGAGTATCTTCCTTTGTAGATGTTTTAAAAATTGTTGTTTTGTGGTTTTATCTTTTTTGGTTGCTGTTGGTAGATAGATAGGGAATACATTAGTAGACCCATTTGGGAGTGCCAGCAACTATGACAGAGACAGATGTCATTGACTTTTTTTTTTTTTTCCAAGTGTTTCACGAAGCACTTGGGTTAGAAAGGTAGAGGATTTGACAACTGTGGGGTCCATCCAGCATTTTTTATTATCTTTCTTGAGTGCAGTTCATACTTTTCAGAACTGTTAGAATCCTGTGGTGCTGACATATTATGTCCCTTCTGAGGTTTTGCTTTTTCTGGCTAGGCTTCAAACCAAGGCCTTGTCGCCGCTTTATTTGCATAGATAGACACCAAATGTGTCATTTTTGTCTCTTTTACTGCTACTCTTTTTTGAAAAAAAATTTTTTTTCAATTACAACTCCACTCACAAGCATATGTATACTAGTTTTTGTTTTTGTTTTTGACTGATTATGCTTGCACATAGCCTCTTCCTTCTCATGACAATTGTCTTCTCTATCATTACATGCAGATCAAGGACCAGAGTTGAAGGATAAGAGGCTTCCTAAGTGTTTCTGCTGCTAGAACCCTTTTTGTAGGATGCCACATAACAGAACATAACCTGTCTTCTAACCAACCCCAACCATCCCACATACCTAGCTCTGTTTCTCAGCATCTAGCTCTGTGATACTTTTTTTTCCAGCTTTACTGACAAACAAAACTCTAAGATATTTAACATGTACAGCTTGATTTGATATTTGTGTATATTGTGAAAGGATCAATTAACTTGATCCATATCCATCACCTTACATATTTACCCTTTGTGTATATGAGAGAGCATTTAAATTCTACTCTCAGCAAATCTCAATTATACAATACACTGTTTTCAACTATAGTCACCATGTCAAATATGAGATCCTTAGACCTTATTCATTTGATAACTGAAAGTTTGTACACTTACTAATCTCTCCCTATTTTCTCTAAGCCCAGCCCCTGGCCACCACTTTTCTATTGTTTCTGTGAGGTTTGTTTATTTGTTTGTCTGTTTATTTGTTTTTAAGAGTCCATAGATAAGTGATATCATGGAGTATTTGTCTTTCTCTGGCATATTTCACTTAGCATAATGTCCTCAAAATTTCATGCGTCCTGTTACAAATGACAGAATTTCCTTCTTTTAAAGGTGAATAATTTTACATGCCATATTTTCTTGTTTCATTTATCCATTGGTGGACACTTAGATTGTGTCCATACCTTGGCCATTGTGAATAAAGATGCAGTCAATGAACATGGTAGTACAGATACTTCTTCGAAGTAATGGTTTTACTTCCTTTGGATATATACCCAGAATTGAGATTGCTGGATCATATGGTAATTCTATTTTCAATTTCTTGAGGAACCTCCATGCTACTGTCCATAGTAGTTGTACTAGTTTACATTTCCCTGTGGAGTTCCCTTTCCTCTACATCCTTGCCAGCATTGGTTATGTCTTGTCTTTTTGATAATACCCATCCTATCAGATGTAAGGTGATATTTCATTGTGGTTTTGATTTGCATTTTTCTGATGATGTCTGATGATTAGTGATATTGAGCATTTTTTCAGGTATTTGTTGACCATTTGCATGTCTTCTTTGGAGAGATGTCTAATCAAGTTCCTTACCTGTGATTTTAATTGGGTTGTTTTTGCTATTGAATTGTGTGAGTTCCTTGTATATTTTAGATATTAACCCTAATTAGATTTGTGTTTTGCAAATATTTTCTCTCATGCAGTAGGTTGCCTTTTCATTCTGTTGATGGTTTCCTTTGCTGAGCAGAAGCTTTTTACTTTGATGTGATTCCACTTGTTTACTTTTTCTTTTGTTGTCTTTGCTTTTGGTGTTAAATCCAAAAAAATCTGCAAAACCAATGTCAAGGAGCTTATTCCTCAGAATTTCTTCAAGGTGTTTTATGGTTTCAGGCCTTACATTCAAGTCTTTAATCCCTTTTGAGTTGATTTCTGTGTATGGTGTAAGATAGGAGTCCAGTTTCATTCTTTTGCACATGGCAATCCAATTTTCCCAACACTCTTTATTGAAGAGGCTCTCCTTTCCCCAATGTATATTCTTGGCTTCTTTGTCAAAAATTAATTGACTATGTACAGATGGGATTATTTCTGGGCTATTTTGTTCATTGGTGTATATGTCTGTTTTTATGGCAGTACCATATTATTTTGATTACTATCACTTTGTAATATAGTTTAAATCAGGTGGTGTGATGCCTCCAGTTTTGTTCTTCGGTTTGGTTATTTGTGGTCTTTTGTTGTTCATACAAATTTTAGAATTTTTTTTTTTATTTCTGTGAAAAATGCCATTGAAATTTTGATAGAGATTTCATTGAATCTGTAGATAACTTTTAATATAAATTGTGACTTATGATGCCAAGTTCAAGAGTGATGGAAGAATAAGATCACTGCAAGATTTAAATGAACCATTTAAATTCAGAAATTATTGAGGATTCTGTAGAGCTAATATTTAAATGTTGATTTATTTTGTCCTTAAAGCAAAGGCCAAAACAGTTTGTATTTTGCCTCTTGATCAGCAAATGAAGCTTTCAGTCTGTGTTTTAATATTAAGTAATGTTACAACTATAATAACATGTAGGCTTTTCTCTCCTCTTTTCTACTTGTCAATACCTGTGTTAGACCTGCTCTACTCTGTGTTTTTCTCTATATTAAAAGGATTATAGGTTATACTTTCACATATAATAGGTAGTAGCTATATTTATGAAAAATATTGTTAACTCTCCAGTTAGACAGCTGTCAGCCTACATTCATTATTGTTCTGTGAAACATCTGAGGGATGACTTGATATAGGTATTTAATACTTTAGTATAAAATATTTATACAGTTTTCGCTGAACCATTTAATTCTGTTTCAAAGTTAGAATTTGACTTTTTTACAGTATACATTCTTTAAGCTTCTGTAATTACTAGATGACCAGACATGCATTCAGGAATATCTTTTCCATTGCTAGGTTTATTCTGGGAATTGTGATCAAAAAGGAAATTTATATTGCTTTTTAGTTTATAGCATATATATATATTTTTAAAGATTTTATTTATTTATTTGAGAGAGAGAGAATGAGAGACAGAGAGCATGAGAGGGAGGAGGGTCAGAGGGAGAAGCAGACTCCCTGCTGAGCAGGGAGCCCGATGCGGGACTCGATCCCGGGACTCCAGGATCATGACCTGAGCCGAAGGCAGTCGCTTAACCAACTGAGCCACCCAGGCGCCCGTTTATAGCATATTTTTAATTTATCATCTATTAAGATTTATTGGATGCTCCAAGTACAATAACCAGCTCAACTCACTTTCTACAACTGGCTATCTTTAAATAAATACATACTCATGTTCATACCAAAAGTATTTATGTGTATGTCTGATACCTCCCCCAGTGTTCCCATGGTTAAAGACCATGTCAACATTTATCTTGTTGTCTCCAGTGCCTAGCAGAGTGATAGGCACAGGGTAAGCATGCAGTTGAAGTTTGTTGAATAAACCAATCCATTTTGAAGCAATCCTGTGCCTTTGACAATTATATATATATTAGATTTGAAGGATAATCGCCTGAATTTATTTGGTTTTCTGAAGCACTCTTCTATTATCCCACTTATTTGAGGGGTTATGTATTTGCTTCTTCCACATTGACAGACAATTCTCAAATTTCTTTATAAGATATTTTTCCTGTCCTACCTACCTTCCTCCATTATTATGGCAACTGTAAATAATCTATCATTTTTGAAATCTGGCCAGAACAATAATTTATACATCCCTTCCCACTTAAAATGTAGAAGGCTATCTGTCTTGATTTAAAATAGCTACCATTCCAATCTGCTGCCAGTTATCATTTTCATAATTACTACTAAAAAGAGTCTTTGAGCACTAGTGTCTATTTTATCATGGCATTCAAAGGAGCAAGAGGCCAACTGTAATAATCTTTGCTTTTATAACAAATATCCAGATCAATCTGCCTGGCATAATAAAATCCTCTCCCTAAGGGACATCTCTTTGTCTTCTAGATCCACATTAACGCTAGCGTTGCATTTAACAGAACAGAGTCACATTTTCAGATGGCATCATTTTACCATTCAAGCTTTGTGCAGAATTTTTTCCTGACATGAGTTATCTTGAATGTTTACTTCCTGCCAAAGAAATACAATCTCATTGTCTAAGAATTTGCTCAGTGGACAGACTAGAGAGCAGAGGAAACATCAGCCTTGTACAATGTTTTTAATGCTTAAAATGTAGCCCAGGAGTCTACAAATAAATAGAGCAGCAGCTGTCCACTAACCTAGCAGGCAGGGTGCACCCGTCATACTATAGTCAGTAATAGTTCAGAGCATTGAGAATATTGTTTATTTTAAATAGTTAACTCTCTGTTTTTCCTGGCAATGGGAGGCAAAGAGGAACATGGCTCAGTGAGTTGAGAATATAATGTTAAAAGATTCATATTTACCATTAGTTGGAAATGTGCTCCTACTGTATCATTTTTCTGGAATTATTTTCAAAGAGGAAAGCTCATATTTTAGTTTTTGTGTTTCTCTTCACTGCTAAAGACTTTAAATCTAAGGCTTACAATTAATAATTATGGAAGTGATCAGAGTAGTAACAGAAGGGGAAAGCAATGGCAACTGACGGTTAAGATGAGCATCACTTTGGATTTATTAAGCCAATTTCCAGTTTCATAATGGCACTGGTTTCTTACTGCTGCTATACCAAAGTACCTTAAAATTGTGGCTTAAACAATAAAAAAAAAAAATTATCTTACAGTTCTAGAGGTCAAAGTCCTACATGAGTCTTATTGGGATAAAATCAAAGTGTTGGCAGGGCTTCATTCCTTATTGGAGGCTCTAGTGGAGTTTCTTTGCTTTTCCCAGCCTCCAGAAGCAGTCCTCATTACCAGACCCATGACCCTTTCCTTCATCTTTAAAACCAGCAATAGTGGATTGAGTCTTCTTCACACAGCATCTCTCTGACCTCCTCTTCTGTCCTCCTTACCACTTTTAAGAACCCTTGATCACATTGGGACAGCCCAGATTACCCAAGATAGTCTCTTTATTTTAAGGTCATCTGATTAGCAACCTTAATTTCATTTGCAACCTTGGTTTCCCTCTGCCATATAGCCTAACATATTCGCAGTTTCTAAGGATTAGCACATGGACTTGGCGTCCATTATTCTACCTACCATAATAATAAAATAAGATCACATTTCAAACTACACATGTGCTTTTTATTTTTTCACTAGATGGACCCTAGCTTTCATCTAGCTATAGAGGAAATTAAAAATTTTAAAGCGTGTAAAAGAATGGCTTTTTAAAAATCCGCCTTCTGACATTCAAAGATGGAACTGTTGAAAAGAATTTGTAGAAAAAAATTTTTGACTCTGCCTTTAGTATATCAAGGTCCCAGTCTAAAAGAATGACCCCAAAGTGTTCTCTTATATTACAGAGAAGATATTCCTTCTCTCTATTGCAGAAAAGCCATAGGTTTATCGCTATAGAGTAGAAGTATATAAAATAGGAGAAGTCTAAGAAAAGTTTCTCATTCCCCAGACCCAGGTGAGCTTGGAAAGAAGAAAGGAAAAGATAGGATACAAAAATGTGGGGAGAAGATGGCCTAAAGTCACAGGGGGAGGTATAGGAAGCCAAACTCAAGTGTCATCAGCTAAAAGCACCACTGAGCTGAGAAGACCATGAATTTGGATTACACCAACCCCAGGTGGTCAGGGGAGCTGGCCCAGTGACCAGAGTAGCCAAGGCATATTGTGCCTAAGGATTCTGCTCTGACAGGAGATTTTGTAAGACATATCTTTCCTTGTACACTTAATACCATCAAAGTGAAAGGGAGAAGAGGAAGCTAATGAGACTGAGCATCTTATCCAGAGGAGACTGAGCCTTACACAAAAGGATTAATTGGATTATCATAACAATCTGTGTTTTAAGTTAAACAATACTAAAGATCGTTTAGAGCTTATCATAAACCATCAAATTAGTTAGGGACAAAACAACAATTAGATTTCTGGTCACTTTACATTTAGATATACAGAGAAAAATGTATCTCCTTTAAATCCCTAGAACTGGTGTAATCTTTATCCCAAATCCCTATCTACTGGTTATTGGGAAGGGAGCTAGCCTGAGGGTGAGACAACTTAATTTTAGATCTATTTGTTATAACTTATCCTGCTTTAATAATATAAGCAGTGTCTCTCTAGAGAATAAAATTCAGCCTCTCTGTGCTCTCATTTCTTAATCCTTCATTTCCTTTCTCAACTTCTTTTCAAGATTGTGTCTGCTCTAGAGGGAAAGGAAGAATTTTTTGTGCTTGCTTCTCTGTTCTCCAGGAAAACAGCCCCATTTTCTCTGATTGAAGTGTAGCCTACTGGCCTCTGATGCTATACACTATGCTTGGTCACTTTGCACTTCATACTCTTGGCTAAAATAATGCTCAGGGGAAATAATAACCATATCTCTCTTCTTGAGTCCACTTTATCCTTCAGAGTGTATTGATTACAGGTACCTGAGTCTCTTTCATTGAGACTCTAGAGCCAGAACCCCAGTATCTATGAAAGGGTCATGTTTTTCTCATGCTAGTAGGCACAACGGGTAATTTCACTGGCTTTCAACTAAATATCTGCATCCCATTGGAATGAAGGGAAGTTCTGGAGTGCTAGCTAAAGCCCTTCTGTCCCTGGCCATACTGTTCTGCTTCTTAATTTGCTTGATATGCATCAAGTTGGTATACAGTAGACTCCACAAAATATTATCTGAAGTCTTTAAATATGGATCAAAAAAGGGCCTTCTGCCCTTGGGTTTTCCCTCACGTATCTTATGCCCACAGGATTTATCCTAGATGGAGGAAAGAGGAATATACATCTACTACTCCTTTTATCCTCTTTCCGTTACCTTTCTTCTTCTCACTGTCCCTAAGAGTTTTAACTTCAATTGCTTTCTTTTTTCAAGCAGCATCCTCTTGACTTAAGCTTAATAGCCAGAAGAGTCTCTCAAATTCAATTGTAATTAATAACAACTAACTCAAAAAACCTAAGCAAATTTGGTACACAGAGAAAGGTTAAGCCATCAGCTAACAGGATGGCAAAGTATGCAGGTGCACATCATAAACTACCTTTAAGTGATCACTGAAATCTGCCAGGTCTCCTCTCTCGTTTTCTCTCCTTTTCTATCCATATATTTTTCCTTCCCAGTAATGTCGGTTCAAGTCTTTATCATTGTGAACCATCTCCACCACATGCTGGTGAATATGACATCTGTCCCATTCATCATGATCATCATGCTGGGAAATGCAACCTCCTTCACTCAGCAGCTGAGCTTTATATTTTATAACATCTTCCACCAAGAAATACTGATTCATGGTTCCACTTAAAAATCTAGAAAATATCTCCTGGTCTGGCTTTGATTAAATATCCACTGCATTTAAAATGTGGTGAGGGGAAGAGTCTAATAAAAGCATGGCTATCAGGAATCCATTTCTCTAATGTGGAGCCGATCCCAGAGAAGGGAAAATCACTGTGAGAGAAGTTAACCTAAGATCACTACCATCATGTAAAAATTTGGATGCCCTTGGTCCTAGTTCCTTCTTGGAATTAAAAGACCTTTTGAAAACTTTGCTTCCTCAAAGTGTTTAACTCATACTCCCTATTTACATGAGAAATAGAAACAGCTGATGGAATAGAATGCTAATGAACATTCCTCACCTCTTATCTTCTAGCCAAATATGGTTATGCTCTATAGGTCTATTCATGAAGGAGGGTTTCTCTGGATGGTCAGCACGAAGCAAATGTCCAAAGGGAAATCACCCTTGGGCTATTTTATTATCTCACCACAAGTTCCTTAAAAATGTGGAATTAGTATAGTGGAAGTTCCTTAGAATTTCCACTATTCAGTGTAACAGACAGTGAAGAAAGTTGCTCCAGTTCTCAAATACTAGAGATAACAATAAGGCCTTTGTAAATACCCTATTTCAGTGATTCTCAAAGAGTGGTACCCCAATCCGTTTCAGCATCACATATGTACTTACTAGAAATGCAAAGTTAAGGGACCCTATCCATGACCTACTAAATCAGTAACTCTGGGATGGGGTAAGCAATCTGTTTTAACAAACCCTCCAGCAGATTCTGATGTGTGCTAACATTTGATTACCACTGTTCTATAAGTCTATAATTAGACCAGATAAGAATATACTTGAGAAGTGAGGTGTCCTTAGTAATAAAACATTTTGGGGATCTTTCCCTGTTTATTTGTTATCCTCAAACACCGTGCTTCTAGTTACCTTGATAAGAATTCTGGCATGCAAAGATTATCTCAGAAATTTAAATTTAAATTTCTAAGGTACCTTTGAAAAACTAGTTAAAAACTTCAAGTAGCCCCTATTTATTTCTTTTTTTAGACTGGGAGGTGTCTCTTGTTAGAAATTGTGGTATTATTTGAATATTATTGTGACTGAGTATAGTATTTTACTGTAGTGTTATTAGCTTATGGTAATTATAGTATTGTTGAAATACTATTTAAGAATATTTCTGTCTACTTCTTTCTTTTTTTTTTTTTAAAGATTTTATTTATTTATTTGACAGAGAGAGAGATAGCGAGAGCAGGAACACAAGCAGGGGGAGTGGGAGAGGGAGAACCAGGCTTCCTGCGGAGCAGGGGGCCCGACGTGGGGCTCGATCCCAGGACCCTGGGATCATGACCTGAGCCGAAGGCAGATGCTTAACGACTGAGCCACCCAGGCGCCCCTGTCTACTTCTTTCTTGAAACCAGTGCTCTTTTGGGTGTTCTTCACTGTTTTATTCTATATTTGACAGTTTTTAAATCAAAATTTATCATTACATCTTTGTTATTTAATTTCTTGTGTTCATACTGATTTTTAGAAAGAAATGGTGTTTTAGACATTTTAGAAGATGCACTTCATTGTTTCTTCTCTTATGTTTGGTTTCTTACTTCAGATGATTTCCTTAGTTATTTAAAAATCTATATTCATTCTTTTCACATGAATAAATGATTCTCAGTGTTGGCATAGGAAAATTTTTAAGATTTATTTATTTATTTGAGAGAAAGAGAGCTCAGGGAAAGTGGCAGAGGGAGAGGGAGAGAATCTCAAGCAGACTCTGAGCTGAGTGAGGCAGGGCTCTATCTCACGACCCTGAGATCACAATCTAAGCCAAAACCAAAGAGTCGGACACTTAACCAACTGTGCAACCTAGGCACTCTGAAAATTTTTAAATATATAGAAATAGCTAGTCCTCACGCAAGATCAAATTAAATTAGAATGATTAGTTGTTGGGGTATCATTATTAAGAATTATTGTAATTTAACAATGCCCAAATGATGACAATGTGTAGCTAAGATTCAGAATCACCAACAGATATTTTCCTTCAGATCCAAGTTCTTCATTCTTCAGAACATTGTTTCTGAGCTGGTATACTAGACCCTATTTTTTGTGTGTGTTGCTAATGGATATTTTCTAGAGCTGGATGATATCAGCAATATGGGTAAGATCTAGATTATGATTAATACAAGGTGCTTCTACCTATTTTTAACTTGATGCATATAGTACCCATCAATTTCTCATATGGCATATTTCAGAAGTATGGGCAATCTTCTGACCACAACATCAAAGACACCATTTACCACCAGTCTTGTATCTGGTGTTTAACTGGCCAGATTCCCTTCTTCACTCACACATAATAAGCAACCCTCCTGAAACGGGGTATTGATCACAAAAGAGCTTTTCTTTTTTATTGTCCTTGCAAATAATATATTACTACTGAGAATGGAAGTCAATTGCAGATGTCTTGTATTTCTATTTATAGCATATATTTCAGTAAGTTCATGGAAGGTACATAATAGGTATGCAATAAATTGTTGCAGGAGTAGTTTAATGGTTGATACATGCCAATATTGAAATCATTTCTCTTTTTTTTTTAAGATTTTATTTATTTATTTGACAGAAAGAGAGAGCACAAGTAGGCAGAGCGGCAGGCAGAGGGAGAGGGAGAGGGAGAAGCCGACTCCCCATTGAGCAGGGAGCCCAATGCGAGGCTCCATCCCAGGACCCTGTGATCATGACCCGAGCTGAAGGCAGACGCTTAACCGTCTGAGCCATCCAGGCGCCCCCATGTATTGTTTTCTTGTTTGTATAAATCCATTTGAATTAGAAACATGGAAAAATAGTATCTGAATACACTTTTTGACTAACACTAATATAACTTACTGATGATATTAGCTATTCATTTTAACTTCCAAATGTCAGTTTCCATATCTCTAAAATGATGATCCTCCAAAATTTCTGTAGAAGCTCTTCTGCTTTTCTTACACTACTGCTGCTCTCTTTCCTTCTACTCCAGACATTATAAATAACGTATTATCTCAGAACCTTCCTGTTCAAAAAGAGACACGTCGGAATGAGTTGTGGATGTTAGTAAATCTTTTGAGGGTAGATAGCTGTGTTACTTTGCACTGGTTATATATGTTCTAAGACCTCAATTTGGGGGGTTGTTAAGTAGAAGAAATGGACAAAATGATTGCTAATTCCGGAAGCCAGAATGGATTTGGGTAGTAGGGCACATCCAGGATCAAAATATGATACAGTGTTTCTTTGCCAGGAAGGGAAAGGCAAATCATAGTACCATGTCATAAACTCAGTGAGTTTACTGGTCTGGGTTTGATTAAATGTCCACTAAATAAAAGTTCAGAAACTAGTAGAATGTTGAAAAAGGTGACTTTTGAACAAAGAGATAGGAGTAGTTCGGATCAAATGAGATTAAATACTAAATGAAGACTAAGCAAAGGTCCTGGTACTTACAACTGTAATGCAGTGAGATTTGGAGACAGACATGAATGGACAAGGTTTTACCATTGGTGCGTGTGCCTCTTATCTTTACATGGTTAATCTATGTACAGTAAAGTATACAAATTTGAGGTGTATATCTTGGTTGATTTTTACATATGTATCTTTCCATTCACCCATTTAAACATCTCTCAGACCAAGATTTCACCTCAAGAGTTTCCCTCATGCTTCCTAAGAGTCAATAATACCCTCCCCAAGGTTAACGACTATCCTGATTTCTATCTAAATAGATTAGATTTCGATGTTCTTAAACTTCATACAAATGGAATCATACAGTATGTATTCTTTTGTGTGTGACTTTTTTCCTTCAACAAAATTTTTCTAAGCTTTGTCTATACTGCTCTGTATAACAGTAGTTTGCATGTTTTCATTGCTGAGTTGTATTCTGTTGTATTAGTATTGTGCAATTTGTTTATGCAGTCTCCTGTTGGTGTACATTTGAGTTTTCACTTTTTGACTATTAAGTTTTTGAATAAAACTGCTATGAATATTTTTACACATGAATCCTGGTAGGTATATGCATTATTTCTCTAGGATAGGAGTGGAAATGTTGGTACAATTGCTGGCTTATATTTCTCTTTAATAGATTTAACCAAATAGTTCTCCAAAATGATTGAACTATTTTACATTTCCATAATCAGTGTATGAGAATTTCATTACTCAATATCCTTACCATTATTTACATCTGTCAGTATTTTTAATGTTAATCATTCTGGTGGATGTATAATGTTCGGATCATGGTTTTATTTGCAGTTCCTCGATGACAAATGATGTTGACCAACTTGTCAATGTTTGTATTTGTCAGATTACCATCTCTCTGTGTCTTGCATATTTGCATTTTTTTAAAGATTTTATTTATTTATTTGAAAAAGAGAGAGAGAGAGAACACAAGCAGGGTGAGTGGCAGAGAGAGAAACAGACTCCCTGCTGAGCAGGGAGCCCAATACAGGGCTTGATGGCGGGACTCCAGAATCATGATCTAAGCCGAAGACAGACACTTAAGTGATTGAGCCACCCAGGTGCCCCTTGCATATTTGCATTCTTAATGATGACTTTTGCTCAGCAGAAGTGCTTTATTTTAATGAAGTTTAATCTGTAAATACTTTATTGTTCTTTTTCAGACATATTTGACTAATATTATGATAATATTCTTATATTTTCTTCTAGAAGTTTTATTATTTTTACTTTTAGATCCATGGTTCAATTTGAATTAATGTTTTGTGTATGGTATGAGGTAGAAATCAAGACTTTTTTGTTCTCATACGGATATCTGTTTGCTGTAGGTTCATAGCTTGAAAGGGCCATTTCTGACCCTAATACACACCGAAGTATTGTAGTACATTTGTTAAAAATAAAGGTATCCTCCGGGCGCCTGGGCGGCTCAGTCATTAAGCGTCCGCCTTCAGCTCAGCAGGGTCCTGGGATGGAGCCCCGCATCGGGCTCCCTGCTCTGCAGGAAGCCTGCTTCTCCCTCACCCACTCCCTCTGCTTGTGTTCTCTCTCACTGTATCTCTCTGTGTCAAATAAATAAATAAAATCTTAAAAAATAAATTAAAAAAAAGTTATCCTCTATATGTGGATCTATTTCTTGACTCACTATTCCATTCTTTTTTTGTCTATTTGTTCATCTACACACCAATATCACACTATCTTCATTATTGTAGATTTATAATAAATATTAGAATCTTGTAAGGTTCCTCAACGTAGTTTATCTTCTTCAAAATTATCTTAGCTATACTAATATTTTTTATGTGTGCATTTAAGTTTGTAGTATCACTTTATTAACTTACACATATATCCCTTCTGGGATCTTCCTTGATATACATTTAAACTATATATCAATTTAGGGAGAATTGGTATCTAAAATATTGAATCTTTCAATAGTTTAACATAAAACATCTCTAATTATTTACTTATTTCTTTTTTTTCCCAAAGATTTATCCATTTGAGAGAGAGAGAGTGAGAGAGAGCACACGAGTGGGGATAGGGTTTTTCTTGGTTGACTGATTCATTGTTTAGTAGCATATTATTTAACATCCATGTATTTGTCACCTTTCCAGATTTTTTTTCTTGTGGCTGATTTCTAGTTTTCATAGCATTGTGGTCAGAAAAGATGCATTGTACGACTGCAGTATTTTTGAATTTGTTGAGACTTCTTTCGTGGCCTAACATGATTTATTCTGGAGAAGGTTCCATGTGCACTTGAAAAGAATGTGTATTCCATCATTTTAGGATGGAATGTTCTGAATATATTGGTTAGATCCATCTAGTCCAATGTGTCATTCAAAGCCACTATTTCCTCATGGATTTTCTGTTTGGATGATCTATTTATTGATATAAGTGGGATGTTAAATTCCCCTACTATTATTGTATTACTATTAATTCCTTTATGTTTGTTATTAACTGCTTTATGTATTTGGGTGCTCCCATGTTGGGTGCATAAATATTTATAATTGTTATATCTTGTTGGATTTTTCCCTTTAAGATTATATAGTGTCCTTCTTTGTCTCTTGTTACAGTCTTTGGTTTAAAGTTTATTTTGTTTGATACAAGCATTGCTACCCCAGCTTTCTATTCACTTCCATTTTCATGATGACTGCATTTCCATCCCTTCCCTTTCAATCTGCATGGGACTTTGGGTCTGAAATGAGTCTTATATAAGCAATATTGCTTTTTTATCCATTCTGTCACACTATGTCTTTTGATTAGAGTGTTTAGTCCATTTACATTCAGAATAATTATTCATAGATATGTACTTATTGCCATTTTTTTTACTTATTTTATGGTCCTTTCTGTAGTTCTACTCTGTTCTTTCTTCTCTTGCTCTCCTCTCTCCTGGTTTGTTGGCTTTCTTTAGTGATATGCTAGGATTCCTTTTCATTTATTTCTTGCATATTTACTACTCTTTTTATTGGTGGTTACCATTAGGTTTATACAGGACATCTTATGCATATAGCACTGTCTGTATGAAGTTGATGGTTGCTGAAGTTTGAACCCATTCTAAAAGCATTACATTTTTACTCTTCTCCTCCTACCCCCACCATATTTTAGGTGTATGGTTTCATACTTTACAATCTTTTATTCTGTGAATCCCTTGAATGATTTTTATAAATATACTTAATTTTACTACTTTTGTGCTGCCTACTTTTCTTACTCCTGCTTATGATCTTATCTTTCCACTCAAAGAGTCCCCTTTACCATTTCTTTTAAGGCTGGTTTAGTGGTGATGAATTCCTTTAACTTTTGTTTGTCTGGGAAACTGTCTCTCCTTCGATTCTGAATAATAGCCTTGCTGGTTAGAGTATTCTTGGTTGCAGGTTTTTGTTTTTTTTTTTCTTTCAGCACTTTTAATATATCATGCTACTCCCTTCTGGCCTGCAATGTTTATGCTGAAAAATCAGATAATAGCCTTATGGGATTTCCCTTGTATGTAACTGTTTTCTTTTGCTGCATTTAAAAGTCTCTCTTCTCATTGCTTTTTGCCATTTAATTTATATGTGTCTTGGTACGGACCTCCTTGGGTTGATTTTCTTGGGAGCTCTATGTGCCCCCTGGATCTATATTTCCATTTCATTCCCCAGATTTGGGAAGTTCATAGCTATTATTTCTTCAGATAAATATTATGCCCCCTTTTCTCTCTATTCTCCTTCTGGGATCCCTATAATGTTAACGTTATTATGCTTGATGGTATTGTTGAGGTCCCTTAATCTATTTTTATTTTGTATTATGCTTTTCTCTCTCTCCTGTTCAGCTTTATTACTTTCCATTACTTTGCCCTCCAGGTCACTGATTCATTCTTCTGCTTCCTCATTCTACTATTTATTCCTTCTAGTGTATTTTTAATTTCAGTTATTGAGTTTTTCATCTTTGAATGGTTCTTTTTTTTTATTTCTGAAGCTTTTTGTAAATGGTATTTTAAAATTTTCATTATCATGTTGTTTTAGTGTACTTTTAAAGATGTAAGTCCCTTTGTTAAAAATGGAAATGTTTACTTTTTTTCTTATTGTAAACATAATACATGTTTATTGTAGAAATTTTGAAAATCACAGAAGGGTGGGAAACCATCTTAAGATGATCCTCAGTAGTCTCTGCTTTCTAGTAGTCAAGCCATTGAGTTGGGCAGGACTTGTACTTTGCTTCTAATCAAGAGAATATGGCAAAAATGTAAGATTTCACTCCCATGATTATGTTACATTCCATAAGATTCTATCTTTTCTCCCCACAAACAAAATCCAGGTCCAGATGACTTCACTGGTAAATTCTATTGTCTTTTTAGTCCCTATTTCATTTATTTCTGCTCTAATATTTGTTATTTCTTTCTATTATCTTTGGGCTTCATTTGTTCTCATTTTTCTATTCTTTGAGGTTTTAAGTTAGAGACTTATCTTGTTTCTTGAGATAGGCATTTTTAGCTGTGAACTTCCCTCTTAGAACTACTTTTGCTGCATCTTATAATTTTTTTTTATGTTACATTCCCATTGTCATTTGTTTCAAGACATTTTTTTATTTCTCTTTTAATTTATTCTTTTACTCATTGGTTGTTTAGTAGCATGTTGTTTAATCTCCATATTAAACATTTGAGAATTTTCCAGTTTTCTTCATGTAATTAATTTATAGCTGCATACCATTGTGGTCATATAGATGCTTGATATGATTTTATTCTTCTTAAATTTATTAAGACTTCTTTTGTGACCTAATATATGATCTATCTCAGAACATATTCCATGAGCACTTAAAAAGAATGTGTATTCTGTTGCTTTTGGATGGAATGTTCTATAAATACATGCTAAGTCCACCCATGCCCTAGCAAACTTCTGAAGTTGCCAGAAAGCCCCATGGAGGTGGCAGAGCCAAATCCCTCTTGCTGTCACTTACATTCTACATGAAACCATCATGACCCAGTTCAGGCTTTAAAAACCCATTGACCCATGAGAGACTATGGACTCTGAGAAACAAATTGAGGGTTCTAGAGGAGAGGGGCTTAGGGGGATGGGTTAGCCTGGTGATGGGTATTAAAGAGGGCACATACTGCATGGAGCACTGGGTGTTATACGCAAACAATGAATCATGGAACACTACATCAAAAACTAATGATGTAATGTATGGTGACTAACATAACATAAAAAAAAAAAGCTAAAAAAACAAAAAACCTGTTGACCCTATTGCATTTTGGGATTTTATGACAAACAGAACTTCAGGGATCATGCAAAGACCCTTGCAACAATATAGCCTTCAATTTGTATAGACCTTGAAGATATACAGCATGCTTTCACAGATATTGTCTCACTTTATTTTCATGAAAACCTTAAATAGGCATCTTCTGTATAAGCAAAATGAGGCCCTTTGTAATTACAGTCAGTCCAAGGACAGGCATCTAGTAAGTGGTAGAGCTAGGACTCAAGCTGCCAAGTCCAAGATTGTTCATTATGTTCTCTCCATAAAAATATTGTGCAATATAACCACAAGCATCAAATTCTATGTATTATTTAAAGACCATTGTGATTATGCATATTTCATAAACTGGTACTGATAAACAATTCCTAAGAGGAGGCAGGAAATGTTAAAATCATTATTTTCAAAATAAGTCTTTCCATTGAAAAGTTCTGCTTTTCACAGTCTCTCATTAGAAAAGATATATCAGTGTCAGGTATTTTTTTTTTTTAAAGATTTTATTTATTTATTTGAGAGAGAGAATGAGATAGAGAGAGAGAGCATGAGGGGGGAGGGTCAGAGGGAGAAGCAGACTCCCTGCTGACAGCAGGGAGCCCGATGCGGGACTCGATCCTGGGACTCCAGGATCATAACCTGAGCCGAAGGCAGTCGCTTAACCAACTGAGCCACCCAGGTGCCCCAGTGTCAGGTATTTTTAAAATGCAAAATAAATGCCTTGAATAGGGACTGTTTTGAATGTTAAACTCTAGAACATCAACCAAATTGCTGATGTAAGTGTTAAAAATAATTAACAACATCAAAATATTTCAAATTAAATTGAAATTTTCAAATAGCATCTCTTGTGTTAGTAAGAAAAAAACATCAAAATATATGTGAATCATTTGGAATAATATCTAAGGAAAGATGAATTAACTTAAATCATGCTTTTGTTCAATGTGAATTCAACACCATCAAATACAAATAAGTGGCTATCAGAACAATTAAATATTTTTAATTGAAATATTTCTACAAGAAACATTGTTTTCTTTGTTATTCAGAATGAAAACATTTTTTCTTCAGGATTCACATGAGAAAAAGTCACAAGCACATAACCAGCTACAGATCTTTACCATAGGACTAATAATGTAATTCCTGTATATTTGTATCATTTTCTCCTAATTTATTTTAAAAAGTAAAAGAGATAATTCAAATGATACATAATTTCTTTTTAATTTTAAATATAGTAACTCAGTGCATAAAAATTTAAAAGAGCACTCAAAGATGACTGTCATGAAATGGTTCTGCTCTCTTTTTACTCTGTCCTTGCTCTGATCAGAGGATTCTTTTGGTCTCACTTTAAGGCCTACTTGGAAATGTTACTGCCTTCATAGGGTCAGGCAAAAGTATTGATTCTTTATAATAGTGGACTTCTATAGGTTTTTTTCATCATGTGACCATCTGTCCTATATACTCTTGACTTCTTATAACAAACAACATCCTTCTACTTCAGTTCATGTTAAGGTGTGTAGAATACCACCTTACTTCTAGAGTGGGGAAGGTGAGTCAGTCTTGCCAAACAGCAGCTTGGTTGTCCTATGTCCCAGTGACTGGCTGGTGGTAGGCATATGAGTGGCCCTCTCTAGGCCTATCAAAATGATGTATGTCCATAGATAGAAGCAATTCAAATTAGAATTTTTGAAAGTCTTTCATTTTAGTCTCTTTCTTTTCACCCTTTCTCCTGATATTGCAAGAGATGAGCTATGTCATTGATGTGATTTTTAGCCTGGGTTTTTCTATCAAGGTGATTTTCCTCTAGAGTAGAGATTCCTGTTCCATACAGGGCTTGATTTCATGTCCAGTTCAATTATTTCCAGTTTAGAAATACTCCTGAGCAGGAATCCTTACACACTAAATGCCTTGATGCATATAATTAGGTAAAATGGCAAATAATGAGAAGTGAAATATGAATAATGGCATCCTTTTCTCTTTGACCCTTTGAAGTTTTTTTCCAACCAAAAAAATGAATAATTGGTACAATTAAGGTTGGCATGAAACTTACCGATTTTTTTTAAACCACATTTTAATCTTTAAATTTTCTTTACTGGAGTCTTCCACTTTATTGATTTCAGTGTGCTTTATTTTCTCTCTTAGTTCATATCAATGCATACTGTTAATGATATTTTATTTAAAGTAAATGTATTTTTAAAAACACTCAGTCTATCCATATTTCCTTCAAAAAATAAAAAACAATTACGATTTTTTTATGTATTTGGTCAGATCTCAAAAGCAAATAGTTGTATCTCCTATCTATAAATTACCTGGGAGAAGTCAACTTGAGGTGGCCATTTAGGAATCTTAAAAAAGAATACTTCATGTCTGGGCCAGTGATAAGAGCTGACAGCACCATAGCCATTCTGAAATCTGGGATAGTCACTATGTTGCAGTCCTCAGAAATAGATGCTTTTTAGGAGAGATTGTGGGAGTTAATATCCATGTCATAGGAGAGGAGGGACCAAGAGGTGCCTTTCATAATTATGGCTATATCAATTGCAAGTTATAGGAGCCTAACTCAAGCTAGCTTAAGAAAAACAATGTATTTGTTTATATAGCTGGGATCAAGAATAGTATTAACACTAGCTATGTCTCCTAAAGTGAGGGAAACAGAAGCAAAAATAAACTTTTGGGGCTACATCAAATAAAAAGCCATTGCATATCAAAGGAAACCATCAGCAAAACAAAGAGATAATCTACTAAATGGAGGAAGATATTTGCAAATGATATATTTGATAAGGGGTTAATATTCAAAATATATAAAGAAGTTATACAGTTCAATACCAGAAAAACAAATAATCTGATTAAAAAATGGTCAGAGCACCTGAATAGACATCTTTCCAAAGAAGACCTACAGATGGCCAACAGACACATGAAAAGATCCTCCAACATCACTCATCACCAGGAAAATGCAAATCAAAACCACACTGAGATATCATCTTATACAAATTCAAATGGCTGAAATCAAAATGGTAAGATGTTGGTGAGGATTTGGAGAAGAAGGGAACTTTGTGCACTGTTTGTGAGAATGTAAATTGGTGGAAAACAATATAGAAGTTCCTCAAAACTTTAAAAATAGAAATACCATATCATCCAATAATTTGACTACTGGGTATTTACTCAAAGAGAGAGGAAACAATAAATCAAAAAGATATATGCAGTCCTAATGTTTATTGCAGGATTATCTATAATAGCCAAGATATGGAAGCAACCTAAGTGTCCATCAATAGAAGAATAGATAAGGAAGATGTGGCACACACACACACACACACACACACACACACACATACATATACACACACACTGGAATATTATGCAGCCATTGAAAAGGATGAGATCATGCCATTTGAGACAACATAGATGGACCTAGAGGGTGTTATGCTAAGTGAAGTAAGGCTGAGAAAGACAAATACTATCTAATTCCACTCATAAGTGAAATCTAAAAACAACCAAATGAATTAAAAAAAAAGAAAAACAGAATCAGACCTATAAATACAGAGAACAAACTGATGGTTATCAGAAGGGAGGGGGCAGGGGGTTAGGAAAAATGGGTGGAGAGAGAAAGATACTGTTAGGGACTTCCAGTTAGGGACTGCATAAGTCAGGGGAATAAAAGGCACAGCATAAACAATACAGTCGATATTGTAATAGTAATATAAGGGGACAGATGGTACCTACACTTGTGGTGAGCATAGCATAATGTATAAAGTTACCAAATTACTATGTTGTACACCTGAAACTAATGAAACATTATGTGTCAACTATACTAAAAATAAGAGTAACACATTAACACTTATTCAATATATGCTAAACATGATTCTAAGCACTTTATGTTTTTTTTTTAATAACGTTATTTTATTGGAGAAAAGAGATATAAGAATATGGTTGAAAACAATCTAATGAAAAGTTAGTCTCCTATCTCAGGCCATCCCAGATGCAACCACTTTAATAGTGTCTTTTGCATATTTCCTGGGACGGTTTGTGCACGTACATTCACTTTACTGTGCCATGTTATCTACCTCAATTCTTGCATAAATGAAATCACACTATTGAGCATTTTATTAAGAGAAGGTGTATACTGTAGTGATAAAAATGTGATATTAGAATAAAATCGCAGGGCTTAGAACTCAGCTCACTGGAAAGTGATTGTCATATCTCTCATTTATATAAATACCATGCTTTACATACAGTAACTCTTTTAATCTATACCGTATGAAACTGGTAATATTTTATTATTTATTTTTAGTGTATGATAACTACCTATTCAGCTCAATTTCTTTTTTTTTTATTATGTTCAATTAGCTAACATATAGTACATCACTAGTTTTTGATGTAGTGTTCAACAATTCATTAGTTGTGTATAACACCCAGTGCTCATCACCACACGTGCCCTCCTTAATACCCATCACCGGTTACCCCCTCCTCACAGCCCCCTCCCCTCTGTAACCCTCAGTTTGTTTCCCAGAGTCCAGAGTCTCTCACGGTTTGTCTCCCTCTCTGATTTCTTCCCATTCAGTTTTCCCTCCCTTCCCCTATGGTCCTCCATGCTATTCCTTATGTTCCACATATGAATGAAGCCATATGATAATTGACTTTCTTTGCTTGACTTATTTCACTTAACATAATCCCCTCCAGTTCCATCCATGTTGATGCAAATGGTGGGTATTCATCCTTTCTGATGGCTGAGTAATATCCCATTGCTTATATGAACCACATCTTCTTTATCCATTAATCTGTTGAAGGGCATCTCGGCTCTTTCCACAGTTTGGCTATTGTGGACATTGCTGCTATGAACATTGGGGTGCAGGTGCCCCTTCTTTTCACTACATCTGTATCTTTGGTGTAAATACTTAGTAGTGCAATTACTGGGTTGTAGGGTAGCTCTATTTTTAACATCTTGAGGAAACTCTATACTGTTTTCCAGAGTGGCTGTACCAGCTTGTATTCCCACCAACAGTGTAAGAGGTTTCCCCTTTCTCCACATCCTTGCCAACACTTGCTGTTTCCTGTCTTGTTAATTTTTGCCATTCTAACTGGTGTAAGGTGGTATCTCATTGTGGTTTTGATTTGTATTTCCCTGATGGCTAGTGATGTTGAACATTTTTTCATGTGTCTGTTAGCCATTTGTATGTCTTCTTTGGAGAAGTGTAAGCACTTTATGCTTTAACTCATTTTATTTTCACAAAAATCCCTATAACCTAGCTGTTGCTATCATCATCATCATCATCATCATCATCATCATCCTTTTAGTGTTGAAGAAATCAAGCCATAGAGACATTAGTGAATGGGGACATAACAGCTAATAAGCTGCAGAGCTGGGATTTGATCACATGCCACTGGCCTGCAGAGAACATGTATTGAGTCATCAGACTAGGGTGACTCAAAAGGTGCTGGGTCCTGAGGTAGATCCCAGCAAATGTTGTGGAAGCTGCCACCAAAGAAATACTTGACAGCAGGACTCCCATGGTTCATCCAGTCACCTCTGCCTGTTTCTGCTTCTGTCATTATGTTGATTATAGCCTCTCCTACTTATACTGGCCTTTCAATCTAGCAAAGACCCTGACCTCCAGCAGGCTCAGATTACTGACCCCAGGTGATAAAAGATTATTTGGACGTTGGTCATCCACTCACTTCTGTAATTTGGAGTAAAGCAAGTTACCCAAGGCAGGAGAATTGGAAGGCCTGCTGACCAGACAAAAGCAAAACACCTCCACATTCCCCTCTAGCTCCCACTTGTAAAAGGTATGTGGTTTTGCTCTGTTTTTATTCAGTGAATGTTGTCTTCACTAAGAAAGCATAAAGATAGGACTCCGTGTTTTACATGGATTTCCAAATCCATTAAAGGACATTTTAAGACTTTGTTATTCTAGTTACATGGCTTAGGATCTATAAACTTTTTAAGGCTGGTAAAAAGTTCTAAGATGTTGAAAAAAAAATGGCTGGGAAAAAATAAAACCAAAATATGTAAATATCTAATTAAATGTTTATAAAAGTAATATATTTGAAAGACAACCATAACCCAACTCTACTTACATTCAGGTGGATTTTAGTAAGTTTAGTATAAAGAGGACTAAGTTCTCCAAAATAAGAGGGTCTAGAGCCTCTCCACAGGACTTAACATGGCACCACTCCACTAATATAAGTCTTGGAGAACCAAAGTACCCAAAGGGGTCAGAAAAGAAGTGAATGTTTTCACCACCCAGTGAATTTCATTTGCCACCTTGGTCCATGTCACCTTAAAACAAATGTAGCAGTTTAAACTTTGGTTATCTTTTCTAAGATTTCTGTCAAATCTCCCACAAATGAGAAACTCTTCATCTTGTGTTTGCTCGTAGGGTATAAAAATGATGATTATGATTTCTAGAGCTATTAAATATATTTGTGTTTTTTTTTTAAATGAAAGATCTTGAACTAGAACAAAATTTCTTGATGATTGTGTTTAAACAGAATAGTCTGGACTGTTCAAATAAAGACTAATATTGAAAATGAGGACTTGGCCTTAGTTTTTGGATGAGTTCTAAGAGCACTTTGTCCTTAGGCTACTAACCAGACAAATCATCTATTTGTTTATCTTTTTCCTTAGTTCACCTAGACAAGGAGAATCTCCTTTTCATTTCACTGCAATGCTTTATTACTCTGATTGTAACAGTTTTGATGTGTAGCCTGGATGGCTCCTATTTTAACTTAGGCTTCTCCACCTCCATGGAGTTAGGAAAATAACCAGAGAGAGAGCGGTGATATATAAAGTGACATAGCATTATGTGGCCCATCTTCATAGAACATCACTCACCCAAAGATTTGGGAAGTTTTTATAAATATACAAACTTATAAATATTTATGGGTATAGAATGATAGATAAGGAATGATTTTCCAGAAAGGGTAAAAATCATGATTTTCATACAAATATAAACAGAATTATGTGCCAAAGATTTTATTTAACTCATTAATTGAAGAGGGAATCGGTAAGATGTTTCAACCAGTGCAAAGAAGAATTCGAAGTACCACATATTGATAGAAAAAAGTGCTTAAATTAATTTACAGATACATGCAAAACTGCAAAATAGGTCAATATTCAAAGAACAATTACTGGATTCCACTGAACACAATTTGGATCTCTATGGGAAAATTTCATTTTCAATGCTATCACTTGTCCAAAACTTATAAAGTTGTAAAATAGCTCAAAAATGATGAAAGCACAGCTTCCCCACAGAATCTAGTAACACTGAAGGGTATGCTAGATGCCTTATTTCCATTGGTCCATTTTAAATATTTTATATTTTTTATTAAAAAAAGAATCTGTCATTAAATAGATATAGATAAAGGAATGGATATATTCAAAGCAAAATGTCAAATTGCAATATCAAATTAATTTTCATTATAAAATAGGTGACATCTAAAGCATTTCTGCCTTTGTCAATGATTATTACCTCATTTTTCATAGATCCTTTAAAACAGGGGTTCTTAGCCTGGGATTTATGGGCAGCACTTATGAATCTTCCATGGGAAGAAATCATTTGCTTTCATCAAAGTCTAAAACAATGTTTGACTCACAGTAGTTTAAAGCCAATCCTTTGGAAGACAATTTTGGAATATGAACTCATTTATTTAAGTACTTCTTCAAATGTAAAATATACCACAGTTGCACTTTGGTATGAAATTTCTTCATACACTGGAAAACAGAATCTTATTTTCAAAAAGAAAAAAAAAATTATTTTAATTTTTATCATATAATTTAACTTTGACATTTATGTTCATTTTGGTTACTTTTCTGTTATTTTTACTTTTTTCAACTCTGTCCCCAGGCCCCCAACACATGCTTATTTAAATGTGCTGTTTAAAAGACTATTGTGTGGTGGAGAACTCTGTAAGTTTCATCTGACTATCTCAGCTATAAAAAATGAAGGGAAAAGAGCTAAGAATTTTAGAGAGGATGGGCCAACCGCCGTTTTGTTACCTCAGGAGTGTTATTCTTTATAATCCTTTCAACATTCTTATGTGCTAAGAATTGTTATCCTCCTTTCATAGATAATGATATTGAGGCCCAGAGGGGTTACACGTTTGCCTTATCAGTTCTTGTTCCAAAGTTTTTCTAATTCTAATATCTGTACACTTTTACTACTACAACATGATGCCTCTTTATTTCACTTTCCCTACTCTAATCTGCCAAGAGGAAGTTGGAAAGAAAGAAAGAAAGAAAAAGAAAGAAAGAAAAATGAATAGTGACCACATTTCAAAGATTCATCTAATTAATTAATTAGGAAACCAACAACAAGACAAGAGAGCTGGTTCCAAGAGTATTTGAAAAATATAGTTTTGTTTAGCCAGTAAGGAAAGAAATACCAATTTAAGATTGTTAGATACAAAACTGGTTGTTATCCTGCTAGGGAATAAAATTAAGACTTTTAGAATTATCTTTCCTACTAATCCTCCACCTCTAAAATCATACCTCATTGGTTTGTTTTGTTTTGTTTTTTTCAGATTAACCTCTAACTGTAGAGGTATGAAAAACACCTGGGCCCTTGTTAGTGAATTAGAATTACATCCTCCAAGAGAGTTAGATGAGAGTTAAACAGGTTTATTAGCAAGTGCTTCAGCCTGATATTAACAAATCAAAGACTTACCAGTTTGCTTTCTTTCCAATTTTGAAATACATTAATATTTTACAGAATATAGTGATTTGAGATTACAGCCTTTGGAGCAAAGTGCTTTGGTTCAAAATCTATCTCCTCCCACTAGCTCTGTGTACTTAAGCAACTTACTTACATTCTCTGTGCCTTTTTTCCTAATCCTTAAAATGAGGAAAATAATCATGAAGTGTACCTTATAATGTTATAGGAGTTAAAGGAGCCTTGTATGTGGCAAATAATTAACCAGTCAAGGTTGACTATTGAAGGTTGGCTTCCTTTTGGTCTTTTTCATTGCTGCCACAAGGTGGGCCTCAGCAATTACAACTTGCAGGGTTTTGCTTTGTTTTTCTTTCTTTTTTTTTTTTTTAACTCACTTTGTTCTGGACATTCTTTCATTACCTTGTTTTTTTTTTTTATTATGTTATGTTAGTCACCATACATTATATCATTCGTTTTTGATGTAGTGTTCCATGATTCATTGTTTGTGTATAACACCCAGTGCTCCATTCAATGCATGCCCTCCTTAATACCCATCACCGGACTAACCCATCCCCCCAACCCTCAATTTGTGTCTCAGTGTCCATAGCCTCTCATGGTTCGTCTCCCCTTCCGATTTCCCCCCCTTCATTTTTCCCTTCCTACTATCTTCTTCTTTTTTTTTTTTTTAAACATATAATGTATTATTTGTTTCAGAGGTACAGGTCTGTGATTCAACAGTCTTACACAGTTCACAGCACTCACCATAGCACATACCCTCCCCAATGTCCATCACCCAGCCACCCCATCTCTCCCACCCTCCACCACTCCAGCAACCCTCAGTTTGTTTACTGAGATTAAGAGGCTCTTATGGTTTGTCTCCGTCTCTGGTTTCATCTTGTTTCATTTTTTCCTCCCTTCCCCTATGATCCTCTGTCTTGTTTCTCAAGTTCCTCATATCAGTGAGATCATATGATACCTGTCTTTCTCTGAGTGACTTATTTCGCTTAGCATACTACCCCCTAGTTCCATCCATGTTATTGCAAATGGCACGATTTTGTTTTTTTGGATGGCTGCATAATATTCCATTATGTGTGTGTGTGTGTGTGTGTGTGTGTATACCACATCTTCTTTATCCAATCATCTGTTGCTGGACATCTTGGTTCTTTCCATAGTTTGGCTGTTGTGGACATTGCTCCTATAAACATTGGGGTACATGTACCCCTTCGGATCACTACATTTGTCTCTTTGGGGTAAATATACCCAGTAGGGCAATCCTGGGTCGTAGGGTAGCTCTATTTTAAACTTTTTGAGGAACCTCCACACTGTTTTCCAGAGTGGCTGCACTGGCTTGCATTCCCACCAACAGGGTAGGAGGGTTCCCCTTTCTCCGCATCCTCGCCAACATCTGTCATTTCCTGACTTGTTAATTTTAGCCATTCTGACTGGTGTGAGGTCATTACCTTGGTTTTATTTCGCTATGTCAATGCCATGTTGCACTTAATGCTATTAAATTTTATTAACCATGTTTCCAGTTGGGTAAATTTATTTGTAGTTGTGTTCATGTTAGACAGTTGATCAGCAAGTATGACTAATATTACTTTTTTTATTATGTTATGTTAATCACCGTACATTACATCATTAGTTTTTGATGTAGTGTTCCATGATTCATTGTTTGTGTATAACACCCAGTGCTCCATGCAGTATGTGTTATTTGTTTCACAGGTACAGGTCTGTGATTCAACTGTGAATTGTGTAAGACTGTTGAATCACAGACTAATATTACTTTAAATAGAATAAACATATTCATGATTCTAGGACCAGGTCATCAATCAAGGATTATATAAGATTGGTTTGAGAACTGATGCACTAGCATCTGTAAAGTTCTTTGAATTTCATATAAAAATGTGTCATACATTGTATTTATAACAATGGCATTTCTATAGTTTCTTCATTGACCTTGAAACTATAAAATGACTTCATCTGATGTGTGTACTTTAAAAATACGGATGGCTCAGTCTCAAATTCATGCTTTTTTTTTCCTTTTCCATTTTTTTAATTATGTTAATCACCGTACATTACATCATTAGTTTTAGATGTAGTGTTCCATGATTCATTGTTTGTGCATAACACCCAGTGCTCCATGCAGAACGTGCCCTCCTCAATACCCATCACCAGGCTAACCCATCCTCCCACCCCCCTCCCCTCGAGAACCCTCAGTTTGTTTCTCAGTTGACTCATCTTTTCCAACTTAATGTCTTTTAAGGAGTAGAACCGAGCATCAGACTTCACATTTGGATATAAAAGGATATGTCATCAGCACAAATGATAGTTTGAATTACCTACAAATAGTTTACAAACCTGATGGCTAGCAGTCCCTTAAAATTCCAAGATATTACTCCACATTGAATAATTTAAATTGGAAATGCAAGCCAAATGCTAAAGGTAGCATTTGGCAATGTTCTTGATTAGAATATCTGTCTGTAGTATTTGTTTATTCAGCAACTGAAGTGCCCTCCCTGGTTGTTTTGCTATTTAAAGAATCTTCATAGAATCTCAAGTACTTGTTGTCACTGAGGCAAAAACTAATTTGCTTCCCATTATAATATCTGCCTTTCCATTTGTGTATTTAATTGTGGTGAGGTCTTGGGGATAGTTTCTGACTTTTATACATGGAAAAATGAAAGTACAGTTGTTACTTTTGACAGCTCACAGATTAAAAAAAAAAAATGATGGAAAATAGGTTGAAGGCTGAATTAAACCCAAACTATAAAAGCCTTAATTAGTGGAAGCATAATTATAGGGAGTTATTGTAGAATGAAATCTAAATTGCATTAAAATATTTTTTCAACTGATTTGAAGATAGAAAAAGCATGCTTTACACTACAAGCAATTTCTCTAAATTACTGCCCATCATTGAATTTCATAAATTAAAACTGAGCACTAAAATAAAAGCTTGTTGCCACCATTCTTTTTGTTTAGTTGAGTTTGGAGTGATTTCCTAAAGCATTTTAGAGCCATAATACTGTATCTTCCTGTTGTGTATGGCAGACGCTGTCCAATCATTTTCAAGGTCGGGGATATCAGTAATTATTAAAATGTACAGATAATACAAAGCTCCCTCCTTAAAAAGTCATTTGATCAATAAATGAGCAATTAATTGCATACACTCAGCAGCACTCTTGGTATAACCAGGGATGCTAGGAAGAGCTAAAAATGATGCTTAGATTTTTTTTTTTGTCTCTCCTTTCTTTGGTCCCAAACACTCTCCAAAGAGGCGTGAATAAACAGGGATATAACAACAAACGAAAGAGTAGAGAATGGAAGATAACTAAAAACTGTGAGTTATTACTACACAATTTTAAGCACAAATATCTACATATTTAAGCATTCATAATATCCTAATTAATTAAGCTTGATTCTTTAACAAAATTATCAGGTTACCTTCCAGAGTTCCCGGTCTATAGTTCCGTAGTTGTGGCTTCTAGGTTTTTAGATTTCACAGGACAATAGAAAAACAAAATACACGCACACACACACACACACACATAAAATTTAGCCAAGTAGTAACATTAAGAAAACAACTACAACTCTGTTTTCTCCATTATTTTACAAAATAAAGTGTATTTTTTTTAACCAGGAAGGACATTGTTACAAATGAAGGGAGGGTCCTTCTAAGGGGCTTAAAATGAACATGTCACATATGAATATATTATACTTTTGTATTTTTTTTTTGTCATTTTGTCATGGATTAGGCAAAATTCTATTATTGACTAAGGTTTATGAATCACTGGACCAGAGGTTCAAGTAGATTGAATGTGCCTTTCACAATGTAGCTCCAACCTACCTTTCTTACTCTCATCTGCAAATTTTACCCATGAATGCTAAGCTTCAGCTACACTGAACTGCTTGTCACACCCCAAAAGATCACATTCTTTGGCATACGCAGACTTGCCATGTGATCCCACTGGGAGCTGCTTCACTTCCCTTGCCTCGTGGTGCTCACAAGGGAGGCAGGGCGTGACCATGAGATCCTGCTTTGTACTCATGTTCCGCCACTTGGCAGTGTGACCTGAGGGAAGCCGCTGTATCTTCGTGTACTTCAGTTTCCTCACCCGTAACATGTGGGCAGTAACATTGCCTGCCCCACTGGATCATGTGGCTAAAAGGAGTTGATACAGGAAGCTTCACATGTGTAAGCACCTTTATCAGTTTTCTCTTGCAGCACCAGAAAACTACCCCCAAATGTAATGGCATAAAACAACAGTTTAGCATTTTTCATGATTCTGAGGTTGGCTGGGCAGTTCTTATACTCCATGTATGTCACCTGGGATCACTCATGCAGCTGCATTCAGCCAGTGATGAGCCTCGCTGGAAGGTCACAGAAGTCCTCTCCCACACATACTGTCAGTCAGATGGCCCGTCTGATTCTTTTTCCTACTGCCCCTCCTTCGTGTGATTTCTTCTCCTGCTTTTCCACATGTCCTCTGTTTTGCAAGATATCCTGGGCTTTCAAATGACATGACAACTGCTTTCCAAGGGAGTAAAAAGCAGGACTAAGCCTAAACCGGCATAACTTCACTTCTGCTGCATTCGGTTAGTACATGCAAGTTCCCGAGGGAGAGCAGAATAGACTTGGACTCTTGATAAGAGGAATGTCACGCTTACCTAAGAATGGGAGAAATTGTGGGCAACCATATATGCAGATAAAATAGCACAGCACATCGTAGAGTTTAGTTATTATTATTTATAAAATGGAATTAATGCTTTCCACCCTCTCAGACTGTTGGTTTGTTTGTTTGTTTTTTAAGATTTCATTTATTTATTTGACAGAGAGAGACACAGCAAGAGAGGGAACACAAGCGGGAGGAGTGGGAGAGGGAGAAGCAGGCTTCCCGCCGATCAGGGAGCCCGACGCGGGGCTCAATCCCAGGACCCTGGGATCATGACCTGAGCCAAAGGCCGAGCCAGGTGCCCCTCTCAGACTGTTGTTAAGTATTAAATGAAAAAACAAAAAGATGAAAGTCACTGCCATTGTTGTCATTGAGATCAGGATTACTGATCTAATTACTAAGGATTGTTACTTGTAAAAGATTCTCATCCCAACTGTATTTTTGGAAGCTGCAGCTGCTGAGAGGCTGCCCCTGAATCATCCCAGCACATGATTCCCAGGTCTGGGGCACTGCAGTAAGGAGAGGCCACCTCTACTCCTTTCCTACCTGAGCCTTCAGAGTGTTTCAAGCCCCAGGTTGTCCTTAATCTTTCCGGCTCTTCATAAAGTGAGAGGTGTAGGAGAGCCACTTATGTCTCATTAAAAAAAAAAAAGATGGTTTTATGAAACAATGTCTCCCATAAATACAGAATTGTTGATTATGTTCTCTAGAACTTGAATGGAAACATGTTTTTGGTATTGATGGGCTGATTTGAGAAGTTAAACTTTGTAGCTTGTTCATTTTATTCCCTGACTTGGAAAAATGAAGTTTCGAACCTAAACTCTTTCTGAAGTGGGACCTACAGTGTCAAAGATATGGGCTTCCAGACCTAATTTTATGGAGATGTAATTTTTAAAAATAGTTAAATATTATTTGCAGTTTACAGTTCATTGTTCTACAAAAAGACTATAACACTAAACCGTTTATAAAGTCTCCATTTCCTCCAAACCCATTATCTTTTTAAAACTCTTATCTTTCATACCAAACCTCTTTATACTGTTAATGTTCACTCACTTTAAGTGAACAAAATTCACATTATAACACATTTTAATTTAGGTAATATCTGAGGTTTTACATGCCAGTATTTAGCTTCATAAAGTAATAGATTGAAGGAAGACCCTGTGGAGACTTAAGAAAGTCCATTCTTCTGGGATTTTTGCAATTAGGACAAACATGTCTAGAATTATACAAATTTCACACCTCTCCATATGCAGAGAGTAGCTTTTTATCACCATGAACACCAATTCTCTTTGGTGATTAATATTAATATTCCCACATGAATTCTTAAATAATAAATTGTTATTAGTCTTCTAAAGGTTTAGTTTTTTGCTATAGCAATTTTGATCAGTTAATCATATTTTAAAATATAAAAGAGCCATTTTTATTCAACTTTATGTTTTTTATTCAGATTATCCATGAATTTGCTTCTAAAGTCTCATTTCAAAGTAAAACTTGAATTTTGGACAAGAGCAGTGTTTTAGCAACTGTTACAAAGGACTAATTTTGTACTCTCAACTATCTTCACAGTCAGTGTAGGTTGTTGTAATAAATGATTAAGAAAGGCTCTGATTTCATTATGGCTACCTCAGTTATATTGTATAGAAATGGATAATGTCAAATTCAATTTTAAAATTAAGTATTTTCATAAGCATTCTTGTGATTACAGATGTTGGTAGAGCTATGTCAAACAACACAAGCATGATTTTATAGGAACTAACATTTTTTTTGTTTTGTTTCTTACAGTATCTTACTGGGTCTGCAACCAACTAGGACACCCTTAGACTATACTGTAATGCTCCGTTCTGTCATGCAGATGTATGTGCGTTGGATACTCTCAAAGGCAAATGCACTGTGTACATCAGATTGCCACTTGCAGAGCCTAGGTTAATACTCTTGACTCTTCAAGAGAAAATTCAATAGCATATCAACAGGAATCTAGAAGATCTCTTGGAGATGTAGTCTTACTGGGTATTCCTATGATGTTATCAGGCATATAAACATGATGGAACTTTTGATTTGATCAAAGTGAAGTAGCAACAACAGAATGCAATTGTCACTTTCAGATTTTATTTGTCTGGCCTTGCCTTAGGAAAGGAAGTAGAATGTTCTATCAGCTCTAAACCAGTAGATTCTGAGATGAGGACTCAGAATATGCACTACCTCCTCAAAGACCCTTATTCCACATACAGCTTCTTTCTACTACAGGACATTAGTAAGGCATTCTTACAGTCTCTCTAATGTTCCCCTCCCTTCCTTCCTTCCTTCCTTCTTTCCTTCCTCGAATTCTTACCTGGTGATCGTCAATTGGTCTTCCTCTCCCTCATTCTGCCTTCATTTTTTTAAAAGGCAAAATGTGATTTTAATTATGCTGATCTGTATAAAAGCACTATGATATCCCTACATTGAGATATTAAGCAATAATTTCCCTCACATTTATTTTCACATTTTATTTTCTTAGTAATATTAAGTAAAAGTAATATAAAGATTAGAAAAGTTCTTTATAAGCCCATCATCCTAGACAACTAATATATTTTTGTGCAACCCTATTAATCTTATGTATGTGTGTAGAAACCGACTTTACTTTCCATGGTAGTGTGGGACCATAAGAAAGACCATTTGAGCTAAATGTACAAAGTGATCTTAATGATCAATGGGAACATTTATAAATTTACTATAATCTGTAAAATTATTGTCAAAATATTAAAAAACTCTCCTGCTATCAATTATAAATGCATATGGAAACATAAAATTAACATATATATGGTTAGTAAACTGTTGTTTAAAACACTAGAAATATTGAGAATTAAAGTGTTTATATCTTCATAAAATTTATCAAAACGCACAAATGTTCTTAGTGGTATTATTCATAAGAGTCAAAAATTGGAAATAACCTTAATGTCCATCAGCTGGTAAATGGATAGACAAATCTGGTATATGCACAGAATAGAACATTATCTGGCAATAAAAAAACAGCAAATTACTGATACATGCTACAAAATGGATAAATCTCAAAACCATTATGCTAAATGAAAGAAGGCAAACATAAGAGACCATATATTGTATTATTTCATTTACATAAAATGTCCAGAAAAGGCAAATCTATGGAGACAGAAAGATTATTGGTTGCCTTGGGTGGAGGTTGAGGAGAACAAGAGTGATAGTAAATGAACATGAAGGATTTTATTGGGGTGAAGGAAATGTTCTTAAAACATGAATCATGGAACACTACATCAAAAACTAATGATGTAATGTATGGTGACTAACATAACATAAAATAAATTTAAAAAAAAACATTAAATAATAATGATGATACAACTTGATGAATTTACTAAAGAGAAATATTATTGAATTATACACTTGAAAAGAACAAATTATATAACATGTAAAATATGCCTCAATATTTTAAAAACCTATTGAGAAGAGTTTGAATAGTGATTACCTTCTTCACATCCATATAATTTACGATACGGAGTGATCATCTTTTCTATGCCTTAGTAAATTGTCATTCTCATTTTTCTAAGTCAGAATCAGCTTCTAGGATTTTATCCATTGCACTGTCAATATAGTGAAATATTTCTGAGCATTTAATTAAATTATAGTAACTAAAATATATTCATATTGAGACTGTGCAAAGCAAGGACTGTCTGCATTGTGGGATTGTGTGTGTGCATGTATTTGTAATCATTGTTTCATATAATTTGTTATATCAGTTGTAGATTGCATTCAGATCCAAGTAACAAATCCCAAGAAAACCTGAGAAAGAGTGGTTTAAACATAAACATTTTTTGTTTCTTGTTTATGTTTTGTTTTGTTTTCACATAAAAAAGAAGTCCAGGGTAGATAGCTCTCAGGAGCCCAGGCTCCTTCTCTTTAGTCAGCTTTTCTTACCAGGGAGCTTTTGTTGTCATACATTGTTTCATGGTTTCAAGATGGCTGCTCTATGTGGAGCATGACACGGCAGGAAGAAAGGGAAGGGCCAAGGGCTAAATAGATACAAACAGATTCTATCCCTTTTTGAAAGAGCTTCTCTAGAAGAGCCTCGCATTGACTCCCACTTCTATCACAATGGCCAGAGATGTATCACATGACCAGCTCTGGCTGCAGAGCAGTCTGGCAAATGTTTGTTTATTTTGAATCTAGTTATATTGCTACTCTTTAGAAATTGAGTTCTGCTAATTAAGAAAAAGAAGGCTAGAATAGAATTGAATAAGCAACTAATGATATTTGCACGTTGAGCTTTTATAATTTCACTTTATTATAAGGCTTTATACAGTGTTATCCATCTTTAAAAGCCTTGGGCCAGGATATTGTATAATAATTGATCAAAGATAGGTATCATTAATCACATATATTTGCATTTTGTTGAGTGCCATATTTATTGTTGATTTTTCCCTTCATTTGGAGATTTCCCTTAATGGTGTTCAAAGGATATTAACATTTTATGTTCTTAATAAAATTATCAATTTGGAAAAGTCATTCTCTATTAAAATTGAATAAGGGAAAAAAGTAGAAAAATGATCCTCCCAAAATTTATGTCTGCCTTTTCTTAGTCCTTTGGTTAAAATAACTTTCTTCAAACAACGATATTCAAGATAAAACATATCTCTTTATTCCATTTTATATTGTTTTAGTTGCTAGAACTTGAAAAGTTTCATTTCATACTATTTCCCTAGGCAAATACACATTCATTTACATTTATGATTCAATAGATGGACTAACCTAGGGCTTAACACTAACAATTATCTTTGTTTCTATGGATTTTATGGATGCTGCAGAAAATGTATATTTTGTGCTTGCAAATTTATACACAGTTTGCAAGGATGGGGGTGTGGGTAGGACTTTTTTTTTTTTCTACACAGTATGATTCTTAAATGTAAGTGAAGTGTTGAATCTTCTGCTCAGCAGAAGAATTGTGGCCTATTCCTGCATGGGGGAGACACTAAATATATAGAACCTATCAAGAGACAGCTCTGTTTTAAACAGACCATGTAGACAAACCCGTATGAATGATTTAGGTTCTCTTTTGGGACAATTTTTTGTTTAGCTGATTTTCATATTAATCATTGGCTTTATAACCTAATTTCATGTAAGATACGGCTCCAGTAAATATTCTGCATTACATACAGCTGATTTCCTTTTGAAACTGTGTTAGGAACTTCCTGTGATATGAACTTCTCTGGCTGTGATTGCTCACTACTTGCTGAGTGTTGATGATAGTTGAGTATAATTACAAACTAATGAAGAGGGAAAATCTTAAGAATCCAATATGATTGGCAATCTTGAAATCTAAGAGTTGTTTATATTTGCCTTTGAAATAGTGGAGACTTTGCAAACTGCATTCTTCTTAGATTAAAATAATAATAAATTTCAGTTTGCTGCCTGGGTGTTCCTCAGGAATGCACTGACAGATGAAACCTGCTGACTCTGGGTAAGGTGGCTAGATGTATACCAGACAGTTGTGGGGAGCGATCATTAAAAATGCTTGAGGAATTGTATAAGTTAAGTGTATATATATATATATATATATATAGCAATAACAAAGTTGACTCAATGGCACAGCAAAGCAGTCAGATTTAATACAAAGAGAAACTAAGGGCAGATTTTATTTTTCTTTGTGAATAGACTTTTAACTGTTTATGAAGGGCATTTGAGCGTTCTCTCCATATGGACAAAATCAGATTGGTGATTTTCAAGCAATTCTTCTCACTTAAACATGGTAGTTAACAGTTGGAGTCTAGAGCCATACTGCCTACATTCCTGTCTTGGCCCCAGCACTGCAGTATGTCACCTTGTTGAACAATTGTTGAACAATTACTGAACAATCTCATGCCTTAATTTCTCTCTGTGCAAAAAAAAATTAATGGTAGCTGCCTATAGAATTGTGAAATTAAATGAGAATATATAGAAGATGCTCAGGATGGGGTCATAGAGTTGTAAGTACTCAGTATGTGTTAAAATTATTATTACTATTATCATCATCATTATTATTCATTTTTATTGTAGTGGGCAGGAAAGCATCAAGAATAAACCATCCATCTTTCTGTAGTAGAATTGCTTCTTGTCATGTCTTTCTCTTTCAATGTGTATCTTCTTGTTCTGGTATCTTAAAAATTAAATTATCTGCACGGTAAGTGTATTACCAGCCTTCCACTCACATCAAATGCTCATGGAATTTCAATGGCAAAAAGTATTTTAGAGGACATCTATTCCAATCCCTTCTTTGTCACAGACGGTCAGGAGGACTCCAGCACTGGCCCCTCTGCCTATTACAGTGACGGCTCCGCTTTCTGTAATGCTTTGGCAGGAACATCTCTGTTCCCTTCAGTGTCTTAAAGTAGAAACATTCCTGAAAGAAAGTGGGGAGTCTCTGTGGTGATTGTCTTCACTCTGGACCCAAGCTATTTTTCAATGTATTTTAGTGCTGGTGGTACCCCTGTTTCTTTTCTCACTGCTGTCTTTAACATATGTCAAAAGCAATTTAAAAGCAAGAAAGTGCAAATGTCCTTGTTGTAAGAAATAAATCTGAGCCATCGTCTCTGATCAAACCATGGAAGTTGCCCCTGGAGGGAGCCTGATAAAACAAGGGCTATGGAGACCTTCCACAGACTAGTGTAATAAGTCATTTTTGTGCATTCGCAATGCTGAGCTTTACTATGCCATTCAGCAGATATAAGCCAAGAGCGGTAGTGTGATTAGATTTGTAATCCCATTAACTAACTGCTTCTCAGAAGCTGTGTACTTACAGTGTGTGTCTGGTTTTAGAAACGCAGGGGAAAGGGAAAGTGATGAAATAGTTCCTTCATTCTGGATAGAAAATCGAAAAGCGAGGAAAACAGCGCATAGGCAACAAGTTATGGGAAAACGTTGGCAGGTAAAGACCATTTACGATGATTAGATATGCTTTCGGATACAGAAGTCTTCCTGACTGTCCTGAAGTTTCAGTGTAGGAGGGCTCATTTCCCTGCTGCTCATTCCTTGAGGTTGGACTTTGACACCCTTATTGTGCTTTTGATAGTTTGCACACAAATTATTGCGCTGAAGACAATAAGGCTCTGAGGTTAAACATCTCCTATTTCACAGGATGCTGTTCCAGCGACCGTCTTTGTGATTCCAAGCAAGGTCTATTAAACACGGAGCTGACCTAGTGGAACTGATAAACACAGTTGCTTTAAGGAAATGGAGATGAATTGTAGCTGAGGTTTAAGAAAACAGGAAAGCATAATTGAGTAAATTAAAAATAATTTTAAATCAGAATTATAATCACGCTTCATTTATTTTTACCCTGCCAGTTTCATGTCTCGAGGTCTGTAATTTGAGAAGATTTCAGTGTAGCTAGACTTACTGTTTAAAAAATGAGGTTATTAACAGAAAAAAAAATCCATTTTGTTCTGCAGAATATCTATACGTTCTGAGAACACTGCACTCAAAATGGGGTTGTTTTTAAGGAAATGGCAACCTTGGAAGATTCAGCTGTTGGTGGAAAGCAGATACGTTAGTTGAATGACAAGAGAAAAGCCATGAAAAACGAATGGAAAAGGCCAACAAAAAATTTGTCTCATTTAGAGGCCATGGAACAAGTAGCACAAGAAGAGAAAAAGGGGAGGGAAGGGAGAAAAGGTGGAACATGGAAACATGGAACATGTGGAACATGTCATTTAGTGAAAAGAGCTGTATTTATGACAAGGGCATGTGAATGTTTCAAAATTAAGGATCCTAGCTAGGTCTCCCACCAAGATCAGCGCAGACCCACTTTTGCAACCCTATGCTTTAATGACCATGTTACTGGATGTTTTCACAAATGCAAGGGACTTTGCAAAGATTTGTTTTGAATCTTTACACTGCTCCAAGGAAGGCAAATTTATAAGGATTTGATTGAAACATCCTTATGAATCTCAGATTAAAAACAGCATGTATTATTGGGGATAAACTTAGTATGGGACCGTAGCTTACTCTGAGACTAAGGTAGTTTGCACACACCTATAAATCAGAGAATCGGGATCGATATCATTTATCCCAATGGCAGCAGACATGAGCATATTTAATATTTGTGAAGGATTTGATAATGAAAGTCAAGTCAGGGGCTTTTATCAGGATTTTATTAGAGAGACTAGAATTGGCTTTAATTCAAGCTCCCTACTTGGAAAACACTTACTGGCACATTGTAACCTGACCTTTAACTTCTCCAAGCATGGGTTAAACTCATTGACAGGACACTGACTTGTGCCCTTTGAGGCCTAGTATTGCTATTAGAAAGCTCAGTTTAAGTACCGTCATTGCATCAGTTTGCTCTACTGGCTTAATTAGCATCACGTGAATATGAAGACTGCTGTTAATATAAAGTGTCCTGCACAGTCCCCCTCTCTGGAGCTCTGTATGGTATCGCATGGATTTGCTAGCGAACTTGCAGATAAGAGTAGACTATTTTGCAGAGAGCAAAGTTAACCCTCACTTCTGTGTGAGAGGATCAGAGCCATTAAAAACAGTGATTGTGTTATTTCGTATTAATTATCATTTAGAGTGTTTCTTTCCTTAGACAGAAAGTGACCTGCCCAGCATCAAAAGGAGCTATTCCAGAGAGCACTGGAACAGGCCTCATCTAAATTCATTAGGATGGCATCAAAATAAACCCTCAGAATGTTTCTTGAAGACTTCAGAATTGACGTCCAGTAAATTTCAGGGCCATGGGGTTGCTTTAAATTGTCTTAATAAATCTAAGTTTGCATTATCAGTTACTTAAAGAGAAACACAATCAAGAATAACTTCAGCTATGACAGCTGAATTAACCTTCAAACAGCTTATATATCTGTACACTTATTTTGTATTCTACTTAGAAAACAAATGAAATTAAATATGCTGTATGCAATACGGAAACATAGCAATAATCTTGATCAAGTGTGTTTCTTTTTCCCCCTATTTTGTCAGGAATGGTTATGAGAATTTTACTGTACAAGCTACAGAAGTAAGGGATTGGGAAAGGGATATTGCATCTACCTTGAAATGATTCTATTTATAGCGCACCAGATGGTCATCTTCTTTCCCCATCTCCCTAAAAATATCTTCTCTGCTTTTCTCCCATGGAGCAGAACTCCAACTCAGCATACCTGAAATTTCTACCATTAATTTTATTATTTTTGGATTAGTTAACAAATGTGAATGTGCTGTAGCTAATGGAACGCATTAAAATACATACGATCATCTACTTTGTCAAAAAAGACATTCATTGAACACTTGCCTGGTAGGGAAAATAAGGATGAATGGGGTATGCATAAATTCAGGAGTCAGTCAAGGAATTTTTAGGTAGTAGAAGGATTGAAATATGTACCTAAAGGATGACGGGAGGCTAAAAAGGGGTCAATGAAGGGCAATAGGAGTTTTAAAAAGGATGACTTCTTTTTTCCAGTTTCTTTATGGGGATGCTATCAGCATCTTGGGCAGAATATGTTTAGAATCCCTAGCTCCTGTCACCCACCAATCTTGTAAAGACTTAAAAAGTTAAAATAGTCACATATTTCCATAAACCATTCAAACAGCATGAATTTCCATTGTTGAAAATCAAGTATTTCTAAAAGATTCAAAGGAGATTTCTTGGAAGGCATAGATCTTGGACTGTGCCTTTGAGACTACAGATGTTCTAAGCATGCAAAAATGGGATGGCAAATCCATCTAGGTCTAGTGAACTGCATGAGCAAAACCACAGAAACTATGTCTATAAAACAGTGCATGGTCCACACAAAAGCTTATAGTAGGGTAACATTGTATTGCTTTAAGATATACTCAGGGCAAATTTTAAATGTGAAATCCAAATTTTTGGGGGAGTCAGAAACAATACCTCATAAATCTGTAACAGGAAATTCTTAAAGCAATTTATTATAATCATATGTTCAAAATTTATTCCAGACTTGTTTCAAAAGCAAAAATAATCTTGGAAAAGTAATGCAAAGATTTTTCTTGGACTAGATAAAGAAAAATGCTGATACAGTAAAGGCACATTTTGTTAAAGTTAATTAATTTGTCACAGGGATGATCCAAGGTCAGTAATTTATGGGAAAGGGAGTTACTCTAACTTACTACATGGGATTTTTTTTAAGAGTCTCCTATTTTTTTTTTATTGGAATAGTGAACATACAGTGTCATATTAGTTTCAGGTGTACAACATAGTGATTCAACAATTCTATACATTACTCAGTGCTCATCACAGTAAGTGTAGTCACCATGTGTCATCCTCGAACATTATTATAATTTTATTGACTGTATTCCCTATACTTTTCATTTCTGTGACTTATTTTATAACCTGAAGTTTATACCTGTTAATCCTCTTCACCTATTTTGTCCTTCCCCCACCTCTCTCCCCTCTGGCAACCACCAGTTTATTCTCTGTTTTTATGAATCTGTTTCTGTTTGTTTGCTTTGCTTTGCATTGTTGTTTAGGTTTCACAAATAAGTAAAATTGTATGTATTTGTCTTTCTCTCTCTGACTTATTTCAGTTAGCATGATACCCTCTAGGTTTACCCATGTTGTCACAAATGGCAAAAATCTCATTCTTTTTTTATGGCTGAGTAATAATCCAGTGTGTGTGTGTGTGTGTACATATATGTATCATACATCTTCTTTATCCAGTCATCTACTGATGGATACTTGCATTGCTTCCATATTTTAATTATTATAAATAAATGCTTCAGTAAACATAGGGATGCATATATCTTTTCGAATTAGTGTTTCCATTTTCTTCAGGCAAATGCCCAAAGCGGAATTGCTGTATCATATGGTATTTCTGTCTTTAATTGTTTGAGGAACCTCTATACTGTTTTCCACAGTGGCTGCACCATTTTACATCACCACCAACAGTGCATGAGGCTTCCTTTTTCTCTACATCCTTGCCAACATCTTAAATTTCTTGTCTTTTAAATATTAGCCATTCTGAATGGTGTGAGGTGATATCTCATTGTGGTTTTGATTTGCATTTCTCTGATGACTAGTGATGTTGATCATCTTTTCTTGTGTCTGTTGGCTGTCTGGATGTCTTCTTTAGAAGAACGTCTATTCAGGTCCTCTGCCCATTTTAATCAGATTATTTGTGTTTTTTTGAGGTTGTATAAGTTTTTTATATATTTGGATATTAACCCCTTATGAGATTTATCATTTGCAAATATCTTCTCCCATTCAATATGTTACCTTTTTGTTTTGTTGATGGTTCCTTTGCTGGGCAAGGCTTTTTATTTTGATGTAGTCCTAAAGGTTTATTTTTGCTTTTGTTTCCCTTGCCTGAGGAGACATACCCATAAACATGTTGCTAAGAACAACGTTCAAAAGATCACTGTCTATGTTTTCTTTTAGGAGTTTTATGGTTTCAGGTCTCACATTTAGGTCTTCAACCCATTTTGAGATTATTTTTGTGTATGGTGTGAGAAAGGGGTCCAGTTTAAATGTTGCTCAAACATTTTATCAAGAATATTTGTTATTTTTTAGAAGGAGTTGTAAATTAAAACAACCTCCAAATTCCTGTCTCAGAACCAGTGCAGGCCAATTTTCTTTCTCACATCTTAATATTCTAATGCCAACTACTCAAAAATAAAAATGTAAAGAAAAACAATAAAATTTGAGGGGCACCTGGGTGGCTCAGTAGGTTAAGTGTCTGCCTTCAGCTCAGGTCATGATCCCAGGGTGCTGGGATCGAGTCCCACATGGGGCTCCCTGCTCAGAGGGGAGCCTGCTTCTCCCTCTCCCTCTGCTGCTGCTCTGTCTACTTGTGTGTGCTCTCGCTCTCTGTCAAATAAATAAATAAAATCTTTAGAAAAATAAAAATAAAATAAAATTTGTTGAATAATTTATAAGAAACAGAGAGCCAAACTAGCACGAATGCCTCTTTGGTTATTTATATTTCACTTCAACAGTTTTTCCATTCATCCTCTCCATTCATTCATTCAAGCTGCAGGAGATTCACAGATGACAAGTTTATCATTTCCATAGAATTATATGTTCAGGGAAGGGTAGACTAAAACAAGTGAGTAAGATAATTTTAAATAGGTAGCAACAAGTGATAATGACAGCAATAAAAAAAAAAAAGGTCTAAGGAAGAATAAAGATATGGGGGAGGAGAGAATGTTTTGCAAGGGATGATCAGACATGGCATGTCTAAGGAAGAAATATTCGAACATGGGCGCCTGGGTGGCTCAGATGGTTAAGCGTCTGCCTTCGGCTCAGGTCATGATCCCAGGGTTCTGGGATCGAGTCCCGCATCGGGCTTCCCGCTCCTTGGGAGCCTGCTTCTCCCTCTGTTTCTCTCTGTCTCTCATGAATAAATAAATAAAATCTAAAAAAAAAAAAAAAAGAAATATTCGAACAGATGTCTCAAAGATAAATGAGTCATCAATGCAAAGATTTTGGTTAAGAGAATTTGAAGTAGAGAAATAAGTTACAAGAAGGAACTAAGGCAGATGTGGGATGGTTTTATGAACCTGATGGAAGGAAGGCCAGCTGGGCTAAAGCACAGCAAAGGAGAGTACTCATGGAACAAAAAAGAAGTCAGAGGAGGTGAGCAAGATCTACATCATGTAGGAATCAATGGTAAGGATTTTTTACTTTATTTTAAAATCAATGGAAAGTCTTTGAGAACTTTTAGGCAGAGGAAGTTTATGATGATTATGGCTAATCTAAGGAAAATGGAAGGAACAATGTTGGGAGGCAGTTATAATTGTCTAGGTGAAGAGATGCTGTGTTCTAAAGTTGTGGGGCAAGAGTAATGAGAAGTGGTTGGAGTCAGGATATGTTTTTAAAGTAGATCTGACAGGACTTGCAGATGAAGTGGATATAGAAACTGAAAGAAAGGAAGTAAAGGTAACTGATATGTTCTTGTTAGAGGGCATAAGTAGGTTAGGTAGGTAAGGATGATCATTGTGCTAGGCATTATAATTTGATTCTACAGATATGCTAACTCTACACATATATATAAAAATTAACTGGAGCTTGAATTTTTTACTACAGCATCTGTTTTAGATCAATATCACTTAAAATTATATTAACATTTTCAAATATTTAATTGTTTTAATCATATTGTCATTCTGTTAACGTATAAGCAAATTGTGTTTCTTGTAAAGTAATGTAGAAGGATATTACAATCAGTGAAAGTTAAAAAGTTGGAATTGTGTTTGACATAATGGTAAGGCCATCTAAACCATACTTTTTTTTAAAGAAATATCAGTGCTATAAGTTCAAATATGAATATGTGGTATTAATACTATCACCTTAAAATATTTTTAATTTGATTACCACAAGTAGAAGATTTTAAATGACTTTTTTAAAAAATATATTTATTTATTTATCTTATAGAGAGAAAGAGAAAGAGTGTAAGCGGGGGGGGGGGGTTGGGGGGAGGGGAAGAGGGAGAGATAGAGACTCCCTGCTGAGTGTGGAGCCTGACAGGGGGCTCGATCTCAAGTCCCTGAGATTGTGACCTGAGCCAAAATCAAGAGTCAGACGCTCAACTGACTGAGCCACCCAGGTGTCCCCGAAGATTTTTTAAATGACACTTATCTGCTAAAACTGACAAGTCAGTTGACAATAAGTCTGTTCTTGATCTCCTTTTACCATTTGTCTACCTACATACCCATGGCTCTAGAATTCTCAGTCTGTTTCTCTCATGTCCATCATCATAAACCAATTTGACAAAGTGAATATTTTGGTCACCTCTGATTTAGCTGTGTTTGTGTAATATTTAGCTTTTATATACGTTTCAGAAACATTGGACGATATTTTGAGGTAAGTTAAGTTTGCTTCAGGCAGCCTTCATGATCTCCATGACTCATAGCTCTTCTTTCTTCTAGTAGTCCTCAATGATCCACATCTTGCCCACCTAAATCATACAGGTTAGACTTAATTATGTCACAGCAACAAACAGTATTTGTAAGCAGAGCAGTAACCACCCTGATCATTGTTAGTTCACCACCAGAGGGAAAGAGCAGGAAGGAGAATACTACATATGCCATTAAGTACTGTAACCCAAAGTTGATGAGTATCACTTCTACTTACAGCTCAGTAAACAGAAATAGTCATGTGACTCAACCAATCATATATGAGACAATTCTAACATGTGCTTAGAAGACAGAGTCAGTAATATTTAGTAAATGACTAACATACCTGCATCACATTACTACTTTTGATAGATACATAGATACATAGATAGATGATAGAGAGATAGATGATGATAGATGATAGATAGATAGATGATAGATAGGTAGATGATAGATAGAAGATAGGTATAGATATGGATATGGATATAAATACATATGTATAGATAGATATAGATCTCTCTATATACCTATATCTATATATTTGCTATGTTGATGCTGGTGTTGCAGGTCAGGAGGTATATTAGTCATTCACCAAATATTACTGATGGGATAGATACAGATCTATCTATTCATCCATCTACCTATCTAGAAAGAGAGCCATAATACCTTCTATTGTATACTAGCTTATTATTGCACGGTGATTATACCAGAATATGCCTGATTCTTGCTTGTCTTTAAATGTCTCTCACTTATACTCCAGTGGTTTATTTACCTTTATAATTTCACATAGGCATAAATGAATAAGTTAGGATTTCTACAAAACATCAACAGTAAAAATAAAAGGCAGTACAAGGCTTCATGGATACTCAACAATGATAGAATTGTATAAAATGCTCTATGTCCCCAGAAATTGTATTATTTTGAATTCTACACAAAACTGTTAATAGCATCACAGATGAATGGATTGGAGATCTCTGATTTATTAATATTTGGTATTTGTAGATTTGAGTATTTTTTCTGAAGTACATTTTAAAACTGGCATAACCACAGGAGTATGGTACTTAAGCAAGGGAGATAAGGCACATTTTATAAGAGAAAGATCCCTCTAGCTGGTGAGACTTGTTCATCCAGTCCTTTACGTACAAGTCCTATATTATGGTTTATAGAGCATAGCAGAGGTTGAGGGCTGTATCCTTGACCTTAGATCTGGTCATACACTCAGATATCAGACAGCAAAGGTCATGTTGTTCTTTAGGGACCTCTGCTAATATGTATACCCCTTTTACTTTATTTCTACCCCCCTCCCCACATCTGACTTTTTGGTACTTTTTATCCTTTGTTTTTCCTCCATTTCATAGTTTGACTCCACTTTTAGCCTACCTCTCGAATGGGTTATTGGTCTTTATTTGTTCCATCCAATTCTGCTACTATAAAGAGACAGATATATAGCTTTAGATAATGAAGGTAGGTGATGGAAGAGAGTAAAGGCTCTCATAATGTTCTAATATCAGAGTAAATTATAGATAATAAGAGTAATTATAAACAAAGTCAACCTACAGTTTGTGCATATCCTAGTTAGCATATATTCTAGTGCCACTCAATGTATGGTGTTTGGACTAGCAGGATCAGCAATACCTAGAATCCTGTTAGAATCTCAGGCCCATCTCAAATGTACTAAATCAGATTCTGCTTTTTGACAGTCCTCGTGCAATTTGTATGTACTCCGAAGTTTGAGAAACCTTGTTTATAGTCAATATATTACCATGTGATATGTCTCTCTCCTTTCCAGCATTGAGTTAAACAAAATGTCACTTTCCATTGCCTTGCCTTATTTAGTTACAGGAGCCTTGATAAAGCGAGGGGCGGGGGGACTCATTTCATCACCCTAGTTAAGAAACCATTAAAAAAATAATGAAATATTTGCAGAAACCTTGTAGCAAGTTTTTTATAAAAGACAGACCCCCTCTTAAGAGTCAAACTTTCCCCAAGTTAAGGAAGAACAGATTACTTCCACAAATTTGAAGTCTCTTTTAGTTGGGAAGCTAACGTTTCTTAAATTACATGAAAGTAATTCAAAGCAACTTTGATGAACCATTTATTACATGTGAAGCCCATAAAGCACAAATGACATATTGCCAAATTATATTGATTTAAATACTGATCGTGTTTTTCATCACAAAGTAGTTGAGGCTTCTCTGAAGGAGTACTGAAGGAATACTTTTATTGTGTTTTTTAACACACTGGGCACTACATGATCAGAAAGCTGACATGAAGAAATACATTGTAAAGAGAGACCCCTTTATCCTATACAGGAAGGACAGAAGTCTTATGCTCACACACAATATTTAAGCATGCAATTTTCTACTAATAACCATACTACATATTCTTACTAGGATTGTGACTATAATCAGTGGGACATTTCATTTACAAAGAGAATAGTTTTACCCTTTCAATCTTGCCCCACGTAACTATAATAGGAAGTAAAAAAGAATTTTATTTACATGATTTTTAAAAAACAACAGTGGTGATTTTTAAGTCACTGAATCTATACTGGTGAAATTCTTGTTTGGTCATAAGCCATTGCACTTCTTTTTTTCTTTTTATTAATTTTATTTTATTATGTTATGTTGGTCACCATACATTACATCATTAGTTTTTGATTAGTGTTCCATGATTCATTGTTTGCGTATAACACCCAGGGTTCCATGTAATACATGCCCTCCTTAATACCCATCACTGGGCTAATCCATCCCCCCAACCCCCTCCCCTCTAAAACCCTCAGTTTGTTTCTCAGAGTCCATACTCTCTCATAGTTCATCTCCCCCTCCAATTTCCCCCCCTTCATTTTTCCCTTCCTACTATCTTCTCCTCCTCCTCCTCCTCTTCCTCCTCCTCCTTCTTCTTCTTCTTCTTCTTCTCCTTCTTCTCCTTCTCCTCCTTCTTCTTCTTCTCCTAACATATAATGTATTATTTGTTTCAGAGGTACAGGTCTGTGATTCATCAGTCTTACACAATTCACAGCACTCACCATAGCACATACCCTCCCCAATGTCCATCACCCGGCCACCCATAGCACATACCCTCCTCAATGTCCATCACCCAGCCACCCCATCTCTCCCACTACCCACCACTCCAGCAACCCTCAGTTTGCTTCCTGAGATCAAGAGTCTCTTAGGTTTGTCTCCCTCTCTGGTTATGTCTTGTTTCATTTTTTCCTCCCTTCCCCTATGATCTGTCTTGTTTCTCAAATTTCTCATATCAGTGAGATCATACGATACTTGTCTTTCCCTGATTGACTTATTTCGCTTAGCATAATACCCTCTAGTTCTAGTATTAAATATAAATATTTAATTATAATTAAATATTATCATCAAAGATGTTATATCTTTCCAAAAGATATATTCCTGTATAGGAAATCCATGTTGTTGCAAATGGCAAGATTTCATTTTTTTTGATAGCTGCATAACATTCCATTATATATATATATACCACATCTTTATCCATTCATCTGTTGATGGACATCTTGGCTCTTTCCATAGTTTGGCTATTGTGGACATTGCTGCTATAAACATCGGGGTGCATGTACCCCTTCGGATCCCTACATTTGTCTCTTTGGGATAAATACCCAGTAGTGCAATTAATTGCTGGGTCATAAGGTAGCTCTATTCTCTCTTTTTGAGGAAACTCCATACTGTTTTCCAGAGTGGCTATACCAGCTTGCATTCCCACCAACAGTGTAGGAGGGTTCCCCTTTCTCTGCATCCTCGCCAACATCTGTCCTTTCCTGACTTGTTAATTTTAGCCATTCTGACTGGTGTGAGGTGGTAGTT
>NC_138371.1:59065730-59101940 GCF_054177405.1 Leptonychotes weddellii | reverse complement strand
GGAGAAGCAGGCTCTGCACTGAGCAGGGAACCCGATGCGGGACTCGATCCCAGGACCCTGAGATCATGACCTGAGCCGAAGGCAGACGCTTAACCATCTGAGCCACCCAGGCGCCCCAAGCTTCCTACGTTTTACACAAAGTGGTACAATGGTAGCCTAACCCTAAATAGACTGAGATAAGGATAAATATTGTAAACAGTAGCACTTTTGCTAAACAGAAAGTAATAATTAAAGAGGTAAAGCTAAAAAGAATGAAAACATGCTGATTAAAATTTGATTGGATCAAAATAAAGCAGTATTGGAATAACAAAGGAAGAACAGAAGAACAGATTGGACAAATACAAAAATATTGCAAATATGGTACACCCAAATCCAAATGTATCAATGATAACATCAAGTGTAAAGGGGCTAAACATTCTAAAAAGCAGGAAGTCAAAATAGATAAATAAGAACACAAACTCCAACAATATACTGTCCAACTGAATCATATCTTAAAATAGAAAACATAGGTTGAAATTAAAAGTACTGAAAAGATTCACCATGCAAACATTAGATACAAGAAAGTTAGTATAACTATATTAATATTAGACAGGACTTCAAGACAAGAAGTGTTTCCAGAGATCAAAAGTACAGTTTCATAATGATTAAAGGTCAATACATGAGCAAGTCATAATAATCATAAATATACATGTACCTAATATGTGAAGGAGAGACTGACAGAATTAAAAGAAGAAATAGATCACAGATGGTCACAGATTTTAACACATTTTTCTCAGAAACTGATGAAAAACTAGAAAAAAAATTAGGACCTAGGAAGGTTAAACGACACTGCTGAACAACTTAACCTAATTGATGTTTGTAGAACAATACATCAAGTACAGGATAAACATTCTTAAGGATTGTGTGTGGTATGTTTTCCAAGATATACCATATAGTGAGGCAAAATTTAAATCTAAATAACTTTCAAAATTGAAATCCAACAGAACATGTTTTGTGACCCAGCTGATTTAAGTTAGAAAACAGTGCAATTTAGAATGCTTAAGTAATGCCAAATATTTAGAAATTAAGCCACACTCCACTGAAAAACAGATATACCAAAGAGGAAATCATAAGAGAAAATAAAAATTATTTCAAACTGAATCAAAACAGAAACATGCTATGAAAAGTTGTAGGATATAAATAATATAGTTTTTAGAGGGAATTATAGGCTTTAAATTCTTATGTTAGAAGAGAAGAAACATTTAAAGTAAATTATCTACTGTACCACCCTAAAAAGCTAGAATAAAACAAACAAAACAAGAGTAGCAGGTAGGAAATTCTACAACCAGAATAGATATCAATGAAAGAAAATATACAAACAGAAAAAAGTTAAAAAGCAAAGTTTTTTTTGAAAATATTTAAAGTTGATGAAACTTAAGATGATTGATCAAGAAAATAAAGGAGAGAATACACAATATCAAGAATGACAGAACAAATTACGGATCCAACAATATTGAAAGGACAATAATAGCATATCATGAGAAACATTTTACTAACAAATTTGATAATTTTGATAAAATGACAAATTCCTTACATACTTAACTTACCAAAACTGATTCAAAAGAATAAGAAAATATGAATCACTCTGTATCTACTATATGCATAGAATTTTATTTGTATTAACCCTTTCAAAAACAGAACTTTGAGATGTTTTCATGTGTAAATCCTGTCAAACATTTAAAGAGGAAACAAGATCAATCTTACACAAATAATTTTAGAAAATAGAGGAAGAGGGAACATTCATTTTACAAAACCAGGATAATCTTCTATTTTTGAACAGTTTTATTGTTTTTTGCCATACAATTGGGCAACTGGGTGATATACAAATACCACATATAGGTAAAGTGTATGCTTTGATAATTTTTTAAAAGATTTTATTTATTTATTTTAGAGAGAGTGAGTAAGAGAATGAGTATAAGCTGGGGGAGGGGCAAAGGGGGGAAGGAGAGAATCTCAAGCACACTCCTCACTGAGCTGGCAGCCTGACCTGGAGCTCGATCTCACAACCCTGAGATCATGACCTGAGCCAAAACCAAGAGTTGGATGCTTAACCAACTGAGCCACCCAGGCACCCCAATCTGATAAATTTTGAAGTCTGTGTGTGTGTGTGTATAAATTGATCCTTTGTGATTTTCCCACCTGCCTACAACAGTCCCCCACTGTGTCATCCCATGCAACCACATATTAGTTTTTTGTCACTATATGTTTGCATTTTCTAGAGTTATATATAAATGGAATCATACAGAATGTACTCTTTTTCTTTCAGCATAATTTTTCTGGGATATACCCATATTGCTGCGTGTGTAAAAATTCATTCCTTTCTATTGGTGAGTAGTATTCTTTCATAAGGACAGACCACAATTTGTTTATTCTTTCACCTGTTGGTAGACATTTGGGTATTTTCCAGTTTTTTTACTATTACAAATAAAGCTGCTTTGAACATTTATGTAGAAGTCTCTGTGTGGACATAATCTTTCACCCTTTTTGGGTAAATAAATAGGAATAGAATAGTTAGATCATAAATTAGGTGTTTGTTTTAAAGGAAATTCCAACTGTTTTCCAAAGTAATTATACCATTTTACGTCCCCACCAGCAGTGTATGAGAATTCCAGTTCCTCCACAGCCTTGCCAACACTTGGTATGGTCAGTATTTTTAATTTTAGACATCCTAATAGGTGGGTAGTAGTATTACATAGTGTCTAATTTCCCTGACGATTAAAGATGTTGAACATCTTTTCATGTGCTTATTTACCATTTGTATATATTTTCTTTGGTGAAATATTTGTTCAAGTCATTTGCCCATTTTTAAGTTGAGTTGTTTTCTTGTTGAATTTTGAGAGTTCTTTGTAGGTTCTTGATACAAACATTTTCTTAGATAAGTGACTTGCTGATATTTTCTTCAGTCTGTGGCTTGCTTTTTTGTTCTCTTGTGTCTTTTAAAAAGCAGAAGTTCTTCATTTTGATTCAGTCCAGTTTTTCTTTTTTTCCTCTCCCTTCGCGTAGGTGAAATAAAAATCAAAAAACAGACACAAGTATCTGAAGCTGACCAAGGACTTGCATAAATCATAATTAAAGCAAAACAACTCATTAAGAACTTGAAGATTTGAACACATACTTACAAAAATATGTTCACCATTATTAATCAGGGAAGTCCAAATTAAAACTATGAGATACCAAAATATCAAGATATCACTATGTATTTACTAGAATAACTAGAATTAATATGACTGATAACACTAAATGTTGGTGGGGATGTATAGCAAATTAGTCACTGACATACACAAAGTTAACCATATATTTGCACTATCAAACAGGAATTTCACTCCCAGGTATTTACCTAAGACGGATGAAAACATATGACCACAGGGATGTTAATGGAAGCTGTATTCAAGAGTCCCATTTTGGGAATTACCCAAATATGCATCAACAAGAGAATGGATAAACAAATTGTGGTATATCCATATAATTGAATGCTACTCAGTAATAAAAAGAAAGTACTAATGCACACAGCAACATGAATAAATCATATAATTCTTATCCTGAACAATGGAAGGAAGATAACAAAGAATGCATATTCTTCATATGAAGTTTAAGGATAGGCAAAATAAAGCTATGGTGATAGAAATCAGAACTGTTGTTGCCTTTGTGGGATGAGAATAGATTGTAACAATGAATTTTCTAGAGTGAGAGAAACATAAGAGGTGTCCTAAATCATAACTGGTGGTTGCATAGGACTGTGTTTTTATTAAACCTCTGTGAATTATACACGGAATATCTATGCATTTCAATGTATACGCAGAAGTATCCTTCCATGATTATTGTAGACAAAGCCTTAAATACCCCAACAGAGGTATTCTTTGGTAGTCATCTTCGATAATTTGGAATGGGAACTTGAAAAACATTCTAATGGCTAAATGAAGTCTCTTGCCACAATATAAGCCTAGTAATTTATATTCAGTTCACTTAGAAATGAAGGAAAAGGGGTCAATAGTTTGGTTATATAACTTCTCAAATAGTATAGGCAGTTATTAAGAGATCTTTTGTTTTCTCTTTAGCAGGCAACCTGCATTCCTTAACCTGTCGTGAGAGAAGCAGTTTTATTGACCTGTATAATCCAGTTGTTGCTTTGAAGGCCCCAATTTAAATTGATGAAGACATTGCTAATATGAAAGAGATTTTCCTAGATCATCATATAAACACCACCTTCGTTTTTGATCTCCCATTTACAACTGTTTGGGTTAAAAATGACCTCACTTCATCTAAGTATATAAGTACCTCCCAATCCCACTGGGCCCATATCTGCAATAATGAGATGTTTTCTATCACATGAGACAAATCAGCCTCCCAGTGCTATCATTGTTCTTATCTCCTTGTTACAGTTATCATTTCAAAGGATACAAAGGCAAGTCTCTTTTATCCAAGGCCAACTTCTCCACCTGTGGGGCATTTCTTCCACTCTCACGTTCTGTGGTATTGGCTTAAATTTATGTATTCTGTATCTTACTTAATTGGCAGCTACTTTTATGTCTCTTTGGCAGAGGGTAATAATAAATGTTTTCTATTATTAGCTTTTTTCTCAATGGACTTTGAGCTGTAGTTCTTTTAAATATGTTTTTAGTGTTTGCTGGAGTAGTACCTTTACAATGGACTGAATGTTTTTGCCTCCCCTCTCCTCCCCCCCCCACCCCACCAAATTCATATGTTGAAATTCTAATCCCCGTGTGAAGATGTTTCGAGGTGGGGGTCTTTGGGAGGTAATGAAGTCATAAGCATGGGACCTCATGAATGGGATTAGTGCCCTTAGAAGAAAGAGGCTGGAGAGCTAGCTAGCTCTTTCTGCCATATGAGGATACGACAGGAAGTTTGCAGTCTGCAACCCAGAAAAGAGCTCTCACAAGAACCCAACCATGCTCTTGCCCTGACCTCAGATTTCCAGCTTCCAAAGATGTTAGAAATAAATTTCTGTTGTTTATAGCCCACCCTGTCTGTGGCACTCTGTTATAGCAGCCCTGACGAAAACTTAAAATCATCACATTATATTCAGAATTAATATCAAACCACCTTCTACTTCCCACTTGATACCTGACACTTTCCACTTCACATGTCACACTTCACAAATATAAGAAATTTATGATAGTTTAACTCCATATATGACCTCCCATACTTTGTGCTATTGTTTTACCTTTTGTTTCTCCATGTCGTAGTCCCCATCTTACAGTGTTATTTTTTTAAACATTTTCCTTGTAAGGAAATTAAGGGAAGAAAAAAAAATATATATATATATGTATATATCCTCACATGTATACCATTTCTGGGACTCTTCATTCCTCCCTCAAGATTTTAGTTTGCGTATACTATCATTTCAGTAATTACAAGGTTATTTTCTTTCGGTTTTTGAACACAGTTAAAATAGCTGCTTTAAAATCTTGGCTAATTCTGGGGCACCTGGTTGGCTCAGTCAGTTAAGCATCTGACTCTTGATTTCAGCTCAGGTCATGATCTCAGGGTCTTGAGATCAAGGCCCACGTGGGGCTCTGCACTGAGTGTTCAGTCTGCTTAAGGTTCTCTCTCACTTTCCCTCTCTCTGTGCCCCTCCCTTCCCCACCCCCAGCATGCTCTCTCTCTCTCTCTCTCAAAAAACAAAACAAACAAAAACTGTGCTAATTCCAAGAGCTGTATCATCTTCTTTTTCCCTTCCCAGTGTCTATCCTGTAGTTTTCAAGATAAGACTAAATTTTCCATTGAAGTTTTAGTCTTCCTGCACAGCACAGACTAGTATTTTCTGTCTCACTAACAGCCATTAAAATGTGAAACTAACGCAGGTTTCTATCCCTTCTACTAAATGCCAACTTACTTCAAGTTTCTGTCTGCTTTGAGTCACTCTCTAATGCCTTCAGTTGGGTTTGTGGGTGGTGTTATTGTTAATTTGTTTTGTTTTGTGTTTGTATTTATCCAGAGCTTATATTTGTTATCCCTGGGGAGTTTGATTGAATCAGAGCTACTTGCCCATAGTTAAAATTCAGGTTTTTGTTTCAGTTTTCTTCTCTCAGTTTTTCAGATTGGATAATTCTACTGATCTGTCTTTAAATTTGCTAACCTTTTCTTCTATTTCCAATGTGAGTTTTAAAACTCTCTGGAGAAATTTTATATCACTTATTGTAATTTTCCATTCAAAAATTTACCTTTAGTTGTTTTTATAGATTCCATTTCTCTTCTGAGATTCTTTTTCTTGTCATTAAGACTTTACTTCAAAATCTTGATCATACTTTAATAGTCGCTTTAAATTTTTTGTCAGTTAAATCCAACATCCAGGCCATCTTTAGGTATATATGTATGTATTTACTTATTTATCTATTCACTTATTGTGTATCTAGTAATTTATAATTAGACATCTTAGTTAGTATACTGTAGAGACTTAATTCTGTTGTCTTCTTCTGAAGAGTGTCAACTTTTATTCTTTCAGGTAGTCAATTGGTGGCTGGTCCCTTTGAATTTCTGTACTATTGACTTTAATGCTTTTTCTGTGGAAATACCAAAGGGTGTACCAATCTCCCTGAACTTGATGGGATTCACTCCAAATGCTGCCTTCTTTGTGGAGAAGCTTGTAAATTGTCCCAAGACAAAGAGCCAGGGTGGACATGGGGCTCAACTCATGAAATTTCTTTTCACAGATAGTGCAGCATTATGCTACATAGTGTCTGTAATTGATTGTATTGCTTATATATTTTGTACAAGTTTATAATTGTGTATGGCAGAAGGGTACTCTAGTGTTAATTATGACCAGATAAAGAAGTCCCTATCCTCTATTTCTACCAGTTCTTTATATCAATATTTAAATATTATCGTATCTCAGGGCACCTGGGTAACTCAGTCGGCCAAGCATCTGCCTTTGGCTCAATTCATGATTCCAGGGTCCTGGGATCGAGTCCTGTATCAGGCTCCCTGCTTGGTGGGGAGCCTGCTTCTCCCTCACCCTCTGCCCCTCCTCCCTGTTTTCGTGCAGGTGCTCATGCTCTCTCTCTCTCTCTTTCAAATAAACACATAAAATCCTTAAAACAGATATTATCATATCTCTTGCCCAAAGAAGCTAACAAACACAGCCCTTAAAATCACATGTCTCCCTCTACCTACTACCCTATTTTTGCACTTTCCTATATAGCCATCTTATTAAAGTATGGTCAGATACTATAAGATAAAATACAGGAATCACAAATACAAATTCATAGAAAAAATATTTTCATTTGACAGATGTTATCCTAAGGGTTTTTTTTTTTTTAATATTTGAGCATCAGAAACATATTTTTTAAATGTGCTGTATTTAAAACAATTCAGAGGATACTGAGGATGATGTATTAGGGAATTTTATTTTAAACAAAGTAAAATGTCGGGGCGCCTGGGTGGCTCAGTCGGTTAAGCATCTGCCTTCGGCTCAGGTCATGATCTCAGGGTCCTGGGATCGAGTCCCGCATCAGGGTCCCTGCTCAGTGGGGAGCCTGCTTCTCCCTCTCCCACTCCCCCTGCTTGTGTTCCCTCTCTAGCTGTGTCTCTCTCTGTCAAATAAATAAATAAAATCTTAAAAAAAAAAAAAAACAAAGTAAAGTGTCATACTATGATTATGAAGACATGTGTCAAAGATGCATGTAAAGTTTTTGAATAAAATTGTTTCATGAAATATATCAGAGTTGAGTTTCTGCAACTCAAACAGGAGTTATGACATTGAGGTGAGAGAATTAGGCCGAGGCCAAGTCACTCATGTGTGTATACTAGTGAGCTATTCACAGTATAAGACTCAACTCAAACTTCACTTTCTCTTTGAAATCAGTTCCAGTTACCAAGCCCTTACTTAACCCCACAATCCTAGTGCTCTTATAATTTCACTTATTCTTATTCACTGCTTATCATTAAGTTGTAATTTTTTGCATATGTGCCATGTACCCTTCAGAACTCCTTTTGCTGGATATTTATATATTTCTTTTTTTTACAACTTACACAAAGTTTGGTCCTTAATTGTGGTTGAATTAATACTAAACACATGCTATAATTATTTTTCCCTCTTTGTCTTCATTAAAAATGGAAATCAATTAGAATAGCAATTAAACCAATTGCAAGTACAGCTAAGTGACCCCAGCTAACAGGTAGGTCAGAAAGAGAGAGAGAGATAAGAAAAAAACAAATCTATATAGTTACAAGAACTTGTAACCATGTGTTATCTGTTCAAACATTTAGTTGTTTTTCACTTGCTGGCTAGCATTGCCAAGATATTTTATTTATGAGTACTGTTTTTAATTGCATAATTACTTTAATACTTTTACCTCAAAATCTTTCTAACAATTACTGTTAGTATTGGTCTGAATGTGAAGTGATGTTAGGAATTTCTGAGCACTCAGCTCTGAAAACAATAGTGATAATACTCCCAGGGTTCAGTCCCCACCAGAGGGAAGCATCATATTTCTAAGATCAAATGATCTAGTCATGTGGAAGGAGAAGAAACATGACCAAGATTGGCAAAGCAGGGCTCTAAATTGAGAGAAGGGCACTGATGGAGCTGAGAAGCCATACCCATGTCTCCTAGAAGGGCAGGAGGAGAGGGGCAAAGCACCAGGCTGCGCCAGGGAAAGAATGCATGACCTACATGTTACCCAGTTGTATTGGCAGTGTCTGTATCTGATAGGAGAGGTTTTGGGACTAAGAGACACATCTTCTTCATTTGTTTAAATTTACTAGGTTTTTTATTACTCACTTTCGAATGGCCAAAGGAATGCTTTGAGATTACTCCCATAGTAGAACATTCTGACAGTCTCTGTGGTTTTGAAAATACTCCCCCAGTGTCCTCAGACCTCGATCAACATAGCCAGTATCTCAAAATCCCTAAGTCACTGATGTTGCCACCTGATAGACAATTTTTATAAAATATTTGTAGTTCTTTCAAGTGTGCATAAAATATCAGTGCTCGTTTCAACTGAAACATTTAATATGAAATATTTACATATTGCATGACATTCATTTTGTTGTCAGTCACTTATCCAAGATTGGTAGGTACATGTCAGAAGTGTAATTCTTTGTATTTCATTACTTTAACTTTTTTGTACAGTGACATGGTGTCATGAAGACACGTTTAGATAAACAAGGTTATGCCAGAGGCTGTACGCCATAAATATGTTCTATGGAGATTCTGACCTTACTTTTCACAGGCTGAAAAATAAGTAGGATTGTCTAGAGTTAGTTTTATGCATTTTGAGGATTTTGCAGGAATTGTATTATCCAAAATACATTCCATGCTTCCCAAAATGTTTTGCTTCACTGTATCACCAACCTTGGAATTCACTGAGTTAACAGTCTCATTTAGACATCAAATAAACCTTGAAAATCTGAATGGAGAGTAGATGTCAGTGATATTTATCCTAGTACAACCATGTTTAAATCCATTGCTTTCCTCTCCACATCTAGCCCATATCAGCAATTCTGAAGATTCGGGAGTTTTAACTGGGACAGAGAGAGGCAAAAAAAATAGGTTAATATAGACCCCTGCAAGGCAAGATAAGCTAACCTGAGTCACCTTTACGTTAGTTCTGAGTAGTCCGGAGACAGCACGAGAACAGTGTCTACCTAAGAGGTTGGACTTGGTATGGAGAAAGTTAAGAAAAAAAAGACCCAAAGATAAGCCAATCTTGATTTTAAAGACTCTGGGGAGGTAGATGGCAATAAGAAAAAGATTGTCTAACCTGTAGCAGGAAGACCAAGACAATAGCAAGCAGCCTGGCAGCCACCAACAACCACCCACAGGACATCTCTGCATAGAAGACTTGGATTGCCAACATCTTTTCACACAATGAGATAACCTGGGGTAAATATTAAGAAAATGGTATTGATGATGTGCTCATTAAGACTGTGGTTATCCATAGCATCAGTGAATAATGACAACCTTATCAGTGAATAATATAATAAATTTAAACATAACAAATCTTTATAAAACTTTTCAAAAGTATGCATTTTTACTAGCACCCAGGTCTTGATTTCTAAAACTCATTATCCAATTAACGGAATCAGGGCTTCTTGCAGAAGTGGTTGGTTTCAGGGATTGGGAAGGGAAAATACATGTTCTTGGAACATTTTGATGTTTCAGAAAGTAATGAGGTACTCAAAAAATGATGGAGGAATATGTGAAGGATGTAGGGTTCTATCTGAAGGAGTTCCCAATGTCCAAACAGAGGACAACATGAACAACAAAATAAGTAGCAATATTAACAGGCTACAGCCAATATAATAAACCAAATATCCATGCATGAGTTCATGTTAATATAAATAATTGACTATAAAAAATAGGAAAGAATACATTCTTTCATACAGTACAATTCCAATTAAATAATATAGAATGCATGGTGGAAATATAAAACAACTATTAAGTAAACTCCATAACAATTGTGGCAGGCAAAAAACATTAATGGATTATAAAGCCAGTAAGCAGAAGTATGATGAAAAATAGTAGGTTTGCTTAGTCTCAAAGCATCTTCCCATAAGACACTCTTTAATTACAAAAGGAAAAAGAATAACTGCATCAGCAGTAATGAGACACATGGACATCATGTGCTTCCTGCTATGGCACACGAAAAAGGACACAACAGGGGCGCCTGGGTGGCTCAGTCGTTAAATGTCTGCCTTCGGCTCAGGTCATGGTCCCAGGGTCCTGGGATCGAGCCCCTCATTGGGCTCCGGGCTCAGCGGGAAGCCTGCTTCTCCCTCTCCCTCTCCCACTCCCCCTGCTTGTGTTCCCTCTCTCGCTGTGTCTCTCTCTGTCAAATAAATAAAATCTTTAAAAAAATAAATAAAAATAAATAAATAAATAAAAAGGACACAACATCTTCTCTGCTTGCCAATTATACATATAATTCAATCCGATAATGAGAAGGCATCACACAAACCCAACTTGAGGGACATACTACAAAATAACTGCCAGTATTCTTCAAAAGTACCAAGTCCTAAAAGACAAGGAAAGACTGAGGAACTGTCACAGAATGGAAGAGACACAAGGACATGACAACTAAGTACAAGGTGGGAAGCTAGAGTGGACCCTGGACCAGAAAAAGAACATTAATGGGAAAACTGTTAAAATTTGAGTAGTATCTGTAGATTGGTTACTGGTGTCGTAGCTCTGTTAATTTCCTGGTTTCAGTCATGTACTATGGTTATATAAATGACACTATCATCAGAGGGAACTGGTTGAAGGGTTTACAGGAATTTTGTACGATATTTGCAACTTTTTTTTCTAAGTTTATAAATATTACAAAATAAAAAGTTACAAATGAGAAAATGTGTGCTTTGATTTTTTTTAAAAAACAAAACTCTATTGATTGGTTCTAAGAAATGGCTAGTGTATGCACAATGCTAGAAATTACCCTTTGATATATAGCTTCTTGGTTGAATTTTATTTAAATTTTAAGGCAAAAACATCAGTGCTCTAAGTGATGCTTTACCATAAGTGCTACCTCTCAAAATTACTGGATATATTCCCAAGAAATGTTGGCCATTTGTTAATCAATTGTGATGTAGCTTTAAAGATGCATGATCAATAAGAATCTTTTTTTCTGTGAAATTTGTCACATCATCTACCAGATTCCTGATAATATTTCTTCTATTGCTGTTAACCTTAAAGAGAACGAGGAAAAGTCTCTTCTGAGTCTATTATAAAATTAGAGCAAGATTATTCAGTTTCTCCATCCCTTATAATGGGGAGATTTAAAAAAAAAAAGTGATAAAAACAGTCACTGTAGAGCAGTTTTGTTATGAAAGTGATTTTCAAATACACATTTCTCAACAGGTGGACCACATTACTGACCTTTTAGGCTGGTATGAAATTTGTAGCACATTGAGAATTCAGGAAAATTCTTTGCCCTTGGCTGTTTCCTTGAAGAAAATTGTTTTGGCCTTCATGCCAAGCCATCAAACGCTACTTCCTAACTCAGAACTTAATGGGTCCACCTTCCTGAGGTTTACTTTCCCCTGTATTCACGAGCCTAACTTGAATCATACTTTACTTTAACTCATCACCTTCTAATAACTAATCTCCTTCATATCTCCCCTTCTTTCCATCTCCCCCCCCACCACACTTTTTAAATGCCCCTTGAACAGTATGGTTAAGGGATCAATCCCAGTGATTTATAATTACTTCATGTCTCAGGGTCCCCCACTAAGTTGTAAGCTCCTTAAGTCTTATTCAAGAGCTAAATCTTCTTATTTCCATATCCCCAGTCCTTAGGAGAGTGCCTGGAACATAGTAGAAATGCAGGAATTACTTGACAGAGAAAAAAGCAAATGAGTGAATGACCTAGGAGAAAAGAAGATAAATGGTAACTATGTGAGGTGATGGATGTATTAGTTAGCTTCATTGTGTTAATCTCTTCACAGTGTATAAATATATCAAATAATCACATTATATACTTGAAATATATCCTTTTTATTTGTCAATTATACCTCAACAAAGCTGAAAAAACTAAAATCTATTCTGCTTTATATAAGCAATAACTTTAAAAAAGAAAGAAAAGACAGAAAATGATTCAAATTCAAGAAAGAGTAAACCAAGCCCAGGTTGGGGTGCCTGGGTGGCTCAGTCGTTAAGCGTCTGCCTTCGGCTCAGGTCGTGATCCCAGGGTCCTAGGATCGAGCCCCGCATCGGGCTCCCTGCTCCGCGGGAAGCCTGCTTCTCCCTCTCCCACTCCCTCTGCTTGTGTTCCCTCTCTCTCTGTGTCTCTCTCTGTCAAATAAATAAATAAAATCTTTAAAAAAAAAAAAAAAACAACCAAGCCCAGGTTATAAACTCATAAAATTTGTCAACCTAAGCAATATTCTAAAATGCATATTAGGGCATAGATTTTAGTATATTTCAGAACTCCAGGTATCTAGTGTAATGCAATAAGATTATAGTCAGCCTACGCCAAAATGATACATTGTTATTCTCAATTTGGTACCCCTTCTTATCACCACACGAATTCACGGGAGTGCGTGCACACACACACACACACGCACACACACACAGACTCACCTCTAAAATTTAGGAACTCATTCAATCTGCAATTCTGGCCTCCATCTCCATTTCAAAATTAATCTTGCCTTTGCTCATTCCCAAAAGACTAATTAAATTACTTCAAGAAGGAGTAATATTTCTCCTTTCTAAATAACATTTACACCTTAAATAAAAATATAACCAAATTTAAATAAAAATATAACTAAAATGAAAATTCCTAAATAGGACATAAAAATGAATAAAGGTAAGTTTGCTTTGCTTTGTTTGTACTAAGAAGGAGGATGTCTGCTTACCCTAAATATAGGATCATCCCTACATCTTTGGTGATGATCAGAATACATTTAGCACTGAGAGGTCTTAAGAACGTGAGAAGTTATTTTCACAGTATTTTGAATAATTTAATAATTTCTAGTTTTCCAAAATGCCTATTATTCTTTACCACATAGTTAATCTTATTTCTTGCATCACTCTTTAAACTATGTCTTACACCTTATAGGCATTTTTAAAAAATTTTTTGTTTACTTAAATATCCCCAGCTTATAATTATGTAATATGTTGTAGGTCCCGACTTTATTCCTTGAAAGCAAATTAATAACTCATGTAGTCTAAAAAAGCTATACACAAAAGTATAAATCAGATGGTGGGTTAGTTTCTAAGACAATCTGGTTCAATATCTCATTCATATAGGGAGTGGGTTCCATTTAATGAATTTCTTTTCCAGTCTTTGTCCCTTCATAAATGCAAATTACTCAGAAGTGACATTTTGAGGTAACTTTGCAAAAATGCATGCCTTACTTTGCACAATATGAATTTCTGTATGAGGTTCAGTTATACAAGTTGCTGGAAGACTTTTTGATTTAGAGGTGGATTTCTGTGGGTCACATGAAAGAGTTTCAACTTGAGAAATAGGGAGAGAGAAAAAGTGTCATTGTGGAGTTCATAAATGGCTTAATACATTCCTTATAATTCCTTGATCATACACATCAAGTGCATGTGACTCTAAACTCTATCCTGTAGAATTAACTTAAAAGTTAAAATATAGAGATAGTTAATTTTTAGAAAACAAACTTTAAAATCTCTAAATTTTTTATTCAAAATTGATTTAAAGATTTTTACATTTCAATGAATTTTTGAGGAAATAGGCATCTATTCTAGATTTTAAATTACATATTTATTTTTAACTTATGTCATGGTATAAAAAGTACTTAACTAAAACTATACATGCACATATATACATACACACCAAAAAAAAAACCAAAACCAAAAAATAAAGAATAACTACTTTTCATTACAAACTCAAAGTAACCTATGGATTCTTTTGCTATACTCTGGACATAACAGGTTTGCAGTAGCTACTCTAAATACATATGAGTCCCACTCAAGTGCTATATTGGCTTCCTCAGGCAAAGTCATATGCTTTAGAGAATTGGAAGGAGTTAGACACAGAAAAGTGTTTTTGAAAATATTTAGTGGTAAGTTTTTAAACATTTAAAATATCTTAATGTGGTTTGTGAACACATACTGCTTTCAAAATGCAACTCTTCACCCCACCTTCACAATTACAACATAACTAATCCAGAACATGTACATATGGGGGGAAATTCCAGTCTCCCCTCTAAACTAAGGAAGACATCCTTATAAATATCCCCAAATTTCAGGCATTTCTCTTTGATACAGGGTAGATTACATTAGATTATAGAAGTACATCGTCAATTTACAAATCACCTATTAGACCACTGTTAAAATAGAAGTATATCAGTGAAATCATGGACCATTTGTACAACACAGAATTGAAATATCAATAGTGTTGGGGAGGAAAAAAATGTTTCTCTGCTATTCAGAATTCTTCTTCCTGGTCTCACAATTGACATGAGACAGATTAATAGAAAAAAAATCAAAGTTTGATAATATGTAGACCTATTGTATACATGGGAGAGACCCAGGAAAACAGAGTAACTCACTGAAATAGTGTAAGCCATCATGTTAAATACCGTTCCCAGCTAAAAACAAGAGATGTTGGAACAGGGAGTCAGTTATGAGAGGTTACCAGGAAAAGTACAGTAAACAAGGTAAGGTTGTTATGTAGACTTAAGTCCATGCCTCTCCACTGATAACTGTTTCTGAAGATTTAGGTCATTCCTCTCTTCCTGGCACTAAGGGAGACAGACTAACAAATGGAGATTTCCCTTATACATGTAAATATCTTTTACAAAAGGGTGACTTCTACTGGTTTTCAGAGTTCTCTTATGTCTGCAGTTTCTTAAAAATATCCAGCTTAGAATAATCAATGTGCCAAAAAGACATATCTTGCAGTGGCAAAATTTGCTCCCCCCAGCTAGAGTTAGGGTGAGAAGTGATTCATGAGGCTTTCTGAGAAAGCTCAATTTAAATAATTTTTGTTACTGTAAATTTTTTTAGTCACAGGACAGCAGTCAGGAACTAGAAAACACTAATGAGTGGGAAAACTAGTGGCCATTATAATGCTTTAGGGTGGATTTTCCCCTGAAATAGGAAAGGATTTTGGTTTTTGGTTTTTTTTTTTTAGAATTCAACTGACTTCTTGATTAAAAAGTTCCAGCTGGCCAGAATCAATGCTGATCATGGAAACTAATACTGAACACAGTATTTGTGGCAGTGGGAGGTTTAGTTGGCTGCTGTAATGATAGAAGCTCTAGAGGAACACTGTCTCTGGGAATTGTTCATTTTTGGTGATACTGTTATTGACTGCCTTGTGAAACTGGGCTTGGACACTGTGCATACAGACTCTGCACCTAGTGTATCATCTAAATGGGAACATTTTTGAGAGTGAAGTGGGTGCTGTTAATATTAGATAAGGTTGGCAGACATAAACAGGGACTCCTGGAATAAACAGTGAATTGTTACCCTATCTGTATCTGGCAGTGGGCCATCGTCTTTGTATAGGTCAGAGCACAGCAGTTGTCCTCTCATAAGCAGTCTCCTGAAGCACTGAAGTTATTTATTGCCTGGAATCTGGCAACACTGGACAAAATGTAGAAGACTATTACTTTTAAAGTATGAAAAATGTGTTACATTGTGTTTGGCACTTTGGAGAATGGCTTCACCTAATGAAGAGAAGAAAATATACAAAGGTGAATTTACTCCATAAGGTTACTCATGATTTGCCTAATGTATAATTTTCATTTTGAAAACTAGATCTCAGAACTAGCAAATATCTGAGTCTTGAATGCTAGGAGATCTCTAAACCAGTTTAAACCATGGGTAGAGGGAAGCAATGCCCTATTTCTGTACTATAGCTATAACCTTTAATAATTTCCTCAATTTAGGGTGAGCTGGAAACAAAACAAAACAAAATGTTCATATATATATATATATGTTGAATATATATGTAAACATTTATATATATACAAGTATATATATACATATATAAATGTTTACATATATACACAACATGTATATATAGGTGTTTACATATATATTCAACACAAAAGAATATACATATAAAGGAAAGGAAAAAGTTCTCAGTGTGTTAGTCTCTTAGTTGTATACAACAGAAATTCTCTGGCTAACTGAGAGAAAAGGCTTAGAGTTTTTGAAGGCTATGGTGTAGTTTGTAGAATTTGTAAAAATGTTGCAGAACCAGTCTTGGAAAATAGGCAGGGTTTCGACCTTTCAAGAAGAGAGAGGGAGATCTGGATGTGCAGCTTCCACAAGGAGACACAGATGCTTTTCTTCCACTAAGACTCAAAAAAGGTGGAATTCTATCCAAATCTGAAGAATGTGAGGAGTTAGTGCCCAAATCACCAAGGCCTCTAACCATTCCTGCAGGTATAAAAATCGGCTAACTTAAAAAAAGAAAGAAAAATCAAGTTGGTCTCAGAATTCTCTGAAACATAGAAGGGAAAATGTATAGTGCTTTGGGGTGAAAAGCTTGAGACCCAAGATTTTTATACCGAGCCAAGTTGTCATTCATAGGGAAGACAGCAGAAATACATTTTAATGTACAAGTGTATCTAGAAACTACATAACTTTGCACCCTAGCCTAGCAGGAGATTGATTAACATAAAGAAGTGATGTCAATATTGACATTTATATTAAGCATGGAATTACAGAATTACCTTACTAATTATCATAAAAATAGCTTCAAACATAGTCAAATTTGTAGTCAACACAAATAATGTAAAATGATAAAATAATTTTAAACACATCATATGAAGGGCGCCTGGGTGGCTCAGTCGGTTAAGCGTCTGCCTTTTGCTCAGATCATGATCCTGGGATCCTGGGATCGAGCCCCACATCCGGCTCCCTGCTCAGTGGGGAGCTTGCTTCTCCCTCTCCCTCTGCCTGCTGCTCCCCCTGCTTATGCTCTCTCTCTTTTCTTTAGCTCTGTCTCTCTGTCAAATAAATAAATAAAATCTTTAAAAAAAAATTTTAAAAACCACATTATATATAAAAAGAAAAACTGGGGAAGCAAGAAGGAAGATGGATACTAATTTATTTCCAGATAAGAAGAGATGAAATGTAGCTATTTTTGAAGAAGATAATAGAGAAATAATTATATAGAACATATATATTTATATATAAATATTTTCAGAAAAAAAGGAACTTAAATAATGGCTGGAATAAAAACAGATTTTTTTCAAAAAAATCTAGAAAATAGAAACAGAAGTGTAATAAGCGGGGTAAAAGCTAATCATTAAAAAAAAGAATTGACAATAAATAAAATACATCACAAAAGTAAAATTATATACCGTAAGATTTTGTAATTTAAGAAATGAAGAAAATATTTAGAAAAAGAAAATGAAGAGTGGTAGCCCATAATTGGCTGTATTTGGGTACTGGTTGGTTTCTTTTAATTGTGGCCAGAATCAAAGACACCATTGCCAATGTATAGACAATGTATATGCAAGTTCTTATATATAATTCTACTTTTGAATTTTATGTTGGAAGACCTACTGATTATATACTTTTATACACTTCTACAGTACATTCAAAAGCCACTTCTATTTCTATCTAATCTAGTATTTTAGACTGTTAACCCAGATTTGATTCTCAATTAAAATAAATGACTTCATTTCAAATCTACAGTCTTATGAGGAAACACAAAGTATTTTATAAACTTGAGTAAGAAATGATTATGTTGTCAAGAGTATTTTATTTTCTAACCATAGGCAACTGAAATTTCAGGGCATTTCAAGTCATTCTGATGTGATTCTGTATGGACTATTTTCATAGAATTTAGTACTGTTCTTAAAATTATTATATCCTTCCTGGTAGCTGGAAGGAAATTATTTTTAAGGAAAAAATATTTTTTGTATAGAGATTTCAAGTAGAGCTATAAATTATTATTTTTTTTTTAAAAGATTTTTTTATTTCTTTATTTGAGAGAGAGACACAGCAAGAGAGGGAACACAAGCAGGGGGAGTGGGAGAGGGAGAAGCAGGCTTCCCGCCGAGCAGGGAGCCCGATGTGGGGCTCGATCCCAGGACCCTGGGATCATGACCTGAGCCGAAGGCAGATGCTTAACAACTGAGCCACCCAGGCGCCCCTAAATTATTTTAAATTAACTTAAAGTGTTTGGTATAAAGTAGACAAATGTCTGGGGTAATTAATTCCCATTTGAAATGTGTGATTACAAAAATCCCAACCCTGATAATACTGTAAAACTTAAATTGCCCACTGAGTTTCCTGTCATAAATATGAAAGTATTTCAGTTATGGAAAGTTAAAAATAATATTTGCTGGGGAATATTAGAGAACATATTAGAGAAACATCATGATGATGATATTGGAAGTATTGCTTTTGTGCCTTTGCTAATTTGTTTTTTTTTTTTTTTTTTCAGAAAAGGAAAAAAGTAAATTTCAGTTTCTTATTGATTCAAGATCTTAAAAAAGTCCACATGCTGTGTTTATTTAGTGAGTTTCATAAGACACTTTTAATCTCTTTTTTTAAAATTATTTGTTGAGGAAATTTAGACAGTTTTCCTGCAGGGTTTCCCTAGGTGTATCTTTTCCAGTTGTAAATCTAAGTTCCTCTGATTTCTGAATGTCCTTTAAATTAGTAATTGGGTCTAAAGTTTGGTTAGTTGAGTTTGATTGTTTTTTTTGTTTGTTTATTTGCTTGTTTTTTTATGGCCAAGACCACTTCGTAAGTGCTATGTTGTTTTTTTTTTTCCCCAAGAAAAGAAACATCTATTTCTTTTTGTTATGTTAATGATCAGAGATATTCAGATTTATGAATTATTTAGAGGTTGAAAATTGAGTATAAGGAGATACATCCCCTCAGCTATTTGTTTACCCAGAGGTATAGTTTCTATAAGAAAGCAGAATAAAACTTGGTTCTTTATTTACTATTTTTAAAAATGTAATTTTCTTAGCATCCTTTAATTTTGAGTATAATAGATATAATTATTGGACCCAATTTTTTATTGGCCTCTGATTTTCTTCCTCATGCTTTTTGCTATGTGACTTTGCAGATTCTCCCAATCAAAGCAAAAATGTATTCTATGACCCCTTGACTTTGAATCCAACTATGTGATTTCTTTTGGCCAGTGGGATGTTAGCAAATATGAAACAAGCAGAGGCATGAAATACATTTATGTGGTTGAACTTTCTTTTTTGCATTTGTCTTTACCATGAGAAGAACATGCTCTAAGAAACCTACCCACCCAAGTAAGCTGAGAAAGATATGAAAAAACCCTAACCCAACCTGCAACTTGGAACTAAGCCCCGCTAAACCCAACCTAGATCAATTAACCTCTCCAGCCTCATGTATGCAAAAAAGAATTAATAATTATTATTTATTCCACTAAGTTTGTGTAGGGTTTTTATGCAGTATTTTATTTTATTTTATTTTATTTATTTTTATTTCCTTTTTTAAATTCAGTTAGCCAACTTATAGTACATCATTACTTTCAGATATAGAGTTCAATAATTCATCAGTTGCGTATAACACCCAGTGTTCATCACATCATGTACTTTCCTTAATTCCCATCACCCAATTACCCCATACCCCCACTCACCTCCCTTCCAGCAACCCTCAGTTTGTTTTCTATAGTTAAGAGTCTCTTAGTTTTTCTCCCTCTCTGATGACTTCCCATTCAGTTTTCCCTCCTTTCCCCTATGATCCTCTGTGCTGTTTCTTATATTCCACATATGAGAGAAACTGCAGTATTTTTGTGGCAACAACTAACTAATAAGCTTACCAGTTGTTTTTTTGTTTCTATTTTTTTTTAGTACATTAAGGCCTTGTGAATTTAAACACATATGTGTTTCAGTCATTTGCAGTTATTTTCTTGAATTAAATTACAAATGTCTCAACGTTGGACATTGGGAACATCTTCATATTGATTCTTGTGTCCTTTGACATAATTCTTTTTTTTTTTTTTTAAAGATTTTATTTATTTGAGAGAGAGAATGAGATAGAGAGAGCGGAGGGTCAGAGGGAGAAGCAGACTCCCCGCTGAGCAGGGAGCCCTATGCGGGACTCGATCCCAGGACTCCAGGATCATGACCTGAGCCGAAGGCAGTTGCTTAACCAACTGAGCCACCCAGGCGCCCCTTTGACATAATTCTAATGGTCTTTGATAGTCTAGCTCTCGAAAAATTATAATCTCAGTCCTATATCTTACTCAAATAATAGAAGTAGTAAAGAATGAAATGGGTATAAGAAAGTCTAGACAAGTTCTAATTGTTTTCTGTAGTTACTACTTCAATATTTTCTTAAAAATTGTATACTGAATTTAAAAATATATATATTTTAGTGGGGCTGATAAGTTAGTTTTGCAAATACCCTACACTTTGCTTTCTATGCCTTTCGGGTAAATAACTTGAACACAAAGCACTATAAATGCCAAAAGAGTATGATCAATAGCAGTGTCAATTCCACATTTCCTCTGTAAACATAATAGCCTATGTCCTCCGTGAACACACACCCATACCTCACCATCCTAATAATTTCTGGAAGGACACAATGAAAGGAAACTGCTGATTCAGAAAAATTCTAACAATTGAGCTAAGGGTTAGGAATCATACTTGATATGCAGTTACCTTGTTTCAATTCAGTTATGTTTATAATAAACAATATTTCAACATATCTTTTCTTACTATTTCTACATATACAGTAAATCTTATGCTCTGAATATAGAATTACCATTATTTGTATAAGGTAAACTATAAAACTAAAAAAATATATGGTATTGGGAATAATACCATAATCCGGTGGTCACCTAATTACTACTATCAATGAAAATTTTACCAATAAAATGTTTTTCTATTGCAAATAGCTTGTTATTAGTCCATCTTTAACAAGGAAATGAAATATATCCTGTAAAATCTAGGATTTTCCAAGTGTCCCTAGTATAGAAACATATCTTTTTTGATTTTCAGATATGTATATGTTTACTCTGCTTTGATTTATTATGTTTGTGAGAATCATTTTCTTCTTGAAACTTTATAATTTCCCAAATGTAATGCTAGCTAAAAGAACCCTAAATGAGAGATCAGTGGAGAATATGTCCATTCCTTTTTATATTCCTAAAATGTTATGTAGCACTTTAATTGACATTCTTATTTGTCTTCACTTTACTTTTTATGTCAATCAGCCATAGTAAAAAATATTAACTCCAACTACTTCATTTAAAATACTTTATTTTCACTTGAGTAAAATATTACTTGCAAAATTATTACTTCTTCACTAAAGTAAGACTCCAATTCTTTGCAAAATGACACGATTTTTTAGAGAGCAATACAAATAATTCTCAAAAGATATACATGGCTGGGCGCCTGGGTGGCTTAGTTGGTTAAGCGACTGCCTTCGGCTCAGGTCATGATCCTGGAGTCCCGGGATCGAGTCCCGCATCAGGCTCCCTGCTTGGCGGGGAGTCTGCTTCTCCCTCTGATCCTCCTCCTCTCATGCTCTCTGTCTCTCATTCTCTCTCTCTCTCAAATAAATAAATAAAATCTTAAAAAAAAAAAAAGATATACATGGCTTTTTTCAGGTTGAATGTGGCCCAAGTATAATTAGATGACTATATGACAATATTATTTTCCTGGGATTTTTGTCGGATTCCAGTTATCTAAAATATCCAGATAAAAATAATTGAATATCCCCAACTAGAAAAGAGAGTTGGTCATAAGCCTAAGTAAATCTGTTAAAAATCTAGTCTTAATAACCCATCATTAGACAAATCAGTCAGGCTTTGACTCAACATCCAGTATACATATAGTTATTATCATCATGATGTCAATCATAATGTTGTTCTTACTGTGATTTAAGTATATCTAAAGTGCTTCTGGTAGTTTGTAAGTATCTATACACTTTTCTTCATCTAGAGTTTAAAATGGACAAATGTGAAAAGGTTGAAAGATTGGTAATTTTCTATCATCACTTGCCCAGATACTGTTAATGTTTTAAGGTACAATTCAAAAGTTTTCTATTTCTAAAAGGGAATTATCTTTCCTTACTTTGAACTTTTATTGTATTTCGTTATTACTTCATGTCATTTATCAATGGCTTATTTATATGCATGCCGTATCTTCCTAGAATTTAAATTCTTTGAGAGTAAGAAATATTTCCCTGAGCATCAGATCTAACATCTTGCATATAATAATTTTCACTAAATATTTGTTGAATGAATCAAAAATTAATTAATGGATTGTGTCAGCAAAACAAAAGATGATAATGTTATCTTTATCTGGTAAACAGCCCTTTAAATATTCAAATGCAATAAATGTGGTGTTAATGTATTTCAAGACATGTGCTTCCCATTTGATGCTTGGATTGTCAAATGCTCATGGCTTATTAACCCTGTAGCTTATGAATTTGAAAAAGAAAAGTCACTAGTCATATTTGCATATTTCTCTAAACCATTATTTCTTATATTTCTCCTATTGAATAATTTATAAAATAAACAAATAGTTTTAAAATAGAAATACCAAGAGATAATAAAACATGTCTACGTTAGAGAAAAAAATGGAGATATAATTTAAAAATCAAAAACATATGTAATATTCATTAGTTGCAGGTGAACATTACATACAAATGAGTCTCATCTATTCAGTCAACAAACTCTTGAGGACTGGAATAGGTAGAGAGAAATGAAAAAACAGATCATTTCCCTTGAAGAATTCCCTTCATTAAGATAGAATATAGAAATATATAAACCTAAGTACAAAATGATGAATTAAGTTCTGTAAAGAGATAACTGAAAAGTGCTAGAGGACCACTGAGAAGTGCAGAAGCAACAAAAAAAAAAGGTTTTCGGGGAGGGGGTTGGGGGCAGTCAGGAAACTTCAAAGGAGAGGTGGCATTTGAACTGATTTTTAAAGTGTACAATACATTTTATCCTTCAAGTATCTGTGGAGAGAGGCAGTGAGAGGTATTTCAGATACAGACAGCAGAAGTTCAATTTAATGAAGGATGAAGAAGTATGAAAGATTTGGGACTAGGACATAATTGGGTATGGTTGAGTATCTATTAAATGAATATTTTGGACTAGCTGAAGAATTTACTCCTAAAGGAAGTGGCTTAGAATGATATCAGAAAAAAGACTTTAAAATAGTGTTTAAATGTTAGACTTTTATCCTCGAGGCAATGGAAAGCTGTTGGAGGTCTCCAGGTGGTAAATAAAATAATTAACTTTATATTTAAACCAATAACTCCAGTTGTTGCTCAATTAAAAGTAAAAAATGCAAAAATAGGGGCGCCTGGGTGGCTCAGTCAGTTAAGCGGCTACCTTTGGCTCAGGTCATGATCCCAGGGTCCTGGGATCGAGCTCCATGTTGGGCTCCCTGTTTGGTGGGAAGCCTGCTTCTCCCTCTCCCACCCCCCTGCTTGTGTTCCCTCTCTCGCTGTCTCTCTCTCTGTCAAATAAATAAAATCTTTAAAAAAAATACAAAAATATATTTAAGCATGTTTTTTGGACTTTGTCTTAATAAATTGTGTTTCTGTTATAAAACCTTCATTCACACTGGAAAACTGAAATCAAATAAATTGCAAAACATTTGATTACTGGAGTAGAAGTGCCTAAATTAGGATGTCCCTTTTTGTTGTTGGAAGGTTTTTAATTATGATTTTCTAGCCAGGGCAGGAAGTAATTTGTATGTTTTTCCTTCTAATAAAGCTGTTAAATTCCTCATTTCAAAGGTTATATAAAAAAATTAAAAGCCCATGGTATACATTTGTTTGTGAAGCATTATAAGGAAAACCAAAAATTTTGTCTATGAGGATATTATGAGCAATAGAAGGCAGAGGCCACCATTGTTTATTAATTGTGTTTTATGTCTGTCACCTTTTTGGGCTGCATTTATGTACATGCGTCCATTGATTTTCATTTAGCCCTATGAGATGGATAGATGTGGAATCTGAGGACAAGAGAAGGTGAGCACCGTCCACAACTTCATCGCAGTAATAGTGGCAGAACCATTTGACTTCAAAGAAAAAGTCAATAAATTTTAAATAACAGCTATTTTCAAGACGTTCTATTAGTGAATTTGATTTCCTACATGTATATGAAACTAAAACATTTATAATGGCAAGATACTAGGCCTCAAACTAGATAGAAATACAGTGTAATTTGTAAAAGAAAACATCCATAACTTAGAACAAAATGTATAGATTCTCACAAAAGTAAGAGAATGGAAGGTCCTGACATTAGCTCTCCATGTATAATCTCCATTTATAACTAACATCTGATATAATGTACCAGTGTGTTTCTCAAGTGGATTAAAGTGATTCTTGTTATATTGCCTGGCATCTATAGGATTCCTACGTGGGTAGCAGTCAGTCCAAGTATCTATCGGCAAGAAATGATAAGTTCAAAAAAGAAAGCAACTAAAATACTTTAAAATAAAGAGTACCATGGGGGGAAATATTTTTATTGTAACTCTTTGGTGTGATACATCTGAAGATAACAATTTAGAACCAATTTTGGAGCTCTTCCCATTTTTCTAAGTATATAATATGATTAGAAAGTAAGTTACTTTCCATCCTGACGCACTTACTCTTTAGAAGAAACAAGAGTGAATTTTTTAGCATTCTTCTTCAGGAGATTAGCCTAGGGCAAGGTACTATCTTTTATCTGTTTTGTCAGTGCAATCACTACCAGTGGGGAATCATGGGATGGTCCAGCTGGAGGGAAATTTTGAGATAGTACTGTAGCTCTCAAGTCCATCGTGCACAGATGAGGGAACTGAAATGCAGAGAAATTAAGGTCACCCAGTGAATTAGTGGGCGATGAAAATGTTGAGAATTATTTAGACCAACTGAGAATCATTTAGAATAATTAAACATATCTAGAACAATTATAAAGATTTGGGGATTATTCAAAGTATAATTGAGAAGATTGTAGAATGAATGACCCCATAAGTAACCTCTAGTTACAGGGATTACTCAGTAGGGGAACTTATGTAGCTGTCATAAGTTTATCCTTAGCTTAGCATAGGGTGGGATGAATTAAATTCTTCGATGGAGGAGGGGGAAAGACAAAGAAGTGCTTCTGGAAAGTACTGGCCAAATATTACATATGCCAGGAAAAATCACTTTATCAAAAGAACTGACCAATTACACTACTATTTGCTGAGCCAAGATTAGAATCAGCTTAATTCTTGACATCCCTCTAGTTTTGAGTTTAGTGTGTGTATGAAGATGGTAGCATTGTTCCAAATCTATTTAGTCTGGTGCATGCCACATCAGAACCCATAACTCTTGCCTTAATTGTAATTTTAAAGTATTGATGATTTAAGGTTGGTTTTATTAGTTTTCTAGGGCTAAGATAACAAAATACTACTGGCAGTGTGGCTTAAAAAACAGAAATTTATTTTCTCTTAGTTCTGGCAGCTAGAAGTCCAAGATCAAGGTATCGGCAGGTTCATTTTATTCTGAGGCCCTCTCCTTGGCTTGCAGATGTCACCTTCTCACTATGATTTCAAATGGTCTTTTCTCTGTGTGTATACAATCCTGATGTCTCTCTGTGTGTCCAAATTTCCTCTTTTTCTAAGGACACCAAGTCAGATTGGATTAATGCACCCTCATGGACTCATTTTAACTTAATCACCTCTTTAATGGTCCCGTCTCCAAATATGGTAATGTTCTGAGGTACTGGAAGTTAGGGTTTCAATGTATGAATTTGGGAGTGGAGGGGCACAATTCTGCCTATAACATCTGTCTTCCCTTAAGAATGTAAAATTCATGAGGCTATGTACTGTATTAATTTTATTTCTCACTGTATTCCAGAACCATAATCCTTTGTTATGTTTTAGATGTTTGATGTTACTTTTGAATGAATGAATGAATCAATCAATCAGGATGAGGTTGTGTTAAAAAGAAGTCACAAAAAACATTTTGAGTTGTTGTGAGATATCTGGAAATAAAAAATGCTGAGAAATTGCTACTTTTGTTTTCCACAAACTGTATGTGATGTTAGAAGCTGTCAAGATTTTTTTCCCCCTAGGAGTCATAAAGGACAGTGTAGATGGTAAAGGAACACACAATTCCATGAAAAAAGAACAGGGGGGTATAGAAGATCCAAATTCTTTGACAAAAAGGAGGGGGAAAAATCTGGAATTGTCCAAGTGGGAAAAGTAAGCTAAAATCTTGTATATGAACTGCACTATTTTTTTAAAGACCCTTGTCACTTATTCACAGATGAGGAATATTCTTCTATGGAAAGTATGTGTATCATATCTGCTTTTAAGCTGTACTACATAATATTACCATGGGGTGTTGAACTAGCTGGTGCACAAGACAGCCCCTTCTGAAGTGGAAAATGATACTGTGTTATTCAGAGCCAAAGCTCAGCTGAGTACTTACATTCCTTTGGGTGCAAAGGAGACCAAGCATCCCAAAAAAATGCATACAGTTTTTCTGTCAGTAGCTGGATTAAAAATCCTTTGGGCGAATTGAAAGCGCTGTTAAAATTCTATCTTATTAGTAAATTTCTTTCTGTTTGTAATATTTTACTTTCTTTGAATAATATTCTTTTTTTTTTTTAAGATTTTATTTATTCATCTGAGAATGAGAGAGAGAACACGAGAGGAGAGAGGGTCAGAAACAGAAGCAGACTCCCCGCTGAGCCGGGAGCCCGATGCGGGACTCCATCCTGGGACTTCAGGATTATGAACTGAGCGGAAGGCAGTCGCTTAACCAACTGAGCCACCCAGGCGCCCTTTGAATAATATTCTGACCACCATAAGGATTTATTTTATGTGCTTTACCTTTCCCATCCTTCTTATATTATCACCTTTTCCATTCTTCTCTGACATGTTTTCTTTAAAGCTGTTCATATTTCACTAAAGTAATCTAGAAAAGTACTATGACAATCTATAGGAACAATAAAGAAAACTTCCATGGATATAGAATCAAAATAATTAGATGTAATACGCCAAAGAAAAATGACCTAAAACAATTTAACTTAAAATGAGCAGCAATGTTTTATTAAAAATAACACTTTCTTTAATTTGTGGATGTTTTGATTCTTCAAAGATGGTGGCAATAATCTCTACGTTACTAGAAGTACCTAATTACATCCAAAAAGGCTGATTTTTTTTAACCTAAGTTAAAGATCCACCTGGAAACTGTACTAAAGAGTAGGAACTAAAATGAGATTAGACGTGATATAGTCACAGATTCAGAAATCTGAGTTAGAAAAAATATAGCATTACTACAAATGAGATATGAAGCTGAAAGAAACATTTCTAAATTATAATTTTGAGATAAATTAGCTAACCATGCCAGACAAAGAACTGTTATCTTTCTAATACCTAATATAATAAGAAGAGTATTATCCAAAAAAGATTCGAAGTACATATAGTCAAAAATATAGGGTGTTGGGAATATTATATAAGTATATCAGATGCTTAACTAATTAAAATATTGGTTAATTTTTTGGTATTTGACATCTTTTGGAAACATGTACTTTGTTGGATATTTTCTCATTCTAAAAAATAATTACTTCTAGGGGATGCCTGGGTGGCTCAGTGGATTAAGCGTCTGCCTTTGGCTCAGGTCATGATCCCAGGGTCCTGGGGATTCAGCTTTGAGTCAGGCTTCCTACTTGGTGGGGAGCCTGCTTCTTCCCACCCCTTTGCCCTTCCCCCCTACTTGTGTGCTCTTTCTCTCTCTCATGCTCTATCTCAAATGGATAAATAAAGTATTTTAAAAAAAATAATTACTTCTGTACCTATATCATATTCCAGTTGTGTATTTCTGCTTGTTTTTTTTTTTTTTAAGATTTTATTTATTTATTTGAGACAGAATGAGAGAGAGAGGGAGAGCACATGAGAGGGGGGAGGGTCAGAGGAAGAAGCAGGCTCGCTGCTGAGCAGGGAGCCCGATGCGGGACTCGATCCAGGGACTCCAGGATCATGACCTGAGCCGAAGGCAGTCGCTTAACCAACTGAGCCACCCAGCTGCCCTCTGCTTGTTTTTTTAAAGATGGCCCCCCAAATTGCAAAAACTTCAGGACCCACAAAGCCGGGAGCCATCCTTGGATTGAATTTACTTTATCTCAAATGCTATTCCATCATAGGACATATTGCTAGATTTTTTTTCTTTATGTTGAATTCAAATTAGCCAGCCCATTATCTTTTACTTGTAGACCCAGGCTCAATCCTCAGTGACCAAATAAAACAACCTTAATTTTTCTTCTAAAATAGACCTATTATTCTCCTTATTGTCTGTCTTATTTTTGATGGAAAGTATGCCAGTTCCTTCAAGTGCTTTTCATATGATAATACTAAACCAATCTCTAACTTCTGTCTATGCTTCATCTTACTCTTAAAAATAAGCAAACCATGATATTATGAATTTATAGTAAAGTCATAAAATACTGTTATAATACAACAGTATTTCTGCTATTCCATTTTAGATGCTATTTATAATGTAACTAATGGAAAAATCAACTTTGTTGGTGGCAGGTATGTTCACAATTAACCTCCCTCCAGGGTTGAATTGTCTAAGCAATATCATTTTTATAATAATCTTATTCTCATTAAATCAGCTATAAATCTCCCATTATATACTGTTCAATTTTCCACAAGGAAGTCTTCTAAAATTCAAATATATTATGCCTGCCAAATTCCTTTGCTCTGAAAAAATAAAATTTTTTCTGAGAGGAAACTCTTAACTCCATGTAGCTTATCTTAGTAAACTCATTTCTTCAGTAATCTGTTTTTTTCAAGTGCTCACAAAATATATTTTAGTAATACAATATGTAACTTTAACTAGAATGACATTGTTTACATTTTTGGCTTTAAAAGAATTTTCTTCCTCCATGTTTTGAATATCAAAATAACATTTGGAAGAAAGTCATACAATCCTCCATGGATCTCTCCTACACTCTTGCTAAGGTTGGGTATGTAAGAATATAGGGTCCTAACTGCTTTTACTTAGGTAATATGTCAGGATTGTGTTTGCAGCAAGCAAGTTTTAAGGATGAAGTAATGTCTTCCTCTGGGACAAAGAGCATGCTTGCTTACTGGTATAATAAAGTAGTGAGTTTCTTAGACTCAGAGTTCCTCTTGTGTAACATAATTCAGTGCATGCACAGGTATCCATGTAGGCCCATTAGCATCACCCTTGTTGGAAATGGGATTCAAGAAACTGATATAAACATTCATCTGTATATACCTTCTGCTGTGAGGAATGAAGTTTTTTGTCTCTGACCCAGGAAATTCATGTCTTCTAGCACCATGCATGACACTGTGTCCGGCTTATTTGCCAGTTTGTGAATAGGTCAAATCTCAGACCCTTTAAAGTTTGTAACAGACTATTCCTGATCTTTTCCCTTTATCCTCATTTCACAATTTCTGAGAGAGGTTAATAATGGCAATTCATAGAATTCTGGTATAAAATTGTGGCATTAGCTAATACTTTCTCTTTTTCTTGGAACCATCCAAATACAACAAGAAAAATAAAAAATAAAGCTTTAATTTTCATTTTGGGTAGAAGTAGAAGACGCATGTAATTGAAGCCTCCAAAATACATGTAAAAACTGCCAACATCAGCAAAGAGTAAGCAGAAGTTCTATGGGGGAAAAAAATGAAGAGCCATGGAGAATGATGAGATAGCCTAACAGCAGTACATCTCAGTGAAAGTACTTTTCCTAAAAGGGAAAGGTGAAGCACAATTAGTATACATTATGCATCTTATGTTTTGAACACTGGTACAAGACTGTGGTAATGAGTTAGTATGGTGACAGAAACCTCTGTGAACCAAGTTTGGTTTTGAGGAGGCAGCAATATCTAAATAATCACCCAAAAAGGTAGTATATTCAGGAAGTTCTATATGTGGCAGCAGAGAAGAAAACCACTGGGTTGTAAAAAGAACACAGCTATAAGACTACTACTGCTACCCTAACATACATAAGAAACCCCATGAAATGATGTAAATGTAAGGAAAGAGCAGCAAAACATGATAACTTGATAGGGTAACATGGTCCAAAATTAACATAAATATTGTCATATACATACAACATCCAGGTAAAGGTATAATAGAAAAAATTATCTTTTAGAATACAAACAAAGTAGACTATCTAGGAATACCTAATACTACACAAGTCTTATATGCAGAAAACTAAACATTCCAAAAGAACATTTGAAAAAGAATGACCTACACTGCACTTTGGGAATATATTAATATATTATAGATGAAATTGGCAAATATTTTCTCCTATTCCAAAGGTTGTCTTTTCATTTTATTGATTCTTTTCTTTGCTGTACAGAAGTTTTTATTTTTTATTTTAAATTCAATTAACACAGTGTGTTATTAGTTTCAGAGGCAGAGTTCAGTAATTCATTAGTTGCATATAACACCCAGTGTTCATCACATCACGTGCCTTCCTTAATGCCCATCACCCAATTACCCCATCCCCCCACCCACCTCCACTCCAACAACCCTCAGTTTGTTTCCCAGAGTCAAGAGTCTCTCATGGTTTGTCTCCCTCTCTGATTTCTTCCCATTCAGTTTTCTCTCCCTCCCCTACAATCCTCTGTGCTATTTCTTATATTCCACACATGAGTGAAACCATATGATAATTGTCTTTCTCTGACTTATTTCACTTAGCATAATACTCTCCAGTTCCATCCTCGTCGATGTAAATAGTAAGTATTCATCCTTTCTGATGGCTGAGTAATATTCTATTGTTTGTATATACCACATCTTTTTTATGCATTCATCCATCCATGGACATCTGGGCTCCTTCCATAGTTTGGCTATTGTGGACATTGCTGCTATAAACATTGGGGTGCATGTGCCCCTTTGGATCATTACATTTGTATCTCTGGGGTAAATACCTAGTAGTGCAATTTTTGGGCCATAGGGTGGCTCTATTTTTAATGTCTTGAGGAACCTCCATACTGTTTTCCAGAGTGTCTGCCCTGGCTTGCATTCCCACCAACAGTGTAAGAGGGTTTCCCTTTCTCCACATCATCACCAACATCTGTCATTTCCTGACTTTTTAATTTTAGCATTCTGACTGGTGTGATGTGGTATCTCATTGTGGTTTTGATTTGTATTTCCCTGATGCCAAATGATGTGGAGCATTTTTTCATGTGTCTGTTGGCCATTTGTACATCTTCTTTGGAGAAATGTCTGTTCATGTCTTCTGTCCATTTCTTGACTGGGTTATTTGTTTTTTGGGTGTAGAGTTTGATATGTTCTTTATAGATTTTGGATACTAGCCCTTTATCTGATAAGACATTTGTAAATATCTTCTCCTGTTCCATAGGTTGCCTTTTAGTTTTGTTGACTGTTTCCTTTGCTGTGCAGAAGCTTTTTATCTTGATGAAGTCCCAATAATTCATTTTTGCTTTTGTTTCCTTTGCCTTTGGAGATGTGTCTAGCAAGAAGTTGCTGCGGCCAAGGTGAAAGAGGTTGCTGCCTGTGTTCTCCTCTAGGATTTTGATGGATTCCTGTCTCACATTTAGGTCTTTCATCTATTTTGAGTTTATCTTTGTGTATGGTGTAAGAAAATGGTCCAGTTTTATTCTTCTGCATGTGGCTGTCTAATTTTTCCAACACCATTTGTTGAAGAGACTGTCCTTTTTCCATTGGATATCCTTTCCTGCTTTGTTGAAGGTTAGTTGACCATAGAGTTGAGAGTCCACTTCTGGGCTCTCTATTCTATTCTATTGATCTATGTATCTGTTTTTGTGCCAGTACCATACTGTCTTGATGATTACAGTTTTGTAGTATAGCTTCAAGTCTGATATTGTGATGCCACTATCTTTGGTTTTCTTTTTCAACATTCCTTTGGCTATTTGGGGTCTTTTCTGGTTCCATACAAATTTTAGGATTATTTGTTCCAGCTCTGTGAAAAATGTCAATGGTATTTTGATAAGGATTACACTGAATGTATAGATTGCTCTAGGTAGCATATACACTTTAACAATATTTGTTCTTCCAACCCATGAGCATGGAATGTCTTTCCATTTCTTTATATCATCTTCAGTTGCTTTCATCAGTGTTTTATAGTTTTCAGAATACAGGTCTTCAACCTCATTGGTTAGGTTTATTCCTAGGTATCTTATATTTTTGGTACAATTGTAAGTAAGATTGCTGTCTTAATTTCTCTTTCTGCTGCTTCATTACAACAGATTTTTGCAAATTGATTTTGTATCCTGTGACTTTACTGAATTCATTTATCAGTTCTAATAGTTTTTTTGGTGGAGACTTCCAGGTTTTCTCTATATATTACCATGTCTTCTGTAAATAATGGCAGTTTTACTTCTTCCTTACCAATTTGGATGTCCTTTATGCCTTTTTGTTATTTGATTGCTGTGGCTAGGACTTCCAGTACAAAATTTTAAATGTGTATATCACTTGACCATTTCCACTTTGGGGAATTTATCCTTAATATATATTCATACATGTGTGAAACAACTTATATACTATAATGTATTACATGTTATAGCAAAAGATCAGAAATAACCTAGATGCCCATCAGTAGAGGATTAGCTAAATTATTGTGTATCCATACAACAGAATAATATGCATCAGTTAAAAAAATGGCAATGCAATTAAATGATGAAATAGGGCAATTAAAGCTTCAAAGGAATTATGATCACAGCAAATTAAAATATATTAAATATATAAAAATTCACGAGTTCAAAATGACAAAAAAAAAATACCCCATCAGTCACTATTACAGGATGCTGGAAAACCAATTCATTATTTCAGAAATATGTTAAATATCCTGTCTTTCCTGTAGGTATTTCACAGTACCTCAAAAGTTGGTGAGTGAAAGTTCTTTATCAAAAAATTACAGCAAACTAAAACAAGAAGGATGATAGAATTATTAAATTATCATTTTGCAACTCCTTATGAGATAATGGATCCAGGCAACAATCATCAGTGACTGCTAAAAGCATTAGGGGAGACTTGAAGGGGAATTTTATACTGAATGAACCAGGCTGATACCACCTAAACGTGCTGATTAATTACTACAAGTGTAACTATCCTGTGATACCTGCATCCTGCTGAGATGCATCAGGAAGAAGATAGAATCACTTATGAAGGATGCTTGTAAATAATTACCCTTGAATCTAATAAAGCACCTGGTAAATAAATCCTCTAGTTCTAACTATTCCTTTACAGGAAATAGAGTGGGAAGAGGACCATGTTAAATATCAAGAGGTTGGGGGCGCCTGGGTGGCTCAATTGGTTAAGCGACTGCCTTCGGCTCAGGTCATGATCCTGGAGTCCCTGGATCGAGTCCCGCATCGGACTCCTTGCTCGGCAGGGAGCCTGCTTCTCCCTCTGACCCTCCCCCCTCTCATGTGCTCTCTCTCTCTCTCTCATTCTGTTTCAAATAAATAAATAAAATCTTTTTAAAAAAAAAAATACCAAGAGGTTACAGTCATCCACACTTGAATGTGGAAACAACTCAATCTGAATATGGGAAATTTTACAAGACAATGACCCTTAAATTTAAAGAAAGGAGGAGGAGGGAGTTTAGGGAGAAAAAACGAGAGCGAGAAATGTTATAGATTAGAAGAGACTTTGAGGCATATCAACCAAATGCAATCTACAGACTTGTTTGCAAATAAACCATTTGTCAAAATGGATTTTGAGCAAAGATGGGGAGGGACTTGAACACAATCTGAGATTTTGGTTACATAAATGAGCTATTATTGATTTAGCTGAGGGTGATAGTGGCATTGTGGTTATGCAAGTAAATAAATATCCTTATCTGTTAGAGATATATACCAAACTATTCATTGGTGAAATAAAATAAGTGAGATCTGTTTTAAAATACTCCAAGAAAAAATAGAAATGTAGATTAGATAAAGCAAGAGTAGCAGAGTACTCATAATTAGCGCTGGAACTTAGTTATACTATTCTTTCTACCTATATTTGTTTTTAAAATTTCCATAATAAAAAGTGCAAGGGTGGCTGGGTGGCTCAGTCAGTTAAGTGTCAGACTCTTGATTTCAGCTCAGGTCATGATCTCAGGGTTGTGAGATCAAGCCCTGCATCAGGCTCTGTGCTGGGCGTGGAGCCTGCTTAATTAAGATTTTCTCTCTTCCTCTCTCTTCCCCTCCACCACACCCTTCCCCATACGCCCACTCTCTTTCTCTCTCTCTGAAGAAAAAAAAAGTGGAAACATAAATCTGTTTGTATATGTATGTGGAAAGATTACCAAAAAATAATTTGGAAATGATTATGTGTACTAATTGTACATACTGTGCTATTTATATAAAAAAAGGGGAAAACGAATAAAAATGTAGATTCATGTTCATGTATCAATACATAAAGAAGCTATGAAATGTTCCAGAAGAAACTAATAGAAGTGGTAGCTATGGAAGAGAATAGGGTAGGAATTTAAGCATAATGTGAATTTTATTTACATCACACAAATAAGCAAAAGTTAAGTTGTTTACATACATGATTATGAAAACTGAAAACTAAGCATAATCAACATGAAATTAAAGAAGTACACAATTAATAATGTACCTTGGCATATTCTGATTTTTTTAACTGTGTCCAAGTAACATCTATTCAAATATAAGCAAAATGCATAGAAAAATTACAATTTGGAATTTTATTCTTCATGTTTTCTAAATCACCTTGGATCTATTTAATCAAGACCAGGGTACTGTACTTAATTTTCGTCCTCTCTGAGTTCAGGAGAAACTCCTTTTTACCTAATTTGGAATTTTACAAAATCCTAAAAAGATTATTTAGTCATCATCACAGCTTTTTAAAATACATATAATAATATTTTGAGAGATAACTTCTCTTCTATAATAGCAGTTCTTATAACTCTGTTACTGTTTATTCTTCTTCTCATCCATTTAACAGAGTTGAATGAGTTTCTACTTTAATAGTTTTTAGTTTATACTGTATTTTGGTAATATAAAATCAATCAGACCTGGTTTCTGTCCTCAATTTAGTGAGGGAGAGAAATGTGAGCAAATAATTATAATACAAGTGAAAAGAGAGGAAGTAAGATTTGTGGAATCTGGCATCCTTCTCATGGCTAAGGAGATTATATCACAATCTCCACAAGGCAGTCTACACCTATGGGCCTATGTCTTTCTAGAGTTGAACTTTCCTGTCATTATTCTGAAATAACTAATCCATGTGTTCATTCTTCATATCTTCTCATCTCTGTCCGTGTCCTTGTAAAGCTTACTGTTCGGCTCCAATGGTTCTTTCAGCTACATTTCTCTTTTTTCTCCATTGGAATTGTAAGTGAATTCTTTCTGGAGTGCTTCTCTTCTGACCACGTTTCTTTTAGAAACTCAGGCTAAGGGATCATATCCAACATTCTTTCAGTTTTTTTTGTGAGATTTACTTCCCCTAATCTAGCCTGTCAGTCTGGCTCTGCCTTGATTTCCCTTGTTATCACAGACTAAAACAGCTAACTGCTTCACCAACATCCTATTATTTCCAATTCATCAGTTGGCTCTTCCTTGATGGTAAAAATTAGGACAACAGTAGTAAAACTTCTTGTCACTTGTTCTTCCTTCTCAGTGGTAAAATCGACATTGCCATCAATTAAAGTGAAAAATTTATCAGCCGTCCTGCTTTTACACTGAATCATCCAGAAACTGTCTGCCTAGTTAAAATGTCCACCATTACTATATCTTTTCTCTGATTCAATTTTGTCATTTCTAATATGACCAAGCCAGTTATTTTCTCTTTGCCTTTATTTTCACCAGACTTTTTCAGTG
>NC_138371.1:59013942-59065630 GCF_054177405.1 Leptonychotes weddellii | reverse complement strand
ATTGATTATACAAGAAGCCCTAAAATAATCTAAAAAGTACATATGTGCAAACCATGAGAGACTATGGACTCTGAGAAACAAACTGAGGGTTCTAGAGGGGAGGGGGGTGGGGGGATGGGTTAGCCTGGTGATGGGTTATTAAAAAGGGCACATACTGCATGGAGCACTGGGTGTTATACGCAAGCAATGAATCATGGAACACTACATTAAAAACTAATGATGTAATGTATGGTGATTAACATAATTTAAAAAATGAGAGAAAAAAGTACATATGTGAAAATATAGTATTATTTATACTACTGTATAGTAGTATAAATGTAGTATTTATATAGTAACTATTCTTTTTTGTATTTGTTAAAGACAAATCTGTCATTTTAGTACACACTTCTAATGTGATTCTATTAGTATTTTAGCCAGTAGATCAAAAAGTCATTTATAATCAGAAATCCCAGAAATGATACCTGGATATCTTACATATTTCATTTTAGCTTTAAAATTATGAATGTACCTTTAGACACAATCTTTTCACTTAGGTCCAAGGTGAGTATACACTTACTGATCTTACCCTACCATACTCTAAGGTATTGACTAAATAGCTAATATCAATTTTTTTAAAGGGGTATGAGAACTTAAGACACTCATGAAATAAACTGAATGCAAATCATTCTAGAAGTTCAGCTTTTACGCAGTTTTATTGCCGTGCTTACAAAAATCGTGCAGTAATGATTTTTAGTAATTATCTGTTGTTGAGATTTACATAGAAACAATAACTGTTTTCATTCTCTCTCTCTCTTTCTCTTATTTTAATTGATTTACATGTCTTGTCCACTGCTAGTTCATTCAGGCTGCCCCTTTCAGGGAGGAGGCAGACCAATGCATGTTAGCAAAAACAAAAGGGATAGTCAAGGATCACCAGAAATCTGAGGAAAACCTATAGAATGAAAAAAGGCCAAAATAAATGAAAGACCATCCAAACTGAGAAGAAACAGATGTTTCAAGGACTGTGTCAATATCTAGCAAGCTAGCTAGCTAGATATAAAAAGATCTAGATATAACACTGGGGAAAATCAAGAATATATTGCTTCCACAAAACAAGAATATGATTCTATAAAAGGGAAAGATTACAGAAAAATAAAGCTCTTAGACATTTGAAATATGATTACATATTTTAAAAATCTGTGAAAGGACTGGAGGCTAGAATGCGATGGAATCTTTCAGAGCAAAGAGCAAAAATACAAAGAGGTAGAAAATATAAAAGGAAAGATGAAACACAGAATAATTTAATAGAGTATCAGACCAACAGAAGGTCAAAAAGTAAATTGTGAAACAAAGGGAAAGACATTATAGGAGTTAATTTCCCAGAGCCAAAGAGAGGAAATATCTTCGGAGTAAAAGGACCCATGAAATGTTGAGCAGACAGAATGATGTAATAGTAACGATAATAACTAACGTTCTTTAGCTGTTTATTGTGTGCCATTTTCTGTGCCAAATGTTTAGCCCTCTTTTATAGTTAGGAAAATGGAGACTTATAGAGGTTAAATCATTTGCTCAAAGGTACATGGCTAATAAGTAGTGGAGCTGGATTCAGACATCACTCTAACCTTCCTGCTCTTTAACACTACAGCAATAGAGCATATTTTATTGCCACCTGATCTCACCTACTTGTGTAGATTGTCCAATTCAACCATAATTTTGCATATCCACCAATCTCCTTTGAAGACTAAAACATTCATACAGGTTTAAGCACAACATGCTTGGCTTCTTTTCCTGTGAAAACAAATTCTCTCACAGGACTCTCCTGAGTCCACACATAAGTTGGTCATAAAGAGCCCACCAGACACCAAACTAAACTCAATGTAGACTCAAATCTGAATAATTTTCTCTTTTCCTTTTGATTGATACCCATAACTGTTGTGTAGTTTATTAGACATGGTGTGAGAATCTTTATAGCAATTTTTATAATATGTACTATTGCTAGTCAGCCAATATAAATCAGTAAAGGATGCCATTTCCCCTTACTTTGAGCTGTCTTCAATATTCTAGAGTCAGAAATATATATTATATATCTGTAGGTGTTTTTAAGTGGAAATGATGATGTAACTTGTTCCATTTCTCAGCTGTCTTCTTTTTTCACTCTGGATAGCCACCCTGGGCAATCTTAACCACTTTGAGAACATTTATTATATATGTTAACATTTACCATATCTTTGTCCTACTGATTCTCTCTCCTAACCTTCAACCCATATATTGAACAGGTAACATTACTTGCATTTTCCCCATGTACCCAAACTCATGATATCTCATGCCTTTTATGTTCTGTTCCAAGACTCCATGTTCATTATCTTCACTACCCTTTGTTCAAGTGAATCTATAATTTATCCTTGTCAATTTCCTCCTTATCATAATCAGTCTGTAATCAATCAAACCAGTCTTTGTTGATTATCACATAATCTCTCTTAAATTTGTCCATTACTCTCCATTCCAACAGTTTTACTAGATGTAGTCTCCTCTTTCCTAAGTCAAATACACCTATGTTCCTTTCTTGACAAAGCTGAGTGAATCTAATAAAATACAAATCTTATCTAGCAGTCCCCTTCGATGGCTCCCCAGGCCCCTAAAAAAACCAAAACTCCTCAATGTGGCAAGCTAAAACAAAACAAAACAAATAGCATAATTCAGTTACTTTCCACCATTTTGCTATATCTCTTTAAAATTCACACTCTCCTGCATACCCACTTGTACCCAGTGTTACAATCAGAAAAAACACTGATTCATTCAAACAAGTTGTGCTTTTGCCTCTTTATTCCTATGAAAAGCAGCTTCCCAGGTAGAATTAGATGAGAAGATGTTTATTGGAGAAAATGCCTGTGATGAATGAAGGGGAGGAAGCAGGTGTAGTAGGCAAGGAGGGCATTGAGGTCTGGCATCTGTGAAAGGAGAGCAGTAAGGAAGGACAAGTGAGCAGGATTCCCAACCTACAGTGCAGTTCAAGCAGGTTTCAAGCAAGCTAATGGGGAGTACTTGAACCAAATTTACCCATTAAAGGAGTCCAGTGATCCTCCCAAAGGAAAATACACTGGCACCCCCATCATGCTCAGTCACTGGCTGGGAGTAAGACAGAGGAAGTGTGGCTTTGTGTTGCCAGCCCGTTAGATGGGGGTGGTTCTAACAGGCTGGCAAACCATGTTGTCCTTCAGCTGCCTGTTTGACCTTTTAGGTTATTATATTAATTAGAGTCTCCTGGATTCTGGCAGTTAAGCAATGCCACCTTGTCCCTAGTACTGGGAGGAGTTATCCCCATGGATGTTAATCATCTCAGCTCTGTGACTGCCTTTCCTAGCACCATCCCTGGCCTACAGAGGAGAGTCACCACTGAACTCCTTAATGATGCCAGTGCATTCTCAATGGTCATGGTGAATGCTGTGTTCTCTGGGCCTTCCTGTGGAACATAATCCCCTGGTGGGTCTTCTGGCCTAATACAATATAGTTATTCTAGTACTCTCAATTCCCTCCCTTCTGCTCATTCCTCTACCATCTGCCAGTGCAGCTCAGGCATTCCTACTTTGCTCAGCATGGGGAATAACTTCTTCAGGCCTGTAAGAGCCACCCAAGCAGGAAATTTGCCTCATCCTCTAGGGTAATGCCAGGGTGTTAAATCCTGTGCTCCCCAAAAAGTGCCCCCAAGTGAATAAGTTCTTGATTACTTAACCTTACATCTCACCCTATTGATATGTTCAAAATTCAATCCCAGTGCATGTTAATACTCACATTTCCTTCATTGTGTTCTATATTTCCTCCCTTAAGTATTCCTTCACCTGGATGATATTGGGACTTAACTCTAGTTATCAGCCTGGTAGCCAGGGGAGGAAATAGGTACAGCTCCTGAAGGATGTACTTGTTGCCTTGAAGGGGAGGAGCCTCTATAGCGTCTTCTAGCACAGCAGATGTCCTACCTACTAGGAAGAGAAGAACCTCTGTTGCAAACTCTGATAGTTCAGGGGATTCTTCATGCCAACATCCTCAGGGGCATTCATTCATCCAGCTGCCCCCAGCCCATCCTAACCAGAGGTGTGAATTCAGCATAAAGGATCTGCCTTGTCTGGACATTTGAACATCTATGGAATTCTATGAATCTAAATATCAAGTCATGAGTTAGTAGCCCAGCTGGGTCCACAGTTCCACTTCAGCAGACAAAACTCTTTGTAACCTACCAAAGATAACCTCTAGCCCTATACGTAATCTGTTACTGCTTGCTAACATTCCTCAGTTTCTCATTATTCCTGTGCAAGAAGTCAATTCAGTGTAGCATTAACCAGCCAACTCTGAGGTCCTTGTAAGAATTGTTGCCTCCATATTTTTTTAAATGTTTGAATCTTTGCACCTTCATGGTGCACCTTTGTACCTTCCCTTGTACCATTTTCCCAGGTTACCTTCAGTGAAATCATCAGCAGTTAGGCCACCACATTTGCCAAGGGCTAACCATACCCAAATACCATTCAGCATGGTGTCCTCTTTACTTACCAGGCAACAAGTGAGCCAGTCCCCAAACCCCATTTTCCTTGGACCACTCTCAGTATCACCTCTCTTCATTCAGATTTTCCAAGCAGTCTCCAAAACAGGATTAGTCATGAAAGAGATATTTTGAGGGTAACAAATATGAAAGATTAAAGGGGAGGAAGAAGAAATGAGAGAGAAACCATTCAGTACATGGTACGAGGTCTGCCCTGAGAAAAAAGAGTTGGGAAGAAGGAGGACTTGGAAGATTCTGTCTAGCACAATTCTTAGGATGTGGTGAATGCTAAATAAGTATTTGCTGAATGAATAAATACATGCACAAGGGACCAAAGGGGGTCTGCTTAGGTTAGATGTTGAAAAACCTGAATACCACAGTGATGAAGACACCAAGGAAACTCTAAAATCTCTCTGTAAACAGTGAAATATCTTCAACTTCCTGAGATGATTTAGACTTAAAACTTTGAAGTAATTTAAGAATTAGATACCTCCTCAAGGCACCATTCAGTCCCTGCTGTTATCAACATCTGAGAGGCAACCTATTAAAAAAAAGGTTGTATTTTAAACTAATAACAAAATATACACTCTGATTACAAGAAATAGTGACCCCAATAATAATACCATGAATGACAAAGGTTAGGTGAATAAGTTATCCCAGAGAGGGTAAGGAATGGATAATATTATTAAAAAGAATGAGAATTTAGGAGAAATATAAATATAGAGAGACTTGACCTCTTTGCTACAAATCTAATCTCTGGGGCAGTGTGGTTGTCAAGAATTTTGTCTTCACTAAAGAAGAAATTCAAAGTGAAAAAGAACAAGGCAATAAAGCAAATGTCAAACATGCCCAATTAGCCAGCCAGGGTTAAGACCTTCAGTCTTGAATTAAACTGAGATTTGCAGTGTTTGCATTCTTTTTTTTTTTTTTTTTTTTACTGAGAAGTGGCAATGTGGTCAGATTTTTCCATTGATTAAAGCAAATTTAATTTTAAAAAAGATTTCCATAACCTTGAATTTTTATTAATAAGACATTTGCAAAAATACCAGGAAATGAGTTATATACTTCAGGGGTTATGAATTCCTAAAGTTATTACACTTTCCCCATCTGAGAAAAATATCACATTTTTATTAATACATAAAAATGAGATACATTTTATAGCAGTCATTTGTATTGCCAGTCTAAGTGCTTCTATTTGTAGTGAGATTATTTTTTTAAAGCTTGTATTTTTATTTTCTAGTTTAAAAAAAAAAAACTTGTGTGGCTCACAAAAAAACCTTTTTTAGCTTTTAGGGAATAGACACTAATATCACTCATTCTTTGCAGCATAATTAGAGGATTTGTTTCAATTTTCAGGTAGACTATATTCAACCAAAATTAAAATGAAAAGAGAAATCCAGGATGAAAGAATGTGTAGGTGACCCTAAAAATTAACACTAAAATCTTCATTTTTATGTAATCTATCAGGCAGAAGTTCATTAACAAAGTTTTTAGTTACTTAAATAATTGCTAAAAATATGTTTATATAATATTTAAACATAACAATTAATAATGAAAAATACATAATAACCTAGCAACAGGTTTCTGCCACCAAAGGCCAAAGTTATTTAATCTTTTTAAAATGAACTTACATGTGTGTATATGTAGGCATATAGAGTATATTATATATACTATTATATATATACTATGTTATATAATATATAACACCATGTCTTATATAAATTGTGTACATGTATTCTAACTGGAAAGTTCTTTTTTAATTATGATTTCTTGAGAGTAGGAATCAAGGAAGCTCAGCAATGTGTAACTCCAGGTGTCTCACACTAGACAATACAAATGTAAATTCATTGACTGATGGCTTTTAACTCTTACTAACTTCTTCAAATGAAGGAATTTTTCTCAATATCAGGTGGCTTGCTTTCTTATTTCATAATTCCTTGTTTCATCTCTGATATATTCAATATCATCACATCCTCTTCTGCTCAAAGGACTAAGTAACATACATTATGTTTATTCTTGAACTTATTTTATTGATATTACTTATTTCAAAATATAATTTATTTACTTATTGTCGAGTAGAACCAATCCACTATTCCAGTGGTCTTCAAAGTCTATTTCTCAGATTCTTATGTTGACAGGGGTGGTCCAAGTAAATGTGTCTCCAAATCATCCTCTAATTCTTTCAGAGCCTGGTTCTCACCCCTGATGCATGTTAGAATCACTTAGAAGGATTATTATTTTAATTTTTTTTAAAGATTTTATTTATTTATTTGAGGAAAAGAGAGTGTGAGAGAGAGTGGGGGGAAGCGCAGAGGGAGAGGGTGAGAGGGAATTTCAGGCAGACTGGGCTGAGCCGGGAGCCCCACTCAGGGCTTGATTTCAGGACCCAGAGAACATGACCTGAGCCAAAATCAAGAGTTGGACACTTAACCAACTGAGCCCCCACAGGTATCCCTATTATTTTTAATTGTCTGTGAGCAAATCTGCTTTACATGCTTTTAAAACTTCCTAGATGATTCTCACATAAAATCATTTTAACACCTATCATTCCACAAAAGGTGTGCTTTCAGATATGTTTTATAGTGTGATTACTTGCAAGATCTTGTCTGAATAAATCATCCCACTGCAAAAGAAGTTTGAATGTTATACTTTATTGCTCTATTTGCAATGTAGTTCTTTTGCCAATTTTTGCAGGAAAAATTCTAGGTTATATAACTATTTACTAATTATATTCTGATATCTCTGCTCCCAAAGTATATTATTTTTATTATATTGTGGTAGTTGAAATTTATTATTAGTAATATTGAACTTTATTAAAGCTCTTACTTTTGAAATATTACTTTCAAGGTCCCTATCCCCCTTTCTTTTAATTGGTGGTTTCTAAAATGTGTTGGACAGTTTTGTTTTAAAAATTGCCATTATGGGGTGCCCGGGTGGCTCAGTAGGTTAAGCATCTGCCTTTGGCTCAGGTCATGATCCCAGGATCCTGGGATCAAGCCCTGAGTTGGGCTCCCTGCTCAGCAGGGAGTGTACTTCTTCCTCTCCCTATGCCACTCCACCCCCCCTCATGTTCTCTCTCTCTCAAATAAATAAATAAAATCTTTTTAAAAATTGCCATTATAAGAATGATTCATTAATTATATGAAAAATCTATAAAATTGATATCAACTTTCTTAATTATTTTTTAGACTTATTTTGTTTCATCATATTATTTCCTTTTAATTTTGAAAGTTACAGAGGTAAAGGTCCAAAGTATAGGATAAAAATGAAATGTTAATAACTTATTCACATCCAATATATTAATGACCACCACAGTAGTTTGCAGTGCTTGAGAACTTTTCAAATCAACTCTAAAACCTCATAATCAAGATTTTAATATAAACCTTTAATTTTTTTCTCCTAGACCATACACATACACACAAATGTACAAATGTTAAGGTGGGATAGTCTAATAGATAAAAGAATAATAATATCTAAACTTATGGTGGTAGCAGTATTTGGGTTCCTGAGATAACACCAAAACCTATGAAACATCAAAACTTTCCAAATAGAATGAATAATCAACAGTATAAAAAATTTAAAGGCAGATAACCTGAAAATAAGTTTTGTAAAATATGTGAAAGATATGAGTAGTTTATATAATCAATACTACCCTGTGTTTATTGAGTGCATATTGCTGGATATTATTAATTTATTTGATTTCCCTACAGCATATCCATTATACAATATTATGTGTCCATTCTTTTTTTTTTTTTTAAAGATTTTATTTATTTATTTGAGAGAGAGAGAATGAGAGACAGAGAGCACGAGAGGGAAGAGGGCAGAGGGAGAAGCAGACCCCCCGCTGAGCAGGGAGCCCGACGTGGGACTCAATCCCCGGACTCCAGGATCATGACCTGAGCCGAAGGCAGTCGCTTAACCAACTGAGCCACCCAGGCGCCCATGTGTCCATTCTTATAGGCAAGAAAACAGGGGTCTGCAAATGTTAAAAATACACACAAACCCTACAAAATCATTTAATTAGTAAGTGAGCTGGAGTTTGTACCAACATATATTGGTTTCAGTCATTGGGTTCTTAATCACACCACACTCCCACCACTCAGGGGTCACAGATACTCATCTAGAGGCACGTATAAAAAACCATAAACAGGTAAATCTTGATAAATGAACTAATGACAATCCAACTTGAAAAAAATCCAAACTTTATTTGTAATCAAATAATTGCAAGTTAAAACACTAAGTTCTCTTTCCTGTAATAGTTGTCTAGCAAATATTAAAACTGATGGTAAGGGTATGGTAAAATGAGATTTCACACACTAATGGTAGGAGGATAAACTGTTATAACTTTTTTGGAAAGTGATTTGATACTTTAAAAAACATTTTATTCTTTCTTACATTAACTCTACAAGCATAGTTCACATTATGATAAAACCTATTCAGTATAGTTTTATTAAAATATTAAACATTTTCCATTCACAAATATCTGACAGTAAGGAAATTGTTGATTTAAATTATGGTACTATTTACTTTATGCCAGGCATTTTATTAAGTGCTTTATTTACAATATCTCATTTATTTCTCACAACATACATATGACCTACTAACTATAATTATAGGTAAAAAACCTAAAACCACAAGATATTATGTATTACATAACCAGTGACATAAGAAAATGTTATAAATATTAAATAAGGAATCAAGATACAAGACCATATGTAGAAAATTATCTTAACTCTATGAAAATATGAGAAAATCTATAATGACTGCAATAAGCCAAATTTGCAATTATAGCAAAAAAAGCAAGCATTGTTATTTCTAAATGTTGAGATCACTGATGACATTTTTCTTTCAAAAAATTTTTCTATTTTAAAATTTCCTTCAATCAGATTTATCTTTTTTAAGGCAGAAAAGTAACAAGGTAAATTAAATTAAAATAGCAAATTGGATGAAACCTAATGTTTGGCAACATAGAGAAAAGAGCAGTTTGCCAAAGTGTTTCAGTTTGTGTGTAGAAGGATTTTCAATACAAATATTTTTACTTTTTAAATCTCAAATAATTGACATCAGCTATATAATATATGACAGTATTTTCCTTTGGAGTTGTAAGAATTTTTAAATGAAAAATTTAAATTTCGGGGCTCCTGGGTGGCTCAGTCATTAAGCATCTGCCTTCTGCTCAGGTCATGATCCCAGTGTCCTGGGATAAAGCTCTGCATCTGACTCCCTGCTCAGCGGGAGTCCTGCTTCCCCCTATCCCTCTCCCCCTGCTTGTGTTCCCTCTCTCGCTGTCTCTCTCTCTGTCAAATAAAAATAAAAAAAATCTTTAAAAAAAAAAGAAAAATTTAAATTTCTTGCATTGCTATCTTTATAGTTCAAAGTTGCTACTGTTTATAACTATCTTGATTTAGGATTATGTAAAATTTAGTAACTTTGTTATTTACATCATCTCCCCAATTGTTGATGAAGCTCAAAGAGGCCCTAAAAATCAGTAAAGTATATACATGTAAGTACAAACTTTTTATAACATACTTTATTTTCATCTTGTTCCAATCAGTATCCATAAAGATTATAATTCATTAAATGACCATTAAAGTCCATGAATAATGGATGTGAACATTATCCTATATATTAAGCTCTTGACCCAGAAATTCTATTCAGAGCAATCTTAGTTTTTAATTTTTTTTATCATTGTTATTAAAATAAATTATAAAATTAATGAGAAAAATCCCTTTTTTGCTTTTCTTTCATTTTCCATTGTACCAATAATAAACCTGGAATAATAAAAGCTGATATTTATTTTTTATTTTTAAAAAATAGAGTCTTCATTATATTCATACTAATAACCTGAAATGTAATCTCAGTGATTTAGAGATAATTGTTAGTGGCACAACCCTCATGACCTTGGAAACTTGGACCAGTCTGGTTGTAAAACCCAGAATATTAAAGCACTGATAAAGATTTAAGAATCGTGTGTGTGGTTGTGTGTAGGCACTGAATAAATCTATGTGAAGCCAGTTGTTTTAGTCCAATCACTAAGAAACAAAACAAAACCAAAAAAATATACTGACATGTTCAGTCAAATTTCTATTCATAATGAGATCAAAATAGTTGAACACACCAAATTTTCCTAACAAAACTTATTTTCAGTATAAAAATATTAATTCCTTGAATCATTTTTATGTAATACTTTTCCAAGGAACATTCACTGTATTATTTGATTTGATCTTGACAAAAACTCAATTTGGAAGATATACACACACACAAGTGCACCTACATTCAACAGAAGAAGGGCTTGTCACAAAATAAAGACAATTCTAAAGAACAACAATAAATCTAACTTTGGCAAGTCCCAACCTTTGTGAGAAAAATATATATGTTTCAGTGGTTTTACTGTCCTTGTTTATAAAGCCCTCTAATTTTCCTGTATTCATCCATTCATTTATTCAGTTATCTGCTCATTTATTCAACAGTATCTGCCATATGCCAGACACTGCAAGTCATTGCTAGGAAAACACACAATAAAAAGATGTAGAACCTCAGAATTCTGGTGTAAGAGGAAATAAAGTCAAGGAAGCACATAATTATGAAGCAAGGTCAAGAGTAAATTGCAGGGAAAAGAAAAAGTCTGTCTGGAGGGAGTTAAAGATAACTTCTCATTCCTATAGCTAAGTGGTTGAGGGAAGGGGATTCCAAAAGGTAGAACAATATAAAAGAACCCACAAAAAAATGTGGTATGGTGAGAATGTATGGAAGGGGAGGAGTAGAGATGGTGAAAGCCAGGGTTGGTACACTAGGGGAGACTGACCTTGTACAACATCACACTGATTATTTGTGCTTTCTCCTGCAGGTGATGGGAGCTACAAAAAAGAGTATAAACATTTACATTATATTCTAATTTATATGCTTGGCTAATTTTAAGTTGTAACGACATACTGGAGGACAATTTAATACTGTATATTCAGTTTGAAGAGGCTCATAACTTGTAACTGAACAATTTCACATACAGGTAAATACGCACTAAAACTTCTCACACATAAGCCAAAAAATATATATATACATCATTGCCAACTACAGCACCCTCTGTAGTAACAACAATAGAAACAATCCAAATATTTATTAGTAAGTGAATGATAAAGTGTGGTATGTTCTATAAAATGGATTGCTATGTATAGCAATGAAATACACTGAAAGGAAATAATCATATGATTATCTCAATACATTTTTAAAAGCATTGTATAATGTTCAACACCTATTTTGTATTTTTAAAAGTCAGCAAACTGTGACCAGAAAGAAATTTTCTAATTAATGAAGAAACTCAATACTTAATGAAATCACTGTAACAGTAGGAAAAAATAAAGACATCTACTGCTTCAACTACTGTTTAACATAGTATTACAGATTTAGATCAGTATTGTTATAAAGAAAGAAAAGTAAATCAGAAGGGTAAAAATTAGAAAGGAAATAAAAAACTCATTTCCTGCTGATATGTACATCTACCTAAAATATCAATAGAAATAATAAATAAACTAATACAACTAATGAAATAATTCAACAAAATTTGACATTAATATTAATTAAAAAACAGAGCTGACAGTGGCAATCACCACATATTTATGGTTAATGTCAGTTCTGATTTGCCAGGCATTTATTTTGATAAGTCTATGGCCATGCAAAAGCACTTTTGAACTATTGTGAATATTATTCCTATAAGGTTCAGTAATGAAGTCAATGAGGCAGAGTGAATTTAGAGGAATGCATAAATACAAACTCAAAAATCCATCGTGACTAGAAGTGTTCTTCTGCTTAATAGTTGTTTAAGATTAGTTTAACTTTACTATTACTACATAACCAAACAAAACCTACCTTAATATTTTACCAGGCACCAGGGTGGCACAGTCCATTAAGCAGTGGACTATTAATTTGGCTCAGGTCATGATCTGGGGGTGATGAGATGGAGCCCTGCCTTGGGCTCTGGGCCCCATACTGAGTGGTGGAGCCTGCTTGGGATTCTCTCTCTCTCCCTCTCCCTCTGCCCCTCCCTGCTCACACTCTCTCTCTCTAAAAAAAAATAAAAATAAAAAAATTTATTTTATCATAATGATAGATTTATAGTATTGCTTAATATTATGACTGTGAGTGCTAAAATTTATGAAAGACATTAACTTGCCCTTTTTTAATTACAAAATTAGCAGATCTAGAGCTTTGATTAAATACAAGTTCCAGAAATGGAATTATTTTTGTTACAGTTAGTGATACAAATACCTTGTATTTCCTTACAATAAAAATGCATATTTTAATAGAGCAAATGCAATTAAATTTTGAAGCCAGTATTTCTACTAATAAGTCTTCAAAGATTCTACTAAACATTAATGAAAAATTAATTTATCATTAAATATTTTTATTGAGCAACTTCTATGTAAGTAGCACTCTGCTAGGTGTTATGGAATATACAAAGTCATGTAAAATTTGAACTTTACTCTCAAAGATCATACAGTTTGAGACAAGACATAAACATTTGAAGAGTTAAACAAGACAGAATGTGATAAAGTGCCGATTGAATGATCCATATATTTAATAAATTCTGTGAGTTTATTGGAGAGAAATTTTTTTTTGTAAGCCGAAGTGGTTGGGGAATAGATGAAACAAAGGAAAACCTTGATCATTATAGTAAATACATTATCTTAGAAAATTAATCCTTGAATCATTTCAGTGAGGACACTATGTTGTGCAATATATTTACTTTGAAGATAGAACACTTGAAACACTGATGACCTTGCTTTATCACTAAAACAGAATTAAGACTATAAAAAATACACAAATAGGTATTGAAACAGTAACTTCTTATATGACCTACTTGCCTACAAATACATTCATTTTAAGATGTTTAAAAAAAAAAAGCTTAGAAAGACATCTCAATAATACATAGGGACCATAAATTCAGCTGAATAATTCCTCATAAATTTGAAACATTTATCTGAAACTCATGCAATGATTTTAGATCTGAAGGAGACTAGATATCTCATTTTATAGCTAATGGAGGATCAGAGAATTTACATGTTTTTCTCAAATTCACACAAGTATTAGGTGGTAAAATTTGAATTAGATTGCCATATTATCTATTGTGGTGTAACAAAATAGCTAAATACATAGTGATTATAATAAAAGATAAATATTTTCTGTGTCTCTCTCCATCTTACACACACACACACACACACACCCTGCTGGGAGTGTTTTGGGTATTGCATTCAATTTATATCAATTTGGTGAGAATATGCATCTTTATAATATTGAATCTTCCATATTATGAATATGGTATATATCTTCTTTCATTTGGGTCATCTCTAATTTTTTTACAATAATTCTACACAATTTTCTCCATCTTCCACATCTTTTGGTAGAATTATTGTTAGGTATTTGACATTTTTAATGTTATTGTAAATGATAGGTTTATCTAAATTTCTTTTTGTAAATTTTTTAGAAATTGCTGTTATGTACTATATTGATTTGGGGGTATATTTGCATATCCAAGAAACTTGCTAAATTCTAATTCACCTATAGATTTTAAAATCTTTCTACATACAATTATGTTGTCTACGAAAAATTACAGTTTTCTTTTTTTCCCATCTGTATATTTTTTCTTTCCTTAAGGCATTGGTTAGAACCTCTAGTACAATATTGTATAGAAGTAATAATTGGCATTCTTACCTCATTCCTGATCTCAAGAGGAAGACTTTAAATATTTCACCATTAAATGTGATGTTTGCTATAAGTTTTTGCTAAGTACTTACGATTACTTTATGCTCTTTGGTCATTCAATCTTAAGACTTTTTATCATAAATGGGGGTTGAATTTTTTTTGGGTGGGGGCGGGGCAGAAGGAGAGAGAAAGAGAATCTTAAGCAGGCTCCATGCCCAGTGCAGAACCCCAAATGGGGCTCGATCTCATGAACCTGAGATCATGACCTGAGCTGAAATCAAGAATCAGCTGCTCAACCAACTGAGCCACCCAAACGCCCCAGGGTTGACATAATTTATCACATGATTTTTCTTTTTAAATTAATATAGTCAACCTCATTAATTATTATTTGAATGCTAAGTCACCATTTAATTCCTGGAATAAACTTTTATTCATGAAGTATTTATTTTCATATGTTTTTCAACGTGTATTTTAAACCTCACCAGTCATTGTTTTCATCGATGGAATCATTTAACATTCTTTTTTTTCCCCCTCAGACACTAATCTTTTTTCTTCTCTTTCTACTTTCCTGCATTCTCATATCTCTGTCTACAATAGTTTTTCTTCTTCCTGAAGAATTCTTAGTATCACCTTTGGTGTTGACTGATGGTGAACAAATTCTTAGGATTTGGGTGGGGGAAAGGGAGTGTGTCTGGAGTTATTTTTCAGTTGCTTTTAGTATTGAATAATATTTTCCCTGTATATTGAATTTTAGAATGGAAATTATTTTCTGTCATCACATTTAAGTTACTATTCCATTGCCATCTGGTTTCCATTGTGCTGTTGAGAGCTCAGTAGTAAACCTAATGATGATCCTTTATAATTAACTTGTCTTTTCTTTTTTTCTAGTATATTTTAAAATTTTGCCTTTTTTTAAGTATTTTTTTTTAAAGATTTTATTTATTTATTTGAGACAGAGAGAATGAGAGACAGAGAGCATGAGAGTGAGGAGGGTCAGAGGGAGAAGCAGACTCCCTGCCGAGCAGGGAGCCCGATGCGGGACTTGATCCCGGGACTCCAGGATCATGACCTGAGCCGAAGGCAGTCGCTTAACCAACTGAGCCACCCAGGCGCCCTTTTTTTAAGTATTTTTACTCTGATATTCCTAGGTATGGTTTTCTTTGATTAATACCACTTGAGGGTCTAGAATTTCTTCAATCTGTGGTTTTATGTGTTTTTCTTTTTTTATCTTGGTAAAATTCTTATCAACTTCTCTCCAAATATTGCTTCTAATCCATTCCTTCTCACCTCCCTAGTTGGCCTAATTATACAAGTCATATACGTATTTACTGTGATTGATATATCTCTTATGACTTTTTTCTGAAATTTATTTGTATTTTCTGTACTCCAGATTATATTCTACTTCTCTATATTGATGCACAAACTGGAAAAGAGTCTTATTTCTGTGCACCTACTCTTTTCCTCCATGATCATTGCATGAAATTCTGGCTGCTTTCATATTTGTGAATTCTGTTTTTTTCCTCCCCAGAATTTTGAGATTGCTGAAAGCCCTACTGGTCTCTCAACCTCTTAGCTGCTTCCCTCTGTCCAGCATCTTAGCTTCCTGTCCTAAACTAAAAGTGGGCAAATGCATGGAAGGGAAAATTAGTATGCAAAGATTTGGGCTTACGTTAGTGAGTTACTTTCTAAGTATTTCTCCCCTACACTTCTCTCTCTCTCTCTCTCTCATTTTTTTTTCTCTATTTCTGGCTCTTTTGATGTCTGACTCTAAGATGTCTTCAAACAGACTTATTTTTTATTTTTCTTTGTTAGTTGTTCTCAGTGTGATTATTGGTCTGGTGCAAGCTTTGCCACCATGGCCAGAAATTGAACTGCCTTTTGATTTTTTGATTTGTTTTTATTTTAAAATTTTGTCTGTATTTTGTTTACTACCAAATGAAAACCAACATTATATGTAGCTGAAGAATGATATTACATTTGCTTTGCTTGTATTTTAAAAAAATGAAATCTTAACAAGACAGAATGCCATAGTTTATATTTCTTAACTACTTATTGTGTATTTCACAGATATATTTTACAAATAATGGGGACTCTACACAGAAAAATCACATAATTAAGAAATGCACAGTTCAACTTACTCTTTCCTCAGTTCACAATCTGTTAAAACCCTTTAATGAATCCTAAATTTATGTCTTCTCTGTCCTTCTATTGAAAATATTTAGCACAGGAATTATCTTTTCACATCCACGATAAAAACATTAGAATGTTTGAATTAGCTTTTGCCTTTATATCTGGTATTTTTGCTGGACACTTTCTGGGAAACACTAATTCTTTTCAAGTACCAATTCATTTTAAAGGAAGAGAAAACCAGAATTAGAAGATAAATGAAAAACTACAGTGTGAGATAAAGTAAAAGTAGTAATGGAAACTGTGTGGTAGAAAGTTTCCTGCCAGGAGCCCATGATGAACATAGAAATCTTTGTTTCCTCTCAGCTACAGCTGCTATTTACAAGATGAAGGATTTAAGATTTCACATTCCCTCAGGCTTTGATTTGGAAGAAGCTATTTCAGGAATGAGTTTTGGATGCTACCTGAGTTTCCACACATTATGGTTATATGGAACTGTTTTTTCCACTTCAATACTTGAAATTTGAACAGCATGTCTTATCTATGCAGAATAGTGTTCTATTTGCTTTGAAAGCCAGTTGCCAGTTTACTTGATTTTTTGCTTTTCTTATCATTCCTAAAGTGACTAGTGATGGAGTAATTGCCACAAACCTGAGCTATTGTTCTGAAGTACAAGTTACCTTTCAGCTGTTACATATGGCAAAGCATACTCCAGTGATATAGATAGGATTTTAGCAGTGATTCAAGCTAAATCTACAAGTCTCTCCAGACTATGTGGTTATCACAGATTTACATGATGGTCATATGAAATCTGTGAAAACAGGAGCTCTAATTAACACATTTGAGAAATGTAAGCATTATAAATATAGTTAGCTCTATTGTTTTTCTATTCATTATCCAAGTGAAACCAAAGTGATAGGCAAATCCAGAGTATGACAAGGGATTGTATACCTGGAAAGTTTGGCATAGAGTTGTTAGAATGGAACATACACACTGGACCTGATAGCACCAAGCAGGGAATGCTAGAAAGAGCAATTTAAAAGAAAAGAAGTCCTAAAATTTTTCTCAAAGATCATATCACCAAAGAGAAAACTTTGAGAAACTGAGAGAATTGAACCAAAGGTTAGAATCTGGTAAAATCAGGTTATTAGTGGAACTGGAGGGTTAAGTGGGGGGTGAAACAGAAAAAGAAGAAAATAGCAACAAGCAGATGTAAGTGGAAAAAATAGAATGGTTCAAGACTGACATGGTAAATATTGAGCATCTGCCAGCACATTTCTTATATAATTGCTCTGGCTGCCTTATTGGACAGGGGGGAAGAAGCTTAAAGGAGATGCACGACACCAACTGAGATGGCGCTCTGTTGTCTACTATAATGAGTTTAAACATTCTATCCTGGAATTTAAAATTCCATAATACATACACAAAATTCTGTTTTTCTAAACTCTCATAATTCCTCTTCAAGCACTCTAGGCACCAACTAAACCACACTCCTCTCTGTTCATGGAAAAAGCCTAGTGCCTTCTCTCTTAGAGCCACATTTCATACTGGTCATTGCCCTTCCCCCTCAAATGTGCACTTTCCAGTCCTCCTTTAAATCCCAACCAAAATCTAATCTCTTCTACCAGGTAGTGTGAGAATTTCATGAGGCCTTCTGTATCTCATACTAGCCAGAAACAATCCATCGGATCCTCAAACTGTAAGACACGTGTCTTTATGCCAGTATTTTTTTTTTTTTTCTAAATTGCCTTACCATTAATAGTGTATGGGTCACCTACCTTAATTTATTGTAAGTTCTTTGGTAACAGACACTATGGATTATATGTTTTGCAATGTCCACAGTATTTATAAAAGTAACTTGAACACAGTGGGCACTAAAAACAAAAAAACAATGATTTTCAACACATGAACAAATGCACAGTTAGATCAATTAAACATGATCAACTATTTTATTGTGGGTTTTTAAAGTTTTTAGTTTACATATATTTTATAACTTTCCTAAACATTTTTGAAATGTATCCATTTTAAGACAATATAGCCATTCTTAAAATCCTTAAGGCAATATAGCAAAATGTAAATATGTGGATAAATCATGGTGTTATATTATTATGGGTATGTTATATAATGATCCATTTTTTACCTTATTTGGTCAAAGTATTTCATAATAAAATATTTTAATACACATAAAGATGGTCTACATAAGAAACTTCGGCAAGCACCTTTGAAGAAATTTTCAGCGATGACCATTAGCTAAATGAATTATTTATTTAGTTAATGGTTGAATGACTAAATAAATAGTCATTCATTTAGTCATCAATGAATTATGACTAAATTCATTTACTAAATCATTAACTAAATTATATAGTCTTTCTCTAACTGAACTTGCCTTTAGTAAGCAAATGGTGACATTAAATTTGAACTATCAAGTGAACACCTGTTTCTTGAAAAGTTGCCATTGCAACTTCTTAGTATGAATTTGACTTCATAGTAATTACTATGAATATGATTTCATCAATTTGATTCTTTTCTCTTTAAGATGAAAACTTTGGGTTTGTTATTTTATTGCTAAGAAATGAAAACTAGAATGACTGCCATAGGCTAACAGTATAAGAGCACTTCAGAAAAAAGATAAGATATAAACCCTACCCTCAAGAATATTACCTTCTAGTAGGAAAAAAAAAAATTACAGTACAATGTAATTACAGATTTCATCCTCAAAATAGCCTTGGAGAGTAAATGCTCTTTTCTTCTTTTATATGAATAAGAAAATTGAAACCCAAAGTAACTTGCTTATACTCTACAACGAAATTACCAATATTTAGAGTTTCTTTTATATTAAATTGTTATTATATAAAAATTTAAATGGACAATTTTTAAGCAAAGGAGCGATGGTATCTAAACTCTGTCTAATCCAATTAAAATCTATCAGTTTATGATGCTTCATTTTATTTAATGCATTGCCTTGCCCTAATAGCATGATACCCATGATAGGGTAGGAATGAAGATAGCTTTTACACCATTAATCCCAGTATGATGTAAGTGGTTCACTCAACATCTGTTTCTATCCATAATACAAAAGGATTGCCTTGAACCAGTTAGTCTACAAGATCACATTTGGTATAAAATACCTATGGTTTTCTTCCATAAATCTACCTAATAGTACTTTTAAATTTATAAAATGGTATTCATTTGTTTATGAGTAGTAGCGCTAGAAAGGAAATCAGGATAAACTGGGACAAATACAAAGAAGACATATATATCACTATAGAACAAAAACACTCTAATCAAATGCCATTTTAAAATAACTGATAGTGGAAACATTAGGTTCATTGTTTTATGAGGCCCAAAAGACAAAATCATTTCTACTCTGTCACCCAAATAACCTGATTACTAGAGATAAAGTATTGAGTAGAGCTAGTCTTCTTAAAAGACTTAATATAAAATTTCTCCCTGAGGAGAAGTTAAGATGGTGGAGGAGTAGGGGACCCTAATTTTGTCTGGTCCCTGGAATTCAGCTAGATAGTTAGCAAATCATTCTGAACACCTTTGAAATCAATGGGAGATCTGAGAAAAGAATTGCTGCAGTTCTGCAAATAGAAAAGTGACCAGTTTTTGCAAGGTAGAGGTGTGGAGACATGAATCTGGGGTGATAAACTGGAAGATAAACTGCAGAGAGGAGGAGCCCCTAATCAGGCTACCAGAAAATATTATAAGCAGCAGACACAAAATCGGAATATTTAGAATTCTGCTACACTTGGGGACATCCCTGGCTTAAAGGCACTCAGGTGGTGAAGTGAGGCATAATCGCAGGTGAGACAGTGTGGTCTCAGGATCTCTGGTGTCACAAAAAGAATGGGGGTGCCTGAGTGCAGCAGAGTTCCCAAGCTTTGGAGTAGGGAAGCTAGCGGCAAACAGCAAGTCTAGGCACTGGCTTTCTGCTCTGTGTTGCCATAAACCACAAACTTCTGCATAGTTGGGCAACTGCTCTCCAAGCAGGGCCCCAGGAAAAGGCAGAAGCTAGGTGAGAAGCAGGGTGAGACCTCCCTGGGGAGGGAACAGCAGGGGTCCGTGCCATGGGAGACCAGGGAGAGAGGAGTGACTGCTTTTCCCTGAGGGTGCACTGAAGAGTGGGGGGGCATGAACTTTCAGCTCCAGGACTAGAGATCAGGGCACCACCATTTTCATCCCCTCCCCCCTCATTGGTGCTGAAAGCCTTCAGACAGCAAAACAGCACCACAGAGCAATCCGAGTCTGCTTACACAAAGCCCGGCCCCCCTGGCAAGGGTGGCGCAATTCCACCCAGGGAAAGACACCTGAGAATCAGTGCAACAGACCCCTCCCCCGGAAGACCAGCAGGAACAACCAGCTAACACCAAATTTACCAATCATAGAGAACTGGAAAACTTCAGCTTTTGGGGAAAACAGTGCATAGCATTCATGTTTTTTTCTTTTTAGTTTATTCTTTAGTCTTTTTTTTCCAGATATTTTATCAATTCTTTTAAAAAATTCTTTAGTTTTTATTTTTATGTATATGTTATATATATATATATAAAATATTTTTTTTCATTTTTTATTTCCTTTCATTGTATTTAATTTTTTACATATATTAAGTTTTTTTTTCTTTCCTATTTTGGGATCTAGTTTCCTTTTTTTTTCTTTTTAAAGATTTTATTTATTTATTTGACAGAGAGAGACCCAGCGAGAGAGGGAACACAAGCAGGGGGAAGGGGAGAGGGAGGGAGCCTGATGTGGGGCTAGATCCCAGGACTCTGGGATCATGACCTGAGCCGGACGCAGATGCTTAATGACTAAGCCAACCAGGCGCCCCAGGGATCTAGTTTCCTTTAACAAACAAACCAAATTACACCCAGGATATAGTTTATTTTTTTGTTCTGTTTTACTTCTTGTTTGATTTTTTTCTTATTTTATTTTGTTTCTGTTTTCTTCTGGTTTGTTTTGTTTGTATTTTTCTGGTGTTTTTGTTGCTATTTTTGTCTTTTCTCTCTCTTTCATCTGTTCTTTTCTGGACATAATGATGAGACAGAGAAACTTACCCCAAAAGAAAGAACAGGAGGCAGGACTCACTGCCAGGGATTTAATCAATGCGGATATAAGTAAGATGTCAGAACTAGAATTCAAAACAATGATTATAAAAATACTAGCTGGGCTTGAAAAAAGCATAGAAGATAGTAGAGAATCCCTTACTGTAGAAATAAAAGAACTAAAATCTAATCATGCCAAAATTAAAAATGCTATTACTGAGATGCTGTCAAAATGGAAGCTCTAACTGCTGTGATAAACAAGGCAAAGAATCAGTGATATAGAAGACAAAATGATGGAGAATAAGAAAGCTGAGAAAAAGTGAGAAAACAACTACTTGATCATGAAGGGAGAATTCGAGAAATCAGTGATATTATAAAGTGAAATAATACTTGAATAATAGGGGTCCCAGAAGAGGGGGGGGCAGAGGTTTATTTGAACAAATTATAGCTGAGAACTTTCCTAATCTGGGGAAGGAAACAGGTATTCAAGTCCAGGAGGCACAGAGAACCCCCTCAAAATCAATAAAAACAGGTCAGCACCTCAACATATATAGTGAAGCTTGGAAATTTCAGGGATAAAGAGAAAATCCTGAAAGCAGCTCAGGAAAAGAGGTCCTTAACTTACAAGCATAGAAATATAAGGGTGGCAGCAGACTGACATGATATATTTACTGTGCTAAATGGGAAAAATATGCGTCCAAGAATACTTTATCCAGCAATGCTGTAATTCAGAATAGAAGGAGAGATAAAGAGTTTCCAGGACAACTAAAGGAATTCATGAACACTAAACCAGCCCCGCAAGAAATATTAAAGGGGTCCTATGAGCAAAGAGAGCCCAAAATAACAAAGACCAGAAAGGAACAGAGACAATCTACAGACACAGTGACTTTACAGGTAATACAATGGCACTAAATTCATATCTTTCAATAATTACTCTGAATATAAATGGACTAAATGCTCCAATCAAAAGACACAGTATCAGATTGGATAAAAAAACAAGACCCATCAATACACTGTCTACAAGAGACTCATTCTAGACCCAATGAGACCTCCAGATTGAACATGAGGAGGTGGAGAACTATTTATCATGCTAATGGACATCAAAAGAAAGCTGAAGTAGCAATCCTTATATCAGACAAACTAGATTTTAAGGCAGTTTTACTCTAAGTAATCCTGTATGTTAATAGGGCCATTAAACATTTAATTTGAAACTATAATTGCTGACCTTTGACATCTTACATTCCTCTTAGTTCTCAAGAGATCAAACAACAAAAGCACATTGCTCGGTACATGTTCATGATAATAGCAATGGAGGAGAGTCAGATGTTCTTGGTAAGGAATAGGCTGAGCAAACAGACACTAAAAATTGTGACATTTTGAATAGTTAACTGAAATAATATTTCAGGGAATTATTTACATGATGGCTCAAGAATTACCTTGTATTTGCCCTTGAAATTTTCCTAAACGTATTGAGAATATAGTTGCAATAGTTTCCACAAATAAAGTTGACAGACTAAATTTCAATAATGGTATGACCTCTTAATATTTGACCAGATGGCCAACATAATATTTTGCATTAATTGCCTTAAAAAAATTTACTAACATAGTTTTTATCACAATTTCAACTAAAAAATGCAAAGTGAACAGAAAAATATCCTTACTGTATCTCTATTTTCAACAGAGTTGATTTTTCACACCAACTACAATAGATGTTTTGCAGTTTTTGATCATTAATGATCTGTTCTTTGATAGAAGGCACTTAGCATCTTTGCTTAATGCTTTAGCAAAAATAGTTATATTAAAACCAACTCTCTAGTGATTAACATGTGTTCTGAGGTCGGTAGTGATCAGGATCATGTTTTATCTTACTGTTGACTTACCATACTTGAATTGACCTTTACTGGCAAGATAGTGTATGTGATTTTTCCAGGCCCATCTGAAAGTTATCTTTAATCATCTTTGTCTCTGCCTTTCCTCCTCTCACTCTCTCTCTGTATGTGTGTGCCTGTCCCTGTCTCTCATCCATGTGCTCATAGAACTAAAAGATGACACTGACATTTGAATTTACCTTCCAAATTAAAATAGATTATTTTGAGCCATGATACATTAGTTTTTATTACATTAAAAAAACTCATTTCAAACCTTGGTTCTTAAAGCAACTATTTATTTAGGTCACAATTCAGTGGATCAAAATTTCAATCTGAGCTGGCTGTTCTTTTAATGTCTGAGCTCAGCTGGACTGACTCATGCATCTGCAGTAAACTGAAGGTATACTAGTTATGGTAGAATCAGAAACCCATATAAGCTTCAGATACTTTCTATTTTCGTGTCCTTTTTATTGTACCTCAGTATTTTGTCAAAATGTTGAAAATTCCTTCCTTTTTAAACCATGCTAAGGACAACAAAAAGAAAGATTCTGTGTCCATGCTTGAATAAGAATTGAAAAAAAAAAGAAAAAGAAAAGAAAAGAAAAAAAAGCAGTGTATATCTGAGGACTAAGTGGACAAAGTGTGGGTTGAGAAAATACAATTCAAGAACAACAAATGTGGAGTAACTCATCTAACTGCAATCTAACTGCTTCTCACCAGCTAGTGATTAAATTTCTAGTAGTAAAACATTGAGGCTTTATGTGTTTAGCTTAATTAAGGAGGCAGTTCCTTACAAGAAGGTATTTTTCATTGAGGATATTGTGTAGATCACTTCATCTAATAAAATTATAATCTCTAAATTCCATGCTATAGGAATAAGTATGAGAGAACTTACATGTCATTTGCTAGAGACTATCAGAAATATAAGCCTTTTTCATCAATGATTCTAAAACATATACCTTGTCTTAGTTTGGGATGCAATAACAATGGACCATACTCTAGGTGACTCACAAGCAAGAGAAATTTATTTCACACATTTCTGGAGGTGGAAGTCTGAAAGCAGGGTGCCAGCAGCGTCAAGTTCTACTGAGAACCCTCTTCTGGTTTCAAATTGCCAACTATTCATTGTATTCTCACATGGTAGAAAGAGGGCAAGAAAACTCTCTGGGGTCCCTTTTATAAGAGCATTAATTTCATTCAATAGGGCTCAACTTTCACGACCTGACCACTTCTCAAAGGTCCTACCTCCTAGTACCATCACAATGGGAGTTAGGATTTCAACTGATGAATTTTGGAAGTGACACAAACATTTAGTCCATTGTACCCCTCCTGACCAAAACGATGAAATGATAATGTAGCCTCATCTCTGAATATGCTTATTTTACTCAATAGTAAGAAACCCAGGTAAATGAACAGATTTATAATACTAGCCTTGTATATGAAAGAATATATTGGGAAAGTAAGGAGTGCTTTTAATAAAAATTCTAAAATGGAGTTTATTGATATAATCTAAAAATTACAACCTGATCTCAGACTAGGTTGCTACCATCTTCTTCATCTTCATTTATGTATTTTTAGAGGGATAGAATAAAATTTTATCTACTACCTTGGACTGGGTGAGCTAGGAAATGAATTGACATATGAATTGAATTAACATATAAACGTTTATATGTTTGAATTATGAAATGAATTAATACATAAACATTTGCAAATTTAAATAAAACCTAATTTCATAATTAGGTGGGTACCACAGGCCATTCTTCATAAATAAACCAGGTTTAGTAAATACCTTCTATTTCATCTGACTTTATTTCCTTCCTCAGGAATTTTCATTTTAAAAAGTTAAGATGTTCCTTAATAAGTATATAATAAAAATTAAGCCAACTGTCTTTAGAGCACAAACCTCACCTGGATTAGAAGTATTTTAATATGAAAAGTAAGCAGCAGCTAGGGTGGCATTTACTGAGGAAACTGAGTACATATAGCATTTGTTGCTGGGCCTGGGCTTCTGAGTCACTGAGGGAAAATAAGAGGGCATTCCTCTCATTTCCTGCTAGAAGCCTGAAATTATAAAATCAATGTTATAACATAAATGTGAAATTATTTTTTCTTTTATGGATATATTTCTGCTGATTGATTTAAGTGGTTTCTTGTCCATTTCTGCATGTTATCTCTCTATATATTGAAAGTCTCAACACATAACTCTAATTATTGAAAGTCCTTCCATTCAAATAGCAAGAAACATGAAATTTTATTTAGAATAAATATTGGAAATACTCAGTTTATGTAAACTCTTTTCTTTATATTTCCCTTTCCCTAAGGCCTTCTCCACGAGATAGTATGACAGACAGATTATGAGCTCAGTCTCCACTCCTAATTACTCATAATCACATTGCTCATAATCACATGATACTTTTATGAGCGTGGGCATACTGCTTAACTTTGTTGAGTGTTAGTTTCCTCAACTATCAGATAGGAACAAGGCTAACAGTCATATACACTTTATTTGTTAGTTTAGAATAGCAAGCCAGTGCAGGGTAATGGGCCATTTTTGGCTAAATTGCATACACATGTTAATGTGGGCAGCTCCTCTACATCCTGCTTTTCTTCCATATTTATTTTTATTCTCTTATAAGAGAGCTTTGGTTACAAAATTGAGGATGTGGAATTGGGAATGGGTTGAAAGTGCCTGGTGGCAGTCAGACCTGGGTGAGCAAATGGAATGGAACAGGACACCCATCAGGCTCCTTGAACTGAATATGTGCTCCTATGATTAAAGGAATGACAGACAAAAACCGATGTAATTTCTTGGAAACTTGTTTAATTTGGGGCAGTTTAACCTTTATAAGTCTTCATTCCTGTCTGTGAACTGGTGATGAGAGTGGTACTGTTCATGGAGGTGCTAGGTGCATTAAAAGAAACTGTGGATAAAAAAGTAAAATGATTAGCCAATGATTAATAAATGTATTATTATTATTATTATTATTATTATTATTATTATTATTACTAGGTTTATCATCTATGAGCCTCTTTGTACAAGCTAACCTGTTTAGGGACCCAAATATAAGCATGGGAAAGAATTGTGTAGGAGGCTATCTTTCCCAGCCATCCTCTTGCATCTCAAACCAAAGAGTCCCAAACTTGGGGAATATAAGGAGACTGCAATCTTAGTGTAGACTGATTTTCATGATGGGAAATAACACTATGAGATTTCACCAAGTGGATTTGTGAGCAGAGACATAAATAGGTGGAGCCAGAACAGGAGAATAGCATGGTAGCTTTTAGATGATGACCACGTTCAGGAAGCACAGAATGTTGAGATTTGGGGCCCCTGGATTACATAGATAAAGGTCTTAACACAGTGCAGCAAGCATTCTAAAAATGATCGCTGTAATTATTATCATTAGGTCTATTTTCCACTTATTATAGGAACTAGATAGCTGAAGAAGAAAATGAACTCCTAAACAGCTTTAGTCATCTACAATAGCAGTTTTCTTAGCATGTCGACAGTTTACAACTGCTTGGATTTAAAATAATGATACAATATTGTAGTTCCAGCTGGTTAATGAAAATAGAGACAACCATAAATCCTGGGGGGATTTTCTGCTTGGTGAGAAGTAAAGAAAGATAGGCCAAAACATATTAGAAATACAGGATACCTTTATCACTTTGCTCAATACTTAATATCTCAACATCTTGAAGGATGTATAGGATTTCAATAGGCACATTCTAGAAGGAAGTAAAAACAAGAGCAAAATGAAAAAGAATTTATGGGAAATGCAAGTAGTCCATTTTGTCTAAGGACAGGATTTCCCATGCGTATGTTTCAGTTATTTATTGCCGCATAAAAAAACATCCCAAAATTTAGTGGCTTAAAACAGTGATTTATTATTTCTTGTGATTCTGGGGTTTACTGGTCAGATCTTCTGATCCAAATGTCCGAGGCTGTGATGGCTCACATGGCTGCATTCAGCAGGGTGTCATGCTGGAGTGTCTTAGTTCTCCTTGACATATCCTTTCTCTCATTACATGAAGTCTCATCCACCAGGGCCTCTCCATGTAACCTCTCTCCAGCAGAATAGCCTTTGTGTCATGGCTGGTGGGTTCCATGAGGGAACATTTCAAAAGGATAACTCCCAGTGTGAAAATTCATATATGCCTCTGCTTGAATTGTGGTTGTTAAAACCCCCTTGGCCAAAGCAAGTCATGTAAACAAGGCTCTGGAGTGAATATGTGAGATACACAAAAGTATGAATATTGGAAGGTATGACTTGTGGGTATATTGAGAATGGGACAAGCTGGCAGTTCCGATGCAAAAGATTCAAAGATGGAACCAATTAGAGTCATCTCATCACCACAGAACTTTACGGTGGACAGAGCCTATGTGTCTACTTTACTTTCAACCATAAAACCCAGAGAAGGATGGAAAAGATATTTGAGGAAAAAGAGGAAAATTAAATTCATCACAAAAAGGAAAAATAATTGTAAATTTAAAGGTTGCTAGATATCATTAGAAGATTTAGTTATAATTAAGTTTAGGTTAACTTGTAGAGAAAATTGCTCAAAAAGGCTTGGAAAATATCTCTGCAAAGGAAACTGTCACTTTAGAAAAATCAGAATACAAGAAAGAACAATAAGATTAGCAGAATCAACGTTTGGAGAAAATTTCAGGGAAATCTCTCCCTTCCCACATCCACAAAACCCAAATATAATACCCAGTAGGCAGTGGTGGCAGTCTGATAGAGAACTGCCTACTCCCAGCTCTGAGTTGCATGACAGACTGTTATATTGGAGACCCCCAATGAAATGCATCTCCAGTATCTTCTGCAACACGGAATCTGGCCTTGACTGTGTGACTTGCTTTTGTCAATAAGCCATCAGCAAGCATGGTACTAACAGAGGTTTACAACAGCTTACTCAATGAGCTGTAGCTACATGGGAAGCGTTTATTAGCATCCTGCTGCCCTATCCTTATGTCCTTATAGAGCTCTGGCTGTGAGTGTCAAATCATAAGAGGATACATGGAGAGAAGCCCCAAAGAACTGGTGGACATCTTGGACATTTCTATCTCAGCTGAGCTGCCAGCAGAATGTACCCAGTGAGCAGTGCCAGCCCATGTCACATGAAGTTGAGACAATCAGATCCTAACAAATTCTTTCAAAATTGCAGAATTTTAAGTAAATAGGTGCTTGTTTTATAAACAACTGCATTTTTGGATGATTTGTCATGCAGTAATAGATATGTGAAAACAAAAACAGATGACTGTGGGAAAAAAAGACTAGAAATGCTCTGTAATTCCATATATATGGAACACTCATGAGGTGTGGTATAAAGGACAAAGAAGAAAAGGCAACAACATACATCCACTAGTGAAAAACATTAAAATCTCCATCACCCCTCCTTAGTATGGCAATTTGGTGGGAGTAGTATGTTCATGAGAACATACAACTAAAGCAAATTCTTCCTGTAAATATTTCCTTCCCACTGACAACTAAGCCTACAAAAAGGGAAAGTATTTTCCCCCTAACTTTTCTTCTGTAAATTTTCTTCTTTTAGCTCCTGTGTTTATGATTCATTTTCAGATATTTCTGGCATATAAAGGAAGGATTGAATTTCATTCTTTGCATATAAATATCCAATTGACCAAGGACCATTTGTTGAAATTCTGCAGCTAATTCCTTGGAACTTTTCAAAAATCATTGATAATATATGTGTGGGTCTATTATGGAATCTATTCTGTTTCATTGATCTATGTTTATCTTCATGCTAATTTAACACTATCTTTTTAAAAAAATTTTATTTAAATTCTAGTTAGTGAACATACAGTGCAATATTGGTTTCAGGAGTAGAATTCAGTGATTCATCACTTACATACAACACCCAGTGCTCATCATAACAAGTGCCCTCCTCAATACCCATCACCCACCTAGCCCATCCACCACCCACCTCCCTCCATCACCCCTCAGTTTGTTCTCTATCATTAAGAGTCTTTTATGGTTTGTTTCCCTCTCTTTTTTTTCCCCACCTCCCATATATACAACCGTTTTGTTTCTTAAATTCCACATCTGAGTGAAACCATATGGTATTTGTCTTTCTCTGACTTATTTCGCTTAGCATGATACACTCTAGCTCCATCCACGTTGTTGCAAATGGTAAGATTTCATTCTTTTTGATAAATGAATATACATCATCTTCTTTATCCATTCATCAGTTGATGGGCATTTGGGCATCAGGGTGCATTTACCTCTCCAAATCTCTATTTTTGTATCCTTTGGCTAAATACCTAGTAGTGCATTTGCTGGATCATAGGGTAGTTCTATTTTTAACTTTTTGAGGAACCTCCATACTGTTTTCCAGAGTGGCTGCACCAGTTTGCATTCCCACCAGCAGTACAAGAGGGTTCCCCCTTTCTCCACATCCTTGTCAACACCTGTTGTTTCTTGTGTTGTTAATTTTAGCCATTCTGACAGGTGTGAGGTGGTAGCTCATCATGGTTTTGATTTCATCATCAGGGAAATAATTTAACACTATCTTAATTTCTTTAGAGTTATAGTAAAGTCTTGAAATCAGATAATTTAAGTCCTTCAAAATTTATTTTTTCTTCTTTTTCAAATTTGCCTTCGTTATTCAAATTCTTCCCAATTTCATATAAACTTTAGAAAAACATGAAAGAATTTTGGTTGGGATTACATTAGATTTTTAGACCACTTTATGAAGAATTTACATTTGACCTATGCTAAGCCTTCTGATCTATGTTCATGCATTCTTTTCATTTATTAAAGTGTTCTTTACCACAGCAATACTTTGCAGTTTTTAAGCATACAATTAAACTTATCCCCAATTATTTCATGTTTTATATACTTAAAAATTGAATTCTTTTATGTCAAGTTCCAATCATTTGTTGGCAATATATAGGAATACAATTGACTTTTGTATACTGATCATACTTGTGACAGTATTAAATTTATAAATTAGCTTTAATAGCTAACTTGTACATTACTTAAGATTTTCTACATATACAATCAAGTTATCTGTGAATAAAAACAATTTTGTTATTCTTTTATAATCTGTATTTCTTTCATTTCTTTATTTTGCCTTATTGCGCAAGTTTGAACCTGTAGTAAAACGCTGAATAAAAACAGTGTGACCAGAAAACTGCCGTTTTAAAAATCTTAGAGTAAAAGCATTTGGTCTTCTAAGTCTGATGTTAGTGGCAGATTTTGTGTGGATACCATCTGCCCATGTTTACTCAGTATTATGGATTGAATTTTGTCCCCCAAAAGACATGTTGAAATTGTAACCCCCCAGTGTTTGTGAAGATGACATCATTTGGAAATAGGGCTTTACAGACATAATCAAGTTAAGATGAGTTTATACTGAGTCTGCATGGGCCTTAATCCAATATGACTATTGTCCTTATAAGAAGAAAAGACAGAGGCAGATGCAGGGAAAGCCATTAAAGGTAGAGGCAGAGATAAACCATGGATTGCTAGCAACCACCAAAAGCTAACAAGAGACAATAGATTCCCTCAGAGGCTCCAGAGAAGCTATGCCCTACTAACAACTTGATTTTGGATCTCTAGCTTACAGAACTGTGAAACAATAAGTCTTTGTTGTTTTAAACCATCCAAGTCTGTGGTAATTTGTTCTGGCAGCCCTAGGAAACTAATATACTCGGTTTTTAAAGAAATTTCTGTATATATATTTTTTAATTTTATAGTATGTTAATATGATAAATTATTTGAATTGAGTTTTATATAAACCATGCTGGTTTGTGGCATGCTGATTGTGCACATCTTTTTGAACTCTGCATTCGTAAAATAGACAGCGAGAGTTAGAAGGAAATTGGCCATAGTGAGAATTACACCAGGGAAATTGGCAAATGGCGCAAATTGGTTTTTCGCCCCTCCCCCACCCGGAGCCTGTTGTTACACATGTAACAGCACACCACTCTGTTAAATCAACTTAACATTACTAATAAATCTGCTAATCCCCATGTATTATTCTTTTTATCTTTTTCTGAAATTGGTTTGCTAAAATTTTGTTAAGGAGTTTTATTTACTTGTAAAAAAAATTAAAAATTAAGAGTTTTATTTATTTGTTTGTTTTCCTGTTTATAAGGGCCACTGTAGTAGAGTATTCTTGTTATGTTATTGTGTGGTTTTGGTAACAGGTAATATAGCCATCATAAAATGAATTAGGGATTATTGCCTTTTCTTCTACTTCTGGAGAAGATTGTGTAAAATTGGTATTTCTGCCTCAAATGTTTGGCAGAATTCACTAGTGAAGATACCTGAGCCTCAAGTTTTCTCTGTGGAAAAGTTTTTACTTTGATGTCTGTATCTTTAATAGATAAAAGGTTATTCATATTATCTTTTCCTCTTGGGCAAGTCTGGTAGTAGCTGACATTTCATCATTTAACTGGGCATTTCATCTAACTTGCTGAGTTTGTGGGTCTAAGGTTGCTTTTAAAATTCCTGAGTAATGCTTTCAGTGCCTAAAAGAGTGATATCCCCCTTGCATTTTGATATCTATAATCGGTGTCTTTTCTTTTTTTTAATTCATCAGAAGACAGAAGCCTATCAACTTTATTGATCTTTTCAAAGAACCAGCTTTTGGATTTATTGATTTTTATCAATTTTCTGGTTTACATTTTATTAATTTTTGTCTTTATTATTTTGTCATTTTGCTTAAGTTTAATTTTATCTTCTATTTTCTAGTTTCTAGGTAGAAGCTTCTAACATTGATTTGAGATCTTCCTTATTTCTAATATGTGTTATTTACTCTGAGTTTCCCTCCAAGAGCTTCTTTTGCAATATCCTTTAAATATTGTTATTTTCAATCTTCAAAATATTTTCTAATTGTTAATTTCCAAATATCTGAGTATTTTCCAAAAATATTTTTGTTATTGATCTCCAATTTGTGTTCAGAGGCTGTGTTTTATATAATTTCAATCCTTTTATATATGTTGAAACTTGGTTAATGATTTATATAAGTCTATCTTGGAGAATATTGTATATAAACTTGAAAAGAATGTGTATTCTTTTTTTTAAATATTTCATATATTTATCTGTGACAGAGATAGTGAGAAAGAGCATGAGAGGGGAGAGGTCAGAGGGAGAAGCAGACTCCCTGCTGAACTGGGAGCCTGATGCAGGACTCGATTCCAGGACTCTGGGATCGCGACCTGAGCCAAAGGCAGTCACTTAACCAACTGAGCCACCCAGGCACTCCAAGAATGTGTATTCTGATTTGGGATAGAACGCACTATAAATGTCAATTTGGTAAAGGAAGTTGTTACTGTTATCCAAGTATTTGTATTCTTATTGATCTTCTTTGTACTTGTTCTATCAGTTACAGAAAAACATATGTTGAACTCCCCAATATAACTTTGGGATGTGTGTGTGTGTGTGTGTGTGTGAATGTGATATAATTTATTTCTTCTTTCAGTGCTGTTTTTGTTTCATATATTTTGAAACTCCATTAACAGGCATATACACATTTAAGATTGTTATATCTTGATAAATTAACACCCTTTAATTGTGAGATGTTTCACTTCTAGTAATATTCCTTATTTTAAAATTGGAAATTTGTGGGCACCTGGGTGGCTCAGTTGGTTAAGCGACTGCCTTCGGCTCCGGTCATGATCCTGGAGTCCCGGGATCGAGTCCCGCATCGGGCTCCCTGTACAGCAGGGAGTCCGCTTCTCCCTCTGACCCTCCCCCCTCTCATGCTCTCTCTATCTCATTCTCTCTCTCAAATAAATAAATAAATAAAATCTTTAAAAAAATAAATAAATAAATAAAAATAAAATTGGAAATTTGTTATTAATAGTCATTTCAGCTTTTTTAAAGTTTGTGTTTTCTAAGTTTATATTTAACCATTATTCTACTTTTAATCTATGTATCTATTTTAAGTGGGCTTATTGTAGATAATATATCTCCAGGTCTTGTGCTTTTTTTTAAAGATTGTATTTATTTATTTGACAGAGAGATAGATAGCGTAAGTAGGCAGAGCGGCAGGCAGAGAGAAAGGGAGAAGCAGGCTCTCCACTGATCAGGGAGCCCTAGGCGGGGAAGGGGGGGGCATCCTAAGACCATGGGATCATGACCTGAGCCCAAGGCAGACACTTAACTGACTGAGCCACCCAGGTGCCCCTCCAGGTCTTGCTTTTGGAATTCAATCTGACTTTTTACCTTTTAAAGATTTACTTATTTATTTACTTATTTATTTATTTGAGAGAGAGAGTGAGCAGAGGGGAGGGGAAAAGAGAGGGAGAGAGAATCTCAAGCAGACTCTGTGCTGAGTGCAGAGCCCTGACATGGGGTTCAACCTCAGGACTTTGAGACCATGACCTGAGCAAAACCAAGAATCGGTCGCCCAATGGACTGTGCCACCCAGGTACCCCTGACTTTTTACCTTTTAAATACAGTATCTAGACAATTTACATTTAGTATAATCATTGATTGGGTTGGATCTAAATATATGATCAACCTATTTCTTTCAATTTTTCCTATTTGGCTCTTTTTTTTTTCTTTTCCCTTGCCTTTTTAAAAGATTTTATTTTAGTTCCATGTTTGCTAACTTTGTTTTATTTTATAGTGGTTGCTCTAGAAGTTACAATATATATCTCCAACTTATCACACTTTAAATTCAGTCATACCACATTATATGTAGCATAAGAACCTTATAGTAGTATACTTCTATTTTCTTCTTCCTGTCCTCTGTGTGATTGTTATTCATATTACCTCTATGTATAGACTCCAAATACATTGTTATTTTTGCTTTGAACTGTAAATGATATTTTAATTTTTTTTCAAATTTTTTATTGAATAAATTTGATGCGTAACATTGTGTAAGTTTAAGGTGCACAGCTTGTTACTTTGATTTATATATTGTAATATGATTTCTGATATAGTGATATTTATCACATTATATAATTATAGCACAATATTATTGTCTGTATTATACTGTGCATTAGATCTCTGTGTCTTATTTACTACTCAATATAAGTTTGTACCCTTAAACACCATCACTCTTACTACCCTCATTAATTTTATTTTTAATTGTGGTTAATGCACATTACATAAAATTTATCATCTTAGGCATTTTTTAAGTATACAGTTTAGTAGTATTAAGTACATTCATGTTATTATTATGCAATCAATCTTCAGAACATTTTCATCTTGCAAAACTAAAACTCTGTAGGGTGCCTGGGTGGCTCAGTCAGGTAAGTGTCTGTCTTCGGCTCAGGTCATGATCCCAGGGTCCTGGTATCAAGCCCCACATTGGGCTTCCTACTCAGCGGGGAGTCTGCTTCTCCCTCTGCCTCTCCCCCTGCTCATGTTCTTTCTCTGTCTCTGAAATAAATAAATAAAAATCTAAAAAAAAAAAAAAACCCTAAACTAAAACTCTGTACCCATTAAACAACAAATTCCCCAACTCTTCCCCCAGTCCCAGCAACCACCTTTCTACTCTCTGTCTCTATGAATTTGACTACTCTAGGTACCTCATATAAGTGGAATTATACAGTATTTGTCTTTTTGTGACTGGCTTCTTTTGCTTAGCTGCTATTCTCAAGAGTTATCTATGTTGTAGTATGTGTCAGAATCTCCTGTCCTTTTAAGGCTGAATAATATTTTATTGTATGCATATACCACATTTTGTTTATCCATTTACCTGTTTATAGTCATTTGGGTTGCTTCCACCTTTTGACTACACTGAATAACAAGGTTATGAACCTAGGTGTACAAATATCTGTTAGAGACCCTTAATTTCTGGGGAGTATATACCCAGATAGGGATTTGCTAGATATTATGGTAATTATATTTTTTAAAATGTTAAGGAGTCAGGGGCGCCTGGGTGGCTCAGTTGGTTAAGCGGCTGCCTTCGGCTCAGGTCATGATCCTGGAGTCCCAGGATCGAGTCCCGCATAGGACTCCCTGCTCGGCAGGGAGTCTGCTTCTCCCTCTGACCCTCCTCCCTCTCATGCTCTCTGTCTCTCATTCTCTCTCTCTCAAATAAATAAATAAAATCTTTAAAATAAAATAAAATAAAATAAAATGTTAAGGAGTCACTGTACTGTTTTCCATTGTGGCTATACCATTTTACATTTCCACCAACAGTGCACAAGGGTTCCAGTTTCTTCACATCCTTGCCCAAACTTGTAATTTTATTGTTGTTGTTGTTTTATCATAGCCAATCTAATGAGTATAAGTTGATATTTCATTGCGGTTTTGATTTAGATTTCAGTAATGATTAGTGATGTTGAACATCTTTTCATGTGCTTATTAGCCATTTTTAGAGTGAAAGACGTATTCTGCCCATTTTTTAATTGGGTTGTTTATTTATTTGAGAGACAGAATGAGATAGAGAGAGCATGAGGGGGGTTAGGGTCAGAGGGAGAAGCAGACTCCCTGCCAAGCAGGGAGCCCGATGCGGGACTCGATCCCGGGACTCCAGGATCATGACCTGAGCGGAAGGCAGTCGCTTAACCAACTGAGCCACCCAGGCGCCCTGGGTTGTTTATTTTTTTGTTGTTGAGTTTTAGTAGTTCTGTATATATACTGGATATTAATCCCTTATCAAATATGTGATTTCCAAATGTTTTCTCCCCTTCTGTGGGTTACCTTTTCACTCTGTTGCTTGTGTCCTTTGATGCAAAGTTTTTATTCTGATGTAGCTCAATTTATCTGTGTTTCTCTTGTCACTTGTGCTGTTGGTGTCATATCCCAGAAATCAGTGCCAAATCCAATGTCATATAAATTAACTTTTAAAAAAAAATTAAAGAAAGAAAATTTTTTTATGTTTACCTACTTGTTTACCATTTCTGACTCATTTTATTTCTTTGTGTATATTCAAATTTCTATGTGTTATTTTTTTTTCTGTCTAAAGAACTTTCTGTAATAATTTTTGTTATGTGTGTCTCCAGGGATGCATTTTCTCAGCTTTTTTTTGGCTCATAAGTCTTTATTTTTCTTCATTTCTGAAAGAATTTCTCACTGGTTAAAGAATTCAGGGCCAACAGGTGTGTGTGTGTGTGTGTGTGTGTTATGTTTGTTTTCTTTCAGTATATTAATGATATCCTCCCATTCTCCTTTCACATGCATAGTTTCTAATGAGAAATCTGTGATAGCTCGTATGTTTGGTCTCTATATATAATGTGTCTTTTTACCTCTGGCTTTTTTTTTTCTTAATTATTCTAAGTTTAAAGCAATTTGATTAAGATATACTTTGGGGTAGTTTTATTTAAATCTTTATCCTGCTAGGAGTCACTGCTAGGATTCTTGAATTGAATCTATGGCATAATAAATTTCATAAATTTAGGGGCACCTGGGTTGCTCAGTTGGTTAAGCTTCTGACTCTTGATTTTGGCTCAGGTCATAATCTCATGGTCATGAGATCAAGCCTGCTTGGGGCTCTGCACTGGGTGTGGAGTCTTCTTAAAATTCTCTCTTTCTGCCCTTCCCCCTTTCTCCATCTCTAAAATTAATTAATTAATTAATTTCACAAAAATTGGACATTTCTCAGTTATTATTTCTTCAAATATATGTTTTGCCTCACTTCTCTATGTTCTTTCCTGAGACTTCAGTTAACATGTATCTTTGGTCACTTGATAGTATGTCCTGGTTTCTTGATGGCCTATTTAATTTTTGTCTTATTTTTCTCCATGCTTTATTTTTAACATTTTCTATTACTCTGTCTTCAAGTTCACTGATGTTTTATTCCACAATGTTTAATTTGCTGTTAATCCCAACCAGTGTATTTTTAATTTCATATGTTGTATTTTTATACTTACTATACCTTGTGTAGCTATATTTATAATAAGTATTTTGAAGCTCTGAAGATATTTATGATTGCTGTTTTAATGTCTGGGAATTGTTTGTCCTATTCTTTTCGAAGGGCTTTTTCTCAAGCCTTATGTAGTTTTTAGTTTTCTTTATTCATGTACAGATCATAACTCAGCCAAAGCCTTGAGAGACTCTTTCTGCACATTGCTGGAACTCTCTTTTTATGTGTTCTCTAGAGCTCTACTCCTTTTCTAAGTTTTGAAAAATTCTCAGCTATTCTTTCTTGAAGTTTGCTTCTGCTCATTCTCTTTACTCAGTGGGGGACTCCAATTCAAGTTAATTTAATTATAATAATTCTTTTCTACATGTCATAAATGCCTTTCTACATTTTTCCATTTTTTTCTCATGAATCAATGAGCATATTTTCTAATATCTTGTATTACACTTTACTAGTCCTGCCTTAATATGTTATTTACCAAAAATATTCTTCATAGAGAATTTCCATTAGATTTTTTCTCTTATGAAAATCTCCAGTTTACCTTCTATGTTTCCATCTTTTTCTCTAATTTCTTGACCATATTAGTCATAGTAATTTTAAAATCTCCCTCAGGTAACACCAGTATTTGAATCACCTTTATATCTATTCCAATTGTGTATTTTCTCTCTTGGTTTTCAGTCATGTGGTCCTTTCTTTAACAAGAATAATTTTATTTAATTGAGTGACAAACAGTGTGCATAAATAACTGCAGAAGCTCCAGAGAAAGGGATAGCAATTATTGTAGGTTTTGAAGGCCATGCACAGTCTCTGTGTTGTATTTTTTTTCTTTTTCTTTCCCTTTATTTTTGGGAACAACATTTTATAGATGAAAAATACTTTAGAGTGTGGGCTGTATAAAAACTACCCACAGCAGATTTGTCTCAGTGGCCATAGTTTGCTAAGCCCATGGTGATTGGCATTAGTTCAATACTGTGAAATATTAAAATGTTAGGAGATGGAAACTACTACAGATTAGGAAATAGGACCCTAGTGGTGCAGGTATAAGCATCTTTCTAAGAACAGAGTTAAAGGGGAGGCAGGAAATGAGGTGGCAATTAAGTAATAGATTTCTATCAAGATTAGGTAGATTTTGTTTCAAGAAGACAGTCTAGATCAAGGTCAAAGTTAAAGGTAGGGTTGAACAAAATAGGAATGAGGAGGTTTTTAAATTATTTCTTAGAAAAATATATTTAAAAAAACTTCTGTAGAATATATATTGGGGCAGCAAATCATATTTTGTAAACAAATTTTTAACTGCACAATAGTAAGTAATGTGTTTGAAACTGACTTGTGAATACCCCATGTGACCTCAGAACAGTACTGAGAAAACAGTGATGTTTTATCATGCTTTGGTAATAAACAACTATTACCTTCAATAGATTGAATAATGTAACTTCTCCACCATGGTCTTCTACCAATATCTATAATAGCTTACATAGATATTTTAAAGTCTATTTATTTGAGAGAGAATGAGATAGAGAGAGAGCACATGAGAGGGGGGAGGGTCAGAGGGAGAAGCAGACTCCCTGCCGAGCAGGGAGCCCGATGCGGGACTAGATCCCGGGACTCCAGGATCATGACCTGAGCCGAAGGCAGTCGCTTAACCAACTGAGCCACCCAGGCGCCCCTAGATATTTTAAAATCTAATCTTGAATATATATAGTGAGAAAAAGTCTTTATCTTTCTTATGTAGAAGTTGCGATTAATATTTAGCAATTGTTTGTAAAACATTTTGGCACTGAATACTATTATTGTAAAATATCATTTTATTGCCTTGCTCTAGAGAGTCTTATCTTTCATTATGGAGTCTTCCTTCTGGTTGGCACATAGAATGGTGGTTGATCAGCTTAATATAAGCAGGGACTGTGCTGAATTGAAGCTGGTTAAAAGCCTGATAATGTTCTGTCTACCTCGTCTGTAACCGTGACCCTTCAGCATTTTTGATTAAGAACATGGTGTAATCTGCAAATCCCTCCCTCTACTGTGTCCTACACTCTAATCACCATCTTTTCAGACTTCTAACATTTCCACTCTGCTTTCTAGAGGCTTTCTGCTCAAATATTTAATCTCCTACCCTGTGCATCTCAATATTTAGAAAATATCCTGAGGGCAAAAGTGGCCCTATGCTTGAAGCCTCCCAAGCCTCTGGTGTCCACCCCCAACCCTCCACCCCACAGTGGCCTTCCCCAAGGATTCCCACCTAGCTTAAATCTGGATTTACAGTTTCTTGCCCATTCCCAGAATTGGCATATACCCCTAGAATGGGGTTCTCTAGTTGGTTCCCTCTTTGTCATCTTAGCCCCTCTATTTTTCATTGCTTCTGTAATTCTCCACTTCCTTCAAATAGATGATGTCTATATTTTATTTGGCTTTCCTAGCTCTTCTATGCAGAAGTTCTATCCTGCCATGGGCTACCCTATCTTGTTGGAGGCAAAGAAATTTAAGATGGCTTAATATCTAAGCAAAAAATCATCAGCTTAGCCTTCTACATTATGACCTCAACCTATATTACAATCATATCTCTACATATCTACTACATGCCTAAATGTATGTTGTGATTCAGTCCTAACTTGCTGAATGCTCCATATAGTCTCTAAATATTCTTGACTGGAATTCCTTAGCCTAACCTCTCTGGATCTTTGCCCGTAGAAGTCTTATCTACTTAACTCCTCTTTAGTCACCTGCTCCTTGAAGTTGGAGATTGAGACTTGCTTATATTTGGATTCCCTGCTGTCTCATAGCTCAGAGCTTTACACATAGCAGGAACTCAATAAATATTTGATGATCTTTGCTGAGTAGCCTTTATTTAGTGCTTTGACACCCTTTGGCCTTTCTTTCTATGACCTCCTAATCTAGGAAAGTTCAGTTTCAGATAAGTCTTTTATTAGCTAGGTTCCCTCCTCCCCCTCACCCACCCACCCCCGCCCGGTGAAAGCATCACATTTTTAGTTCACTGACCTTCAGGTTAGCCACATAGAACCACACAAACAGAAAATCTGATATCTAAATGAATTTTAGTAACTGAACAGGCTAGTGAAATTGAAATCTTTATCTTTGACATATTCTGAATTTAATGACTGAATATAGTCTGGAGTTTAAATTCAGATTCATTGTTCTTTAAAATGTCCATAGGACCCCAGATGGCTATTTCCTATCACTCAATAAAAATAGCCTATCTTATCATCATTTTTATCTGTTCTTTTATGAGTTTTTATTATAGGGGCAGACGATATGTCTGCTGGTGGAAAGTCTGCCATTAAGACTTTTAAAGACTTCAGTTGGAGCAAACCAGGTTCACAGAAAGTTATTTTATCCATACCCTGATTTGGGCATTTTTCTTTAAAGAACAAGATAATCTTGATGCCCTTTTGTTAAATTTATTCAGAAGGGGGAAAATATCTTAAAGAAACAACAATACGCAATAGCAATAACTATTGCTTCTTGGAAATTTGCTGTATTGACATCACTGCACTCTCCCTCATTTAAAATTCACAGCAACATCATGAGGTAAGTACTTCTAGCACCCTCATTTTGTCCCTGAGGCTTGGAAAAATTAGCTAGTTTGTCCAAGATCAAACATCTAACAAGTGCCAGGATGAGGGTTTTACCAATTTTTTTCTGAATTCCAAACCCTATGCACTTAACATATGGGTTATTAGAAAGTCACCAATGATGATTTATTAGGGAAAGAGTCAAATTAAAACAATGTAGTATGAACAAATGTTATTTTGAGTATTGACCTGAATTGGGTTAACAGAATATAAATGAATTTTTACTAGTAAACCAATATGAAGGGCAACATTTTGTCTAGAAAAGTTTCTGAATTCATAAATTAGAAACATTCTCCTGAAACTATCTCCACCAAAAGGTGTCCATCATTAGGAAATAATATGTCACAAATACAAGAATTCCAAGAGAAGCCTAAGGTATATATACTGTTATAGTTCCAACATAATCTGAGCATGCATACTTGAGGAACTAGAGAGGATTGTTGTCAGTAGTATATTTTATTTAGGACTAAAATATTTTATGGGAGCAAACTTATACAAGAAACTTGGTCTCATATTAAAGCCATAATTTTCTGAAGGGAAAGGGGATTCTAAATATAGGGCGGGGCTTGTCACCCAGATTTATCTCCTGGCACATTTTCTCACCTATTCTTATTTGCAAGGAAAAAAAAAAGCTATTAAACTATTTAAGGTAGCACAACAAAAACATGAGAAATAAGAAAAGGGAGAGAGTGTTATTAACTTTATGTTTGCTGAAAACCAACAGGTCTTCAAGGAAGGGGAGCTCCTGAGAATGGGGCACATTGCTGCTTCAGTATCTGATAAAGGTGGCATATCTTCTGTGAGAAAACGTAGCATCAGTCATTCTCAGGGGGTATAGGTACACAGGTGGAGAATCAAGAGCCCAGACAGGGAATACATCTGGTCACTATCAACATCATATTTGATAAGAGACTTTGTTTATAAATATATGTGAGGCATTATAGTCAGAAATAATTAGCAGGAACTTAGCAGTGAACTATTACATGCCACGCATAGAATACAGTATTTAAAATAATAGTTATTTAATATAGCAGCACCATGAGGTAAATATTTTTTTAAGTATGTAATATGGGTATATGTGGATATAATATACATATGTGGATATATATACATATATATAGGCATGTGTATACAGATCTGTGTGATGTTTGTGTGGTATGACTGTTTCTGTGTATGTGTAAATACATCTATACATACATACATAATTGTTCCTGTTTATAGAAACTAATATTTCACCTCTCAGGTGATTGTGTATACATGTTTTATTTTATGGGGAAATGTACATAGGAAACAGTGATTTCATATGTTTAACATAATACTAGGCAAAAAATTGAACATATTAAATTAGTAAACATGTAATCCTTGACTGGATTGCTCTTTCCTCCACTTTCTGCCAAGTGGACTCTACTTTTCCTTTACAAGATAAGGTGGTCTTCATTTTTCATTCTAGGTCAGATCTCTCTGCTGTAGGATCCTCTTGTACTCTGATTCCCTTTGTCATAGCACCAATTATACTTTAATATGACAATACCTATGTCCTATTATTCAGCATATACAGACTAATTATGTATTATTCTATATCCTCAACCCAAGTAGAGTGCCAGGCACCCAATAAATATTTCATTTGAACTATATGTTCTCCCAAATCAAAAGCTTCCCTCAAATGAGTATTTATCAGACTTATACACTAACCTGGTTTATTATTGGGTCACCTTTACAAACAATATTTACATTGTAAACATCATTGTTTATATAAAAACATTATGTTTAAGTTAAATTTTTCCATCCTACAAAGCAGATAGGAAACATTTGAGGGTTCAAAAGAGTCTTCCCTAGCCTCCCAAATCAGATTGCATAGAGGGCTACAACTATGCATAGTGTATTTACAACATTTCATAGCATAATTTTAAATATTGATTTTTTTAAAGCATTGTACATTTCCCAGTTTAGTCTATTCTATTGGTTAACAAAAAATAAAAAGATGTTTAAAATTTCAAAAACCATGATTCATTCAGTAAGCAAAAATAATGATTTTAAAGAGGAATTGAAGATCATTACAGTAATTCATTTAAACACACATTAAATGATCATTAATTGAATCTCCCAGCTTTGAATTATTATTTCAAAATGGCTTATCTTTTTCTCTGAATCATCCTCCACTATCTGTGAAAGTTGACCTTTGATCTTTTAGTTTTTTTCTGTCCAACATTTGCTCTAACAATTAGTAAAGCAGACTTAAATGTCCTAAAGAAGATATCCATTTTTTAAAAATGTGAATAAGTTCCTTTGTAATATAAATAACAATTTATTTTGTCCTTTATTACATAGTGAAAAGATATTAAACAAATTTTTATCTGTATAGGATCCGTGTTCCTGTTTTGTAAGAGAATTCTACAGTAGGTTACGTCCATTAATCTACTGCATCCTTTCTTTCTTTTTTAATTATTATTATTTTTATTATTATGTTCAATTAGCCAGCATGTACTACTGTATCCTTTCAACCAACTTTATAAGATCTGCCATTTAACTTTATTTCAGTCTTTGCATTGAGCTTTCAAGCCTGGCAACCAGATATCAGTGTCATCACATTCATTATTTAGTGCTTCATTAAGATTCAATCCTTTTGTAGCAAATGTCTACCTGTCTAAACCTAGTGGTAAAATTAGAGGCTTGAACTGTTGAATCACAGATCTGTACCTCTGAAACAAATAATGCAATACATGTTAAGAAAAAAAAAAAAGAAGATGGCAGGAGGAGAAGAATGAAGGGGGGGAAATCGGAGGGGGAGACAAACCATGAGAGATTATGGACTCTGAGAAACAAACTGAGGGGAGCGGGGTGGGGGGATGGGTTAGCCCGGTGATGGGTATTAAGGAGGGCACATACTGAATGGAGCACTGGGTGTTATACGCAAACAATGAATCATGGAACACTACATCAAAAACTAATGATGTAATGTATGGTGATTAACATAACAATAAAAAATTTTTAAAAAGTTAGAGGCTTGAGTAAGAAACAAATAGATAAATTAAATTTAAAAAAGCGTTTCCTTGGGGCGCCTGGGTGGCTCAGTTGGTTAAGCGACTGCCTTCGGCTCAGGTCATGATCCTGGAGTCCAGGGATCGAGTCCCGCATCGGGCTCCCTGCTCGGCAGGGAGTCTGCTTCTCCCTCTGACCCTCCTCCCTCTCATGCTCTCTGTCTCTCATTCTCTCTCTCAAATAAATAAATAAAATCTTTAAAAAAATAAAATAAAATAAATAAAAAATAAAAAAGCATTTCCTTGAATGTATCAGTCAAAAACTCTATTCTCATAACTATGGAATACTTTCGTGTATATGTGGCCCTGACTATACCGGGCCCAGTTTTCCATTTATTATTTCTGAAACTAAATAGTACCCTTTATGTTAAGCAGGAAAAACATATACAGACTTAAATAGTAAGCATCCTAGATTTATAGCCTCATCTTTGAATGTCAAATCAAGTTTAAGGTTTTTGGTTTTTGGTTTTTTAAGATTTTATTTATTTAAGGGTACCTGGGTGGCTCAGTCAGTTAAGCGTCTGCCTTCGGCTCGGGTCATGATCTCAGGGTCCTGGGATCGAGCCCCGCATTAGGGGTCTCTGCTAAGCAAGGAGCCTGCTTCTCCCTCTCCCTCTGCCTGCACCCCGCCCACACACACACTTGTGCTCCTCTCTCTCTCTTTATCTCTGTCAAATAAATAAAATATTTTTAAAAATCTTAATTTTTTATCTGAGAGAGAGACAGAGAGAGCACAAGTGGGGGAAGGGACGGCAGACACAGGGAGAGGGAGAAGCAGACTCCCCAGTGAGCAGAGAGCCTGAAACAGGGCTCCTTCCCAGGACCCTGAGATCATGACCTGAGCCAGAGTCAGACACTTAATCGTCTGAGCCACCCAGGCACCCCAGCAAGTTTAAATTTTTAATTGTATAGTTCAGCTTAGCAGTTTTAAGTATTTTTTCTTTACTTTAAACTTTCATTTGGCTATTTGTTTTCCCTGAAAGTCAGCATGCTTTAGGAGAAAACGAACTGGACCAGGCCTCAGAAATCCTAATTTCTAGCACATGTTTTCACCATTTAATTAGAAAAGTGATCTCAGACATCTACTTATAAGAAGCTCAAAATCATCAGATGTAAAATGGGGATTGGATGACTTATCTTCACGTTTGCTCCCAGCTTTAATATCTGCAATGTGTACGTGTGTGTGTTTTTTTTTTTTTTCTTCTCAATATAAATCCTGCTAATTATTTTTATCTCCACAGCACTTAGAACACTGTCTGGTCCCTAGTGGTACTGTATGTTTTGTTTTTGTTTTTGTTTTTGTTTTCCTAAGAGAAAGAAGGACCAAAAAGCAGAACAGAGATGAGAAGGAAGGAAGAAAAGCAGGAAGGGAGGGAGGAAGGAAGGAAAGAAGGTAGGAAGGAGTGTTTTAAAATGTGGTATGAAAAATAACTATTTCCTATTTAGTAGAGTTTTCAACCTGGGCAAATAATATCAAGAAAAGATTTGGAGAGTTATTTGCATTTTACAATCGAACCCTTCCCCCCACTTCTGGAATGACAGCTCACACTCAGGCACATCGTTAACAGTTTCACAGCTGCTCCATCTGGGTCTTGTCATCATTTCTTAGCAAGAGATAATTTTATTAGATTGTTAAAACTTTGCTTCTTAGTGTCTCTGGGTTTTATTTGCTCTGTTCATTTTTTGTGGACATCATTTACATCCAGAACCAATACTTTAGAAGAGAGTTAAGAATCCTCTTGTCTCCTTTAGTAAGAGCTGTCTTTCAACAAGGTCTAATGAGTATTCACTTCACCGATCCTGCAGAACAGGCACTTCTTTATTGGAGTTGTCTTTGAAGGGAAAATGGATTTCTGAAGTATAACCTTCATAACAGGTGGAGGATAGTATCATGAGAGTGAGCGACAGATGTGTACTAATTATGATAGAAAATGGTGGCTCACTTCTCTAGCTTCTCTTTTTCTGAAATGTAAATGACCTTAAATTATTAGGTGTTCAAATGATAGGTGAAAGTTAAGGTAACATTTCCAAAGAAATTTAGAAGCGATTTATATGGCATCCAGGCAATTTCTGCCTTAGAGTATACTCAATCTTTTATTTTAATGCTGACACTTCAAGCTGAAAGTCTTTCAGTTACTGTTGAAGTTAAAATAACACAACGGAGGGAGGTGAGTAAACTGTTATAAAATACATGATGAATGTTCAGAAAGCATTGTCTATTATATGCAAGAGGAAGCCCACGGAAGAGGAAAAAATGAACTTGCAAAATGAATCAAGAAATAAAAGACAGTTAATACACAGAAAAATGAATGCAGACTGGAGAGGGAAGGGATTTTATTAAAGAAAAACAAGGACAGTATCTTCTTCCTTAATTACAGTTTGTAAGCTTTAGAAATATTCTCTCTTTGCTTTTTAGCAGTAATTTGTTAGGCTTCAGTCTAGGTGAATTTATATGTTCAAGTTGTGAAAATTATTTTTGAAAGGGAGGATTCACTGTGTTCATAAGCATTGAAAGTACAGCTGTATTCATTTTGCAGGGAAGAGATACTTAGAAAATATTTTCCCATTTTTAAGATAACAGCTACTATGATTATTTGTTTTTGCTTTGTTTTTCTGCATTATTTTGGGGGAAAAGAAAAGCGATTATTTAATGAAGGAGAACCTCGTGACAGTGAATAGAGTAGTTAGGTGAGCTCTGTCAGATTACACTTAAAAACTGGTGTTACAATCATTTTAATGGAAGACTATGCTTCTCTGATATTACACTAATTGCCATGCTTTCTTGGTATCTATAATGAATCATTTAATCAGAAAATAATTATTGAGTGCTATTGTGTGGCAGGTGCTAGACTAGACACTGAAGATGGAAGAGTTAAAAGAAAAAATAAGCAAAATTTCCTCCATTTCACAGCTGATTTTCAGGTGAGAGAACCTAAAATAAATGAATACATACACATACTGTGTATGCCCTAAGTGCTAGAGAAAAAGAATAATGAATAGTAAGGGTACAGCAACTGCAGAGGTGAGGGGTAGATTACGATTTTAAATAGTGCAACCAAGTCACTGAAATACATCTGAATAAATATCCAAAAGCCATAAAGAAGTAAGCTATATGGAAGCCTGGGGAAACAGTGGTTCAGCCACACCGAACAACAAGGAATAAGACCCCAAGGCAAGGACCTGTCGAGAAATGCCAGAGGAAAGACCTATAGGCTGCTTTTAAGGGTCTGGCTGTTACCCAGAGTGAAATGGGAAGCTGTGGAAGGTTTTGAGCAAAGTGACACTACATGTTTCAGGTTTGTGCAAGATCGTTTTGGTTGTCATGTTGAAAATAGGCTGTTGGTGTCTAAGAGCAATAAAAACAGGGACCAGTTAGGAGGTACTGCAATAATCCAGGCAAGATATAATAGTGACTTGGACTCAAGGAGTAGCATTAAAAAAAAAGTCAAAAAATGATTTGATTTTGACTATAGTATTCTTTGCAGCAATGGTGACCCTCGTTATTTAGACGATCTCTAAAATAAAGATGCAGGAAGACAAAAGTAAGAATTTTTCTATAATCACTTCAAGGAACTGACCAGGTAGCAAGAAATCTCAGAATAAATCTTCAAACAAAGCAAAATTCCAGAAATAAAACAGGACACTTAAGATGCATGGGCCCAGAACATTTGCTGGTACTGCTACGGTAGCTGAGGTAGCAAAAATTGATGCCAGGGGGTACGGAAGGGCAAGAATCCAATGAGATAACATGCGCAGTAATGTACAATGATGAAGGGGAAGAGCCATACTGTGATAAGGAACGCCAGAATTATGGTCAGTCCCACTCACCCTCTGGGGGATGAAGAAGAGCAGAGAGATGGAAGGAAGAGAGGTGGAAATATCCCGGTCTCATTTGAGAGGTTTGAAAATAAATATATATTTTTGACTGAATGAATTAACTCATGAATTATTTTACTGTGTGAGTATTAGTTTGTGCTTTGGAGTTCTGGAATAAGAGCATTTCTGTCTGTAAATTAGGATTCCAGAGGAAGCTTTCCATACATGTAAGAACCATTTCTGGAGAGAAATATAGAATTTCCATGATCACAGTTTTTTTTTAATTTAGCCACATTTTTACAGAAGTTTAGTAGATGTGATGTTTAAGATTGCACTAAGGAAATATTTTAAAATCTCCAAAATATTAGGTATGAAAACTTTGAGGTTTTGGAACAGCAATATGTAGTAACTTTCTGATCTGGGTATATAATATTCAATTTAAGTACATTTTAAAAAAAATAAAATGAGGGCACTTGGGTGGCTCAGTCGGTTAAGTGTGTGCCTTCGACTCAGGTCATGATCCCGGGGTCCTGGGATGGAGCCCCAAGTCTAGCTCCCTGCTCAGGGGGAGTCTGCTTCTCCCTCTCCCTCTGCCCCTACCCCACTAATGCTCGCTCACTCTCTCTCTTTCTCTCTCTCTCTCAAATAAATAAAAACTTTAAAAAATGAAAATAAAATGATCTGACCAAGAAATAATGGAGGAATTGTTTTAAGTCTACTTTTTAAATTTACACATATATTTATATTTCTAGATGAAATAACCACATAGATCACTTCATACTGTTATAGCTTCCAAAGAAGCCAAAAACCTTCATTCCTTCCCACTAAAAGGAATCAAAATATATATTACATGGTTACTTTCAATAAGAAATTGTCTTTTATTATGAAAATAGATGAATTGAAGACTGTTCTTGCATAAAGCATTTTCAATTTCTGAAAATCTATGTGTTACCTTTCATTATTTATCTAAAATGAATATTTGCCTCTCTTTTTTTTCTTCAAGATTTCATTTAAATTCCAGTTAGTTAATGCACAGTGTAATATTAGTTTCAGGAGTAAATTTAGTGATAAACCTACTGAGTTTAGAAGTCAGAAATTATTTAAATATAGAGCATTTAACTTATGACTGAAATAAAGCTATTCAAGACTTAACAGAAACAATCACATGAAAATGTATAGCTGGCTTTGATGTATGATTTCCTTTTAAATTTTAAAAAAATACTCAAGTTTGGTGTCTTCAGTGAGAAAGAATATTTAGGACTAGTGGAATCATGCAGTTATACCAATTTAACCATGTATTTTAACCAATTAAATGTAATCACATAAGAGGTTATCTAAGTAAGTCATGTGAAAATATTTCACTGGGCACTATTACATTTCTGGCAATAAGGATCTTAAACTTTTCCTTTGGAAGTAATAGGAAGTTTAGGTGAGCAAAATCTGGGATATATAGAACTATCAAATTGTGAAATTAGGTAAAAATTAGATAAATATTGATCTGGGACTTGTTCTACAACATTTTACATATGCTCCCTCCCTGCCTCAACCCAAAAAAAGGAAGTCTGTGGGGAAATTCCTATTCTTTATCCCACCCATCTCTTAGGTATCCTTTCAGGTGTTCAAATCTCATGTTCACCCATTCACTGAAATATAAACTAGCTACATTTCTGTGTTTCAACACCACTACCACTGCACTAATGAAAGACACTTCATCTCTCTCCTGCCTTTTTAATGTGGTCCTGGATTCAAGTTTTTATTTTAATTCCACTTATTTAACATATAGTGTAATTAATATTAGATTCTTGTGTGCAATATAGTGAAACAATACTTCCATACAACATCCAGTCCTCATCACGAGTGCACCCCTTAATCCCCATCACTTATTTAACCCATCTCCTACCTGCCTGCCCTCTGGCAACCAACACTGTGTTCTCTATAGTTAAGACTTTTCTTGGTTTGCCTCTCTGTTTCTTTTATTTTCCATTTGCTCATTTGTTTTGTTTCTTAAATTCCATATATGAGTGAAATCATAAGGTATTTGTCTTTCTCTGACTAACTTATTTTGCTTAGAATAATACTCTCTGGCTCCATGCGGTCTTTGCAAATGGTAAGATTTCATTCTTTTTTATGGCTGGGTAATATTCCATTGCGTATTTATACCAAATCATTTTTTTCCACTCACATGTAGGATTAGGGTTTGGTTTAGGACCAGAATAAGGGTTAGGGTTAGTGTTAGGGCTATGGTGAGGGTATGTGCTTATTATCCTTCAGTTCAGAGACCTCTTAAGGTTTGTGTTATGGTTAGGTTTAGGGTTAGGGGTTGGTTGTTAGGATTAGGGTTATTTTTTGGGTTAGGATTAGGTATTCACCTAGAATAGTACTCTCTACCTACATCCATGCCATTGCAAATTCCAAGATTTCATTCTTTTTGCTGGCTAATGTTCCATTACTTATATATACCAATTTTTTTTTCCCTCTGGGCTCTTGAATTAGGGTTCATTTTAGGGCTTGAATAAGGGTTAGGTTTAGGTTTAAGGTAAGTCCAGGGTGAGGGGTGTTTGCCTACTATCCTTCAGTTCAGAATCCTCTCTTGAGGGATAAATTTCATCTTAGGGTTATGTTTGGTTAGGGTTAGGGATTTGTGGTTAGTGGTTGGGAGTTAAGGTTAGAATTTGGGTTAGGGTTATGTTTCATGCTTCCCAACCTGCAGTTCAGAGATTTCTCCATCAAATAAAACCTCTGACTTCTGTTTTGGTGAGAATAAACATGGCAACCATCCATCAAGCTCAGGTAAAGAGGGTTTTGTGCCCTAAACACTCTTTAAATGGATATTCATTTGTTCCTTCTGCTGGTTTTAAGTTTTTTTTTTTTTAATTCCAATGAGTTAACATACAGTGGAATATTATTTTCAGGTGTACAATTTAGTGATGCAACACTTATATACAACACAACAAGTGTACTCCTTAATCCCCATCACCTATTTATCCCATCCCCACACACACAAGCCCTCTGTAACCATTATGTTTTGTCTATAGTTAACAGGTATTTCTTGGTTTTCCTCTTTCTTGTTTTCCTTATGATTATTTGTTTTGTTTCTTAAAGTCCACATATGAGTGAATTGTATGGTATTTGTCTTTCTGTGACTGACTTATTTTGCTTAGTATAATTCTCTTTAGCTCCATCCGCATTGTCGAAAATGGCAAAATTTCATTATTTTTATGGCTGAATAATATTCCATTGTGTATATATACCACATCTTTTTATCCATTCATCAGTCAATGGATATTTGGGCTCTTCCATAATTTAGCTATTGTTGTTAATACTACTGTAAACATCAGGGTGCATGTATCCTTTTGAATTAGTGTTTTTGTATTCCTTGTGTAAATAACCTAGCAATCCAATTGCTGGATCATAGAGTAGTTCTATTTTTAACTGTTTGAGGAATCTATATGCTGTGTTTCAGAGTGGCCACACCAGTTTGCATTCCCACCAACAGTGTAAGAGGGTTCCTCTTTCTCCACATCCTCAACAACACCTGTTGTTTCTCGTGTTGTTGATTTTAGCCATTCTGACAGGTGTGAGGTGATATCTCATTGTCATTTTGATTTGTATTTCCTTGATGATGAGTGAAGTTGAGCATCTTTTCATGTGTCTTTTGGCCATTTTTAAACTGAATTATTTGTTTTTGGGGTGTTGAGTTTCAAAAGTTTTTTCATATGTTTCTGATAGTAACCCTTTCTCGTATATGTCATTTGCAAATATCTTCTCCCATTCTGTAAGTTGCCTTTAGTTTTGTTGATTGTTTCCTTCACTATGCAGAGCTTTTTATTTTGATGTAGTCCCAATAGTTTATGTTTGCTTTTGTTTCCCTTGCCTCAAGAGACATACCTAGAAAGAAGTTGCTACGGCCAATGTCAAAGAGTGTTCTCCTCTAACTGTGTTCTCCTCTAGGATTTTAAGTTTCCTGTCTCACATTTAGATCTTTAACCCATTTGAATTTATTTTTGTGTTTGGTGTGAGAAAGTGGTCCAGTTTCATTCTTTTGCATGTTGCTGTCCAGTTTTCCCAACACCATTTGTTGAAGAGACTTTTTCCCATTGCATATTCTTTCCTGCTGTGTCAAAGATTAATCGACCATATAGCTATGGATTCATTTCCGCATTTTCTATCCTGTCCTATTGACCTATGTGCCTGTACCATACTGTCTTGGTCA
>NC_138371.1:58949189-59013442 GCF_054177405.1 Leptonychotes weddellii | reverse complement strand
AAAACAGTCTTGAAAAAGAAAAGTGAAGTTGGAGGCATCACAGTTCCAGATTTCAAGTTATATTACAAAGCTGTAGTGACCAAGACAGTATGGTACAGGCACATAGGTCAATAGGACAGGATAGAAAATGCGGAAATGAATCCATAGCTATATGGTCGATTAATCTTTGACACAGCAGGAAAGAATATGCAATGGGAAATAATTAGTCTCTTCAACAAATAGTGTTGGGAAAACTGGACAGCAACATGGGTGATGGGCATTAAGGAGGGCAGGTGATTTGATGAGCACTGGATGTTCTACTGAACTGATAAATCATTTAACATATCAAAAACCAATGATGTGCTATACCTTGGCTAATGGAACTTAAATAAATAATAATAATAAAAAAGAATGAAACTGGACCACTTTCTCACACCAAACACAAAAATAAATTCAAAATGGGTTAAAGATCTAAATGTGAGACAGGAAACTATTAAAATCCTAGAGGAGAACACAGTTAGAGGAGAACACTCTTTGACATTGGCCGTAGCAAATTCTTTCTAGGTGTATGTCCTGAGGTAAGGGAAATAAAGGCAAACATAAACTATTGGGACTACATCAAAACAAAAAGCTTCTGCACAGTGAAGGAAATTATCAACAAAATCAGAAGGCAACCTACAGAATGGGGGAAGATAATCACAAATAACATATCTAGTTAAAGGTTAGTATCCAAAATATATAAAGAAGTTATAAAACTCAACACCCAAAAAATGATTAATCCAATTAAAAAAGAACAGACATTTTTCCAAAGAAGATATCTACATGGCCAAAAGACACATGAAAAGATGCTCAACATCGCTCATCATCAGGGAAATACAAATCAAAATGACAACGAGATATCACTTCACACCTGTCAGAATGGCTAAAATCAACAACACAAGAAACAACAGATGTTGGCAAGGATGTGGAGAAAGGCGAACTCTCTTACACCATTGGTGGGAATGCAAGCTGGTGCAGCCACTCTGGAAAACACTGTGGATGTTCCCCAAACAGTTAAGAGGAGAACTACCCTACAATCCAGCAATTGCACTACTAGGTATTTATCCAAACAATACAAAAATACTAATTCAAAGGGATACATGCACCCTTATGTTTATAGCAGCATTAGCTACAGTAGCCAAATTATGGAAACTGCTCAAGTGTCTATTAACTGATGAAGGGAAGAAGAAGAGGTGAGGTAGATAGATAGATATATCTATATGTAATAGGATATTACTCAGCCATGAAAAATAATGAAATCTTGCCATTTGCAATGGCATGGATGGAACTAGAATGTATTATGCTACATGAAATAAGTCAGTCAGAGAAAGACAAATACCATATGATTTCACTCATATGTGGAATTTAAGAAATAAAACAAATGAGCAAAGGGGGAAAAGAGAAGGACGCAAACCAGACTCTTAGGAAAGAAATAGTCTCAGCAGAATCTACATTTAATTAATAACTAATTACCAAATGATTTAGTAAATTCATTTTTTAATTAAGCTTTATTTTGAGAAAATTATAGATTTATACACAGTGGTAAGAGATAATAGAGAATCTGTGCACCCCCTACCGTGTTTCCCCCAACAGTGACATCTTGCAAAAACTCTAGTACAATATCATAACCAAGGTATTCACATTGGTACAAGATACAAAATACCACCTTCACCATATAGATCCTTCCTATTCTCTTTCATAGTCACACCTACTTCTACCTCCTCAGCCCTTGACTAACACTGATCTGTTCTCCATTTCTATAATCTTGTCATTTCAGGAATGTTCTATAAAAGGAATCATGCAGTTTGTAACCTACAATTGGCTTTTTCATTCAGCATAACCTTCTGGTGATCCATCCAAGTTGTTGAATATCTGTGTAAATAGTTTGTTTCTTTTTATTGTTAAAAATTTTTCCATGATACGGATCTACCTGTTTGTTTAACCATTTACAAGTTAAAGGATGTGTGTTGATTACAGTTTGGGGCCATTACAAATACAGGCGCTACGAACATTTATGTACAGGTTCTTTTGTGAACATGAATTTTAATTTTTCTAGGATAAATGCCCAAAAGTGCAAATGTTGGGTTGTATGGTAGTTTCATGTATAGGTTTTTTAAGAACTGCCAAATGTTTTTGAGAATGGATACACTGTTTTACATTCCCACTAACAATGTATAAATGATCCAGTTTCTCTACATCTTTGCCTGCCCTTTTGGTGTTAGTACTATTTTTATTTTAGCCATTCTGATAGTGTGTTGTGATAGTTACTGAGTTTTAGTTTACAATTCCCTGAAGGCTAATGATATTGAACATCTTTTCACGTGCTTATTACCATCTGCATATTTTCTGAGGTGAAATATCTCTTTGTGACTTTTGCCCATTTTCTCATTGAATTTTAGGGTTTTTTAAATTTTTGCTGTTGAATTTTAAGCGTTCTTTATATACTGGATACCAGTTACTTGGCAAGTGATTTGCAAATACTTTCTCCCAGTCTGTTGCTTGTCTTTCACTCTCTCAACAAGGTCTTTAGTTGAGCAAAAGTTTTTAATATTGATGTAGTCTAACTTATCAATGTTTCTTTTGTGGTTCATTATTTTGTGTCAGGTCTAAGAACTCTTCACCTAATTCTAGATCCTAAAGAATTTCCCCTATGTTTTTTCCTAAATGTTTCAAGTTTGTACATTTTGCATTTATGTCCATGATTCATTTTGATTTAATTTTCATGAAAAGTGTGAAGTTTACTTCGAGATTTTTTTTTTATTGTTTATGCATTTGTTTGTTTTTGCCTATTGATGTCCAGTTGCTCCAGTAATTGTTGAAAAAGCTAAAAGCCGGGGTGCCTGGGTGGCTCAGTCATTAAGCGTCTGCCTTCAGCTCAGGTCATGATCCCAGAGCCCTGGGATCGAGCCCCGCATCGGGCTCCCTGCTCAGAAGGGAGTCTGCTTCTCCCTCTGTTACTCTCCTGCTTGTGTTCCCTCTTTCGGAAGCTTTCTCTGTCAAATAAATAAATAAAAGATCTTTAAAAAAAAAAGAAAAAGAGAAAGCTAAAAGCTATGCTTCCTCCATTAAATTGCTTTTGTACTTTTGTCAAAAATTAGGTGGGTATGTTTGTATGGGCCTTTTTCTAGGTTGTATACTCTGTTCCATAAACCTATGTATCTACCTGTCTTGATTACTACAGCTATATAATAATTCTTAAAATCAGGTTGATTGCTTCCCCCCCACTTTTTTTTTTTTTACAAAATTGGTTTAGCTATTCTAGTTTCTTTGATTTCCCTATCTATTTTAGAATAATCTTATCTATATCTACCAAAAAAATGCTCTATTTTTATAGGCATTTGTTAAACCTGTCTTTAATTTAAGCAGAATTGGCATCTTGGCTAAGTCTTCTAAGTCCTGAGCACAATATGTCTCTCCATTTATTTAGATCTTCTTTTAGTTCTTTCATCAATGTTTTGTAGTTTTTAGTGTCTAAGTACTGCATGTGGTTTGTTATATTTATACCTAAATATTTCATTTTTGAACAATTATAAATCTTATTCTTTTTTTGACTTTATTGTTCAAGTGTTCATTGCTAGTATAAATAAATTCAATATTTTTGTGTGTATCTTATATCCTGTGACTTTGCTGAACTTTTTAATTCTAGCGAGTTTTTTGGTGGGTAACTAGGGATATTCTATGTAGACAACCATGTCATCTACAAATAGGAAGTTTTATTTTTTCCTTTCCAATGTGTATGCCTCTATTTCCTTTATTTGCCTTTTAAAAAAAAAAAGACTTTATTTATTTATTTGACAGAAAGAGACACAGTGAGAGAGGGAACACAAGCAGCGGGAGTGGGAGAGGGAGAAGCAGGCTCCCCACTGAGCAGAGAGCCTGATGCAGGGCTCGATCCCAGGACCCTGGGGTCATGACCTAAGCCGAAGGCAGACGCTTAATGACTGAGCCACGCTGGCACCCCTCCTTTATTTGCCTTTTGTACTGGCTATAACTTCTGGTACTATCTTGAGTCAGACCAGTAAGAGTAGACGTCATTACTTTGTTCACCATTAAGTATCATGTTAGTTCTAGGTTTTTCATAGAGGCTTTTTATCAAGTTGAGGAAGGGCCCCCTCTATTTCTACTTCATGAATTCATGCTTAATTTTGTCAAAAACTTTTCTTCTTTAAATCATATGATTCTGAGATTTTTCTTCTTTTACCTATTACTGTGGTAGATTTCATAGATTGATGTTAGAATACTGAATCAGCCTTGCATCCCTGTAATAAACCCCACTTGTTTGTGATACAAAATCCTCCTATATATGATGAATTCTATTTGAAAATATTTTATTAAGAATTTTTGTACCTCTATTTATGAGGGATGTCTGTCTGTAGTTGTGTTGTTATGTTGTGGTTTTTTTGTTTTTTTTTGGTACTACCTTTGTCTGGTTTTGATATTGCTGTAGTACTAGTTTCATAAAATGAATTGGGAAATGCTCCTTTCTCTTTTACCTTCTAGAAAAGATTCTGTACAATTTGTACTAATTCTTCTAGAAAGATTTGGCAGAATTCTCCAGTGAAACCATTTTGAGTTTAGATATTTCTTTGGGAGGATTTTTAAATTACAAATTCAATTTCCTTAATTGTTACAGAGTTATGAAAATTATAGATGTCATGTTGGATAGATTGAGTGTTCAGTGAATTTCAAGGAGTTAGTACCTTCCATTTAAACTGCCATATTATGTATGGAAGGATGAACATATAGTATTTCTTTCTTATCCTTCTGATGTCAACAAGGTCAATAGGGAGTTACAAATATATAGATAGAAATCACAGAGATGAGATTACCTATATATTTAGAGAGAAGAATGAGAAAAAAAGCAGACAGAGTGACCAGAGAGATAGGGGAAAAATCAAGAGTACAGTGTCCGAAAAGCCCAGGGAAGAAGATAATTTTAAGAAGAGGAAATATCCCAGAGGGTTAAGTGAGTTAAAGACTCACTTTTCTTACTTAATTTTTTTTTTAAAGATTTTATCTATTTATTTGAGAGAGAGAATGAGATAGAGAGCATGAGAGGGGGGAGGGTCAGAGAGAGAGGCAGACTCCCTGCTGAGCAGGGAGCCCGATGTGGGACTCGATCCCAGGACTCCAGGATCATGACCTGAGCTGAAGGCAGTCGCTTAACCAACTGAGCCACCCAGGCGCCCTTAATTTTTAACATTAGATAAACATTGCCATCTTGGAATGTTCTCTGAGAAGAATCTAAAAACTAGAGAGAAGTTATAAGCATTTAAAATATAATTATCAAAAAGGTAAAATCGTAACAGACAAATGAAAACATAAAGTCAAAGATTTTTATATAACTCATTAATTAATGAAGGCAGCAGTGAGATAGTAGGACCTGTTCCTGCATCATCCAGATGCTAAGATATTTATATGCAATAAACAAAAATATGTTAGGATAAGATGACTAGGTTAGGTGTAAAGCTTGTCTATGTCCAACAGGCCATAAATCACTGTGATTATCAGTTCTACCAGCCAGAAATTATTTGCATCTCTATCCAACAAAAATATACTCATTAAGATATGTCTTCTCTAAATCTTGGTCTTTGGACTTTTGATGAGTAGTAAACATATGAGGTGGATTAAATACATTCCAACTGATTTGGCCTTTTAGATGATTTTTTGATAAGATACATTAGAAATGCTGGATAACTATGGAGTAAGATGCCCAAGATAACAAGAGGACAGTGTTCTGACCTTGGATGCACATTGGAATCTCCCAGAAAAGTTTTAAAAAGTACTTAAACCCTGTCCCACACTGAGGGATTCTGATTTAATTTGTGTGGAGTGGAGCCCGAACAAAAGCCAAAGCTGAACAGTGGCAGAAGGTGTGCTAACAGGAGTGCAGGTGAGAGAATTAGCCTTAAAGAAAAGGATGTTCTGTAGAAAAGGAGCAAGAGTGGACTGTGGATGCAAGTTCATAGATTTGGAGGAAAAAATCATGGCTGTTTTATTTCAACGCAGTGAGAATGCAGATACAGTTTCTTTGAAATGGAGCGAAATTTTAATTGGGTTAAATAGCGTCACCTTTCTTTGTTATTTCCTATGTGCATGGACAGAAAGAACATTTTAAGGTAAATTTAATGGTCTTCATAGAATATTAGTTGTTAAATTCATCTTATTTAACTTAGCTTCTTAGGTATTCTCCACTTACAAATGTGATTTCTTTTTTTTTTTTTTTAGAAATTTAATTTTTAATTTTTTTTTTTTTATTAAATAGGCTCCATGCCCAACAGGGGGCTTGAACTCATGACCCTGGGATTCAAAGTCACATGCTCTGCTGACTGAGCCAGCCAGGCACCCCACAAATGTGATTTCTTAAACAAGAGCCAGTTTTGAAAGCAAAAACCCAGTGACAAATGACTGTTTCAACTCCTAATGTGAGACTAAGTTGTCTCCATGGCCTAATTTCTAAATGCACATGATAGATGGTAGTCATAACAATGATGCTTTTTCCTAAGTGAAACTCATGTTTTTTTGCTGCAGTGTTTGGACTTGTACCCTTTCTCAATTAAGATAATGCTTTGAAATGCCAAAAAACAAGACTAAAATACTATGAGGATCACCATGAAACAGACTGAAGAGTGAGTATACATGGCCCACTTGCAGAGTTCAACACTTACGACCCCCTGTGTCTGAGAACCATTTGCACCAGCCTATAGGTGCTTCTGCCAGACTGGGAGCTCTTGAAGGACAAGCTCTTGACTGTTCTTCTTGGTAAAATCTCAGTATTTGACAAAGTTCTGGCATTTGTTTTGTGCTCAATAATATTTGCTGAATGAACAAATGTATTATGGTTATGATGCCCACAATTGTTGCAGTGTCTACAGAAATCATTACAATTCAAAGCACACAGGTTCAGAGTTAAGAAGACTGAAAATTTCTTAATATGGCACATGCTGAAGTTCAGTAGTTTATTTATAGGACGATTTTGTTTCTGCTTCTCTCCCACGTTGCTGTAAATTTTAAACATCACTCTGTCACGCATGCAAAGTGCTGATCTAATTGGCCTATAAGAGTACTGTGTTCCCTTTCAGCATCATAAAGATGTGATATGGATAATCCACTTAGAGCCTCCCCTTCTGTGCTACTATATTAAAAATAGCTTGTTGCATTGTTCATGGGGATTTATAAAATGAGTTTCTAGGAAATGAGAAATCATTGAGTGCTAGTGTGCTTTTCACTTTCTGCTGAGCCTTTAAAAGGATTTACCTTTGTCGCTGTGGGGCTGATTTCCCTTGACATTTTGTCACCATCTGTAGTCCAGCAATGCAGAAACAGGAATTCTCTCAGGAAAAGCTTTAGAAAAGATGAGGTCCCTTCTCTACTTCTTCAGTGCCACTCCATGAACCCTTTCTCTCAGGGGCCGTATCTGGCTTCCTCGAGTTCCACATTGTTATTTCTAGCAGAGAGCACAGTCCCCAAGGAGGGAAGGACTTCAGAAAGCTTACTCTGCCATCTGTTCCTCCGTGGTGTTGAGTGTTATGTTTCCTAAGAACAGCAAATAACTGTGTTAGAGTGCACAATACCTTCACGAGTCTCAAAATTTCTACGCCTTGATTCAGTACAATTCTAACTCTGAATGAGAGCATGCAGCCTCCAAGGCATGTAAGGCATTTTAGAAGCATCGTTTTAGGCAATTATTCTCATTATTACTGCAGCAGGTAATGATTATCATTGCCCTCATTTTATAGTAAAGAAAAAGAGTTAAAGAGAGTTTATGTTTAAGTTCCCATTGCTCATAAGGGATAAAAGAAGATAAAAACCCATCTTTATATATATGTGACTCTGTCTTCTATATATATATGTACATATATACATATGTACATATGTATCTACATATGTATATGTAGAAGACTCTGTCTTCTACAAAACATGGACAGCCAGAAGTTTCATAAAAGCATGTATCTCAGGCTCTTTTCTTACAAAATCTCAACATGGCATAATTAGCCCATAAATATAAATATTTATACCTTATTAGGATCACATTTTTCTTGGATATTCAATTTAGTGTCTAGAAGAGAGTTCACAGCCAGGAATCAAATACACTGCTCAAGAAATCTCTTAAGTGTCTCTTTTAATTTGGAAGATTTAGATTGCTTCTTAGCATTTCATTGATGATTGTTATAATTTTGTATTGAAAAATCTATGGAGTAGCCACCAGGTGTTGAATGCCTACTCTACCAAATGCCATATTCACTATCACTCCAAAGTGAGTGATATTATCATAATTTTACAGATGAAGAAACGGAAGCTTACAGAAGTGAAGTAATTTTTTCAAGTTCGCTAAGTTGGGAAGTGGTGAACGCGGAATTTAAACCCGGGTCTGACTGACTTCCAGACATTTTCCAACATGTCACCCTGACTCAGCCCAATTATGTGAATGTTCTACCTGTCAAGAACTTTGTTCTCCTCAGGTAAACATAATTGATTCAGTGTGAGAATTGTTAGATCACCATCCACACAAATATACATTTTTCACTTTATTCTTTTGCATATCTTTAGTATGATAGCTTGAATACAGAAATTTGTTTTTAACTCATTCATGCAACTCTAGGGACTATCACTGGGTTGTCTCATTTTCAAAAAGTTAAGGGGAAATGAAATAACAAATGACTGTAAGAATAGGAAAAGAAAACACTTTGCATGCTAACACCTAAATCTCAAATGGAGCATCAGTTTTAAAATGTGGTAAAGCAGATTAGCTTTAAAAGGTTTAGCCATTAGGGATTTTTTCCATTGCCAGTAATATGGTCATTTGAAACTAGTTAGAATATTTTCATAGAAGTTTTCTTTTCATTAGAATTATTTCAAGCCTGGATATAGTCTCCAACTAATGAAGATAATCATAAAATACTTTAGGGCCCTATTTAAGAAGATGGGAGTGAGTAGGGCAAGTTGCAGAATTTTATTCTTGACTGAGAAGGAAAAGAAGGCATTATTTCTGTTTTATATGGAAAATTAACTGCCTAAATGCGATGCCAGCAAGAAAATAAGAGCACACAGCAGTAAAAATCTGCATCTCATTTGGGGAATTTGTGTTCAGTTCTCCCTGAGCATAAAATGGCACAGGATTTCTTTGGCACACAGCAAGTCAGACGAACATGGTCTTTGAAGAGGTGAAAAACAGAAGAACATAATGATATGCTCCGCCACTCAAAGCTCAAATAGCAACATATTTTATTTTTGTACATGGGAAACTTCAGTGAACTTGGAAACATACCTCTTTCAGTTTTGCAACATTCTTTCTGTTAGGTCAGGAGCGAATAGCAAAATGATCGCGTACATGCCCAGCTTCTAAATGAGAACAGTTAATCTAAAGAAATTAGGGAACATGAACATGTGACCTGAATCAGCTTTTCTTCTCCCTGAAGTCTTTCTTCTGAGAATATTAAATAATGATGTATGCACATATGCAGAATATTTTCTTTAAAAAATTAGATGTATAAGTTATAATTTTGGACCCAACCAAAAATGAGGTATGAGCCAGGACTATAATTACAACACCTCTGCATTTAATATCCTCTACCTAGAAAATAGAGATAATGACATCTAACGATATAGGGCACAGTACAAGGTTTTGCAGGTGAACATGTGCTGAATTGTTTTAACCCATCCGCACATTCTAGAAGCGAAAAGGAACAGGCTCATTCTGCAGAGAAACAGTGTAACGGGAGTCTGAAAGGTTGAAGGACTACCCACAGTTAATAGCGACGTTGTTTCAGCCCCAGAAGTGAGGTTTGTGTGACAGTGCTGGCCCGGATGTCCCGGCTCACAGGCCTCTCTGGCATGGCACTGACACCAGAGAGCATCCTCTGAAAGCACCTGATCCTGCTTCTGTGGAGAACAGAGGTCCCTGTGGCTGAATTCTCCTGAGTCTGCAGCCACATGGCTGCCCACTAGCTGCATTTGTGAACAAAAGGCTCTTGTTTGAATAATATACCTATCAAATTCTTTGACAATATGGCAAGGATTGATTGGTGCATCACACTGGATGATCTATAGAAACTCAAGAAACCGTCTTTTATTTTGAGAACATTTCATAGTGCATGCCTGCTCCATTTCTAGCCCCCTTTCCTAAGTGGAAAAGGTGAAAGACAGGAGTAGAAACAGGAAACTATAGAACTATTTGGGAAAAGTGCCTATAGGAGTGACATGTATGATGTTGATTTTATGGCCATACAGTAAATAAAGATTGATAAATGCAATTTGAAAATCATAAAATATTATTGATGTATTTTCTTCCCTGGAAAATGGTAGCTTCTATTTTTTATTTAATATTTAAGCCCATTCTGGGAGGAGAAATAGAAATATCAGGAGAACTGATGAAACTTTTTTTTAAAAAAGGAATTGTTTTATAATGCTTTAGAAAAATGCATGGCAAGGAGACACAGCCTTGTTCCTGAGGGCTATGGCATCCATTTTAGGAGTTCTGCAGAAGAAATGATGGGGTGGGTTCGGGGGGGCGGATTGTAGTGCACATGTCAGGTTTAGGGATAATATGCCAGAGGGATAAAATTCAGGATGTCTTTATATCATTCTGGAGCCGAAGTTGAGGTGAAGAATGGCCTTAAGTGGTGAATCTAGAATTAAATGACAAGAAATTAAATGTAACACAAAAATAAAACATAGAATGACCTTGATGGTCAATGCTATTTATGCATTTGTAGTTTTTTTTTGCTTTAGGTCTTTATACCAGGAGACTCTATGGGACTTTGTGCCTTAATTTGTGCTGGCTTGTCAAGGGCCAGATAGTGCTTGTATTCATTTCACCCGAGGACCTAAAAATCTGTCAAAATTTAATAAAGTTGATAGAATGCAGGCAGAGTCACAGTGGGAATGTATTTGAAAAATTCAGCATTGTAAGACTGTATCTCACTTTGATCAGGAGGTTATAAAATAGCGAGGGTACGTTTGCCTGTGGCTTTGTCTCAGAATCTCGGGCCTGCATACCTGATATCACATGTGAGCCTTAAACCCCATGCAGAATAAACATGGTGGGATGACTATGCATTCATATGAGCATGCAACGACTTTGACTGCTGTTTCGTTAAGTTCATCCAGTAAGGGGGCAGCAGAATCAGTAGTAGTTAGCAAGAGTTTTTAGTCTGGCTGATGAGACACAACCAGTTAAGTAAATCTATTGATTTAAAGCTACTGAGGAACTTGTAACTTAAGTAGATATATTCAATGACCAGTTATATCATCATTCCCTCCAGTCTGAGTGGAGCGTATCAGTTTGCTGGGGCTGCCATAACCAAATACCACTGACTGGGTGGTTTTAACAACAGGGTTTATTTGCTCACAGTTCTGAAGGCCACAAGTCCAGGATCAATGTGCCAGCAGTGTTGGTTTCCTCTGAGGCCTCTCTCCTTGGCCTGCAGATGGCCGCTGGCTTGCTACCTCTTCATGTGGTCTTGCCTCTGTGCATGTGCACCCCTGTGATCTCTTTGTGTGTCTCAATTTCCTCTTCTTATAAGGACACCAGTCAGATTGGATTAGGCCTGCTGAAATGGCCTCATTTTAACTTAATCATTTCTTTAAAGGTCCTATTTCCGAATACAGTCACATTCTCAGGTACCTGGTAATAGAGCTCCAATATACAAATTTAGGGAGAGACACACCATTCAGCCCATTACAGTAGTAAGTGAAATGAATTAATTCACATGGCTGGATATGCTGAGCGCACAGGAGTAGAAACAGGAAACTATAGAACTATTCGGGCAAAGTGCCTATAGGAGTGACATGTATGATGTTGATTTTATGGCCATACAGTAAATAAAGATTGATAAAAGCAATTTGAAAATCATAAAAATTATTGACGCATTTTCTTCCCTGGAAAATGGTAGCTTCTATTTTTTATTTAATATTTAAACCCATTCTGGGAGGAGAAATAGAAATATCAGGAGAACTAATGAACCTTTTTTTTTTAAAAAAAGGAATTGTTTTATAATGCTTTAGAAAAATGCATATTTTCTCGCTTATAGACAATAATTTTAGTACTCCTATTATTTCTCTTATATATCATGGATTTTTGTTTCTTTGTTTAAAGCTTTAAAAATTATGGTGATTTTGCATTTCAAGTGCTGAGTTCTATCTGAGGGGACATTTAAAAGTATTGGCAATAAAGTTGTGGTTTGTCATGCATAAATTTTGTTTTCCCTCTCTACCCAAGGGAGTTAGCCTGTTTTCTTTATGTCTGCCCCTTTCACTCTATGAGACATGTCTTCCCCATCTTTGGACATTTTTAGATTGTATTTTTTTCTGAATGCTTTTTGTGAATATAAAATCCAAATTATTTGAGTCCATTCAACAAACATTTAGTAAGTATCTGCAGTGTTCAAGGAAAGCAATGTGTTAGATTCTATGTGGGCTATAAAGATGAATAAAGCATGTCCTTAATGAGCTGACAGTGTAATGGGAAAAACAAGATGTGTCAAAAATGACTAGCATACAAAGCAGAATGGAGAAAGGGCACGAAGGAGACTGCAAATGCTTAAGGAGTTTTGACATAGGAGGGATTGATTACTTTTAGCTGTGGCATTAGGGGAAGGCTTCCTAAAGCAAGCGGCCCTTGAACCTCATGGGAAAAGACAGTGATCGTTTCTATAGAAAATTGTGGCAAGTGGGGTCATGGGAGAGTGCTCTTTAGACAAGTACACATGATCACAGGAGGAGCAGAAAGTGCAGAGATGATTCAGGAAACACCAGATGCTGTTTGAGAACAGCCAGAGGGATGGTCCTTCACACCAGTGGGACCTGGTGCAGCCAGGTTAAAAGGTTCTAAATGCCAAGTTATTGAGAAGTTACTGGGAAAGGAGGCAGCCCAGTTAACCCAGCTGATAAATCCCACATCAAAATTCTTTATCAAGTGTGGTTAAAATGAGGGAGTAAGCCACATGATTTCTCTTGGCCCTTCTTGGGTGACATGCGCCTAGAGTGTGATCATGTTGTGACAATCATTATGATCTCCCCATCCAATTATTGTATTGGCCTATTTCCTTTGCTTCTGGTCCTGGATGCTATGCAAATATAAAATGTCATGAGATTCTGAAAATTCAGCTCAATGTTTCTTAAATGCCCACTGTGTGTAAGGCATAATGCTGAGAGTTAGGAGGGAGAAGACACACTTACAACTGTTATGGAGCTGATATTTCACCTGTCATCCAATTCTAACCCATATTACTTCAGTTGCCAGAACAAATTACACTAGATAAATAAATAAACTAGGCTAGCAAGACAGGCTGATATGGCAATGAAAAACACCGACTTAGAGTCAGGCCAGCATCTGAGACCTAGGTTTATCTTTTTCTATTGTGTGGCCTTGGGCGCCTGGGTGGCTCAGTCGTTAAGCGTCTGCCTTCGGCTCAGGTCATGATCCCAGGGTCCTGGGATCAAGTCCCACATCGGGCTCCCTGCTCGGCGGGAGGTCTGCTTCTCCTTCTCCCACTCCCCCTGCTTGTGTTCCTGCTCTCGCTGTCTCTCTCTCTGTCAAATAAATAAAATCTCTATTGTGTGGCCTTGGGCAAGTCACTTAAGCTCTCTAACCTTAGCTTCTTCACTATAAAATAGAGGTAACTGCCTCAAGGTACTGTTAGAAGTATTAAATAAAAAGGATGTATGTAGAGCAGCGCCCTTGTCACAAAGTAACATTAAAGAAATGCCAGCCTTGGGGCACCTGGGTGGCTCAGTCGGTTAAGCAGCCAACTCTTCATTTTGGCTCAGGTCACGATTTCAGAGTCCTGGGATGGAGCCCTGTGTCTAGCTCCATGCTCAGCAGGGAGTCTGCTCCCTTTCCCCCTGCCCCTCCCCCCTGTGTTCTCTCTCAAATAAATAAATAAATCTTAAAAAAAAAAAAAAGAAAGAAATGCTAGCCTTTATGATTTCTTCAAGGAATATTTTTCTCCATTTTCTTATGTCTGAGTAGAAAAATGAGGGCCACACAAGCTGAACAATTGGATAGATACTGTGTAAGGATATTATTTTCTGGCTATTTATTGCTGTGTAACAAGCCACTTCCCAAATTTGGTGACCTAATACAATTTATTTTTATTTCTCCTGGTTCTGTGGGTTGACTTGACTCAACTGGGCAGTTCTTACTGGGAACCTTTCCTGCAGTTTCCATCTAATGTGGGCTAAGGCCATAGTTTGTAGTTATCTGAAGGCTCTACAGGACTGAACAGCCAAGGTGGCTCACACACACTGCAGGTAGTTGATGTTCCTTTCACCTGGGAAATCAGTTGGGGCTATAGAATGAAGCAGCCACAAATGATGTCTCCAGCTGGTTTGAGCGTTTCAAAGCATAGTGATGGTTTCTGAAAGGAGCATTCCAAGAGACTTGGCTGGAAGCTGCAAGGATTCGTTTGCATATCTGCATGTGCTGCCTATTCTCCTCTCCTCTCCTCTCCTCTCCTCTCCTCTCCTTTCCTCCTCCAGGGCTTTTACTCCATGGTAGTCAGTTGTAAGCACACCTGCTGTATTCATTAGGGAAAGCTGCCAAAAGACTACCCTGACTCGAAGAGGCAGAGAAATAGACTACTTCTTGACAAGGGAGTGGAAGGTGACATTGCCCAGGAGCATGTGAATGAGGACTACTGTTGTTGCTTTGCAGCAATTCCTATGAAAGTACTGTAAACCTGGGTAGACAGTAGTTGTCTTCATTTTGCTGATGAGGAACCTGAGGCTCAAGGATGTTAAGAGTTGGCCAAGGTAACTTTGTTATTAAATGGAGGAGCTCCACATTGAACTCTGGTCTTCTGAATCCAGATTGGGTCTTATGGGAAAACTACCCTCTGCCTTTCCTCACATAACTCATCATGAGCTTTCTTCGGAGATGAGAAAGACCACCGAGGCTCAAGGCACTGATCTCCTGCCCACCCCCTACACATCTCCATATTACCTTCACCTTCTGTGCCCTTGTCCATCCCCTTTATGAGCCTGAGTGTCATCAGCTTTAAAATGGTGATAAAAGGACCTTCTCATAGAGCTGAAATGATGACTACATGAATGTAATACATGAAAAGTGCTTAAAACAGTGCCTAATATGTAATGAGTGTTCAATATTGTCTAGCTATTATTGTTTTGCTATTATTATGATGATGATGATGATGAAAATTCAAATTCCTCAGGATTGGGATAGGTATTTATATCATTCTCTCTGTTCATTATCAGTCCTTTCTAAACCAACTACCTTATACAGCTTTCATTCTATGGTTTTTACCTAGGTCACTTCATAATTGCCCAAACGAGGGGATATTTTTCTCTAAGCTCCCTGATGCCTTTAAAATACCCTACATCCTTGGTGCTCATGGCTTTTACTCTTCCTTGAGGAGTGTACATATATAGTTCTGCAGACTGTAAGCTACCCAAGGTCACACATCTAAGGGAAAGAGGTGCATTTCAAAAATAAGGTAGAGTGGCCTACCTATTAGAACAATCTCCAGCAGGTGGCAGTAACATGTTCTGATCTAACAAAATCAGTATATTGTGACAACTTTCTGACAGATGGAGTAATGTGTGTTGAGGAAGAGGCATCTTTTTACTAATTCACACAGAGGCGCCGTGTGGGCTGGGGGTGGCCCTGCTTCTGACTGTTCTTCCTCTATTGCCTCCCCACATACTCTTCCTTTGTCTGTCCCTTGAATGCCACTGAGCTTCTTTTCTCAGCTCTCTGCACTTACTTTACATACTCTAATTGGATAATTTAATAGACTCTTACTATTATAACTATCACCTTCTTGCTAATGAGTCCTAAATCTTTCACTACAGCACAGACTTCTCTTTTGAGAAATCTAACTGCCTCCTGGGTATCTTCATCGGGAGGTCTCATGGAAAACTGATATTCAACATGTCAAAAACTTCATTCACTGCCAGACCCTCAACAATGAAACTCAGGCATCATTTTTAAACCAAGATAACTCTGTTGTTCTTTATCAGTGTTTCCATGAAAAAGTTCAGCTTCACGTTCATGTGTGAAATGTATATTGGGAGGAACAGGGGACTATATGTTTGTGAGACTCCCCTGTGGCTTTCATCCAGAGTAGTACTGCCTCAAAACTGAGGGTTTGGCATATGCTTGATGTCCCAGGATCCTTCCTAGATGACCTTGCACTTTGTAATGGGTCCAGAAGGGAACCTGAAATTGACCTTCACCTCACTGAGGCACTGATTGTTTTGGGGAAGAGATTCATCTTGTTGTATTAGTTTCACAGAGCCATCAAATGAGATTATGAGTTATGCTAGACTTTTTCCAATCCTCCTACAAATTACTTTATCCTACAAATTACTAACTTCATGCTCACATATTTTTTTTTTTCATGTGCTCTCTCTCTCTCTCTCTATTCCTCTGTCTCAGTATTCTATTGTAGGCGTGTTCTGTCTCTTGGTCGGAATTTTAATAAATTTCTTATTACACTTACCCTATATGATGTTGCCCTCTTATCTGATTAGTATTTATTTTTCATATAGCTGAGAAATATATCTACCTAAAGTATAAATCACTCCTATTTGATTCACCTTCAAGGTTTCCTGTTACCTACAGGATGGAGTTCAACTCCAGCCCGTGACTCAGCTCTGATATAACTTCCCTCAGGAAGTTTTCTCTGACCCAGGAATCCTCCTTCTGTGTGTCCAGGATGCCTATGTTTCCTTATTATTACACACTCATTTTTGTACTATAAGGCTCAATTGGTATATCTTTCTCTGCCACTAGACTATGAGCTTCTTGAGGACCCAAACTGCACCTTAATTATCTTTGTATTCACAGTGCCTAGAATAGTTCTTAAGACATATTAAATGTTCAAAAAATATTTTGAATGAATGAAAGATGAGTATAGAATGAATGATTGAAAGAGCTTCATAGAGGAGGAGGCACTGCATTGGGTTATGAAGGAAGGGATACTTTTAGTACAAAGAGGGAGGAGTCAAAGTCTTCCAGGAAAGGGACTGGGAAGAAGGGAATATAAAACAAACTTCTTAGGGCGCCTGGGTGGCTCAGTCAGTTCAGTGTCTGCCTTCAGCTCAGGTCATGATCCCAGGGTCCTGGGATTGAGCTCCATAAGGCTCCCTGCTCAGCAGGCAGTCTGCTTGTCCCTCTCCCTCCACGCCCCCCCCCCAAGTGCTCTCTCTCTTTCTCTCTCTCCCTCATTCACTCTCTCTCAAATAAGTAAATAAAATATTAAAAAGAGCAACAACAATCTTCTTATTCATTCATGCACTGTTCAAGCCATGATTGGAGTCCTCCTTTTCCCCACAGTGTAAAAGAATTCATTATGAAGAGATCTCTTTTCTTGTATCTTGTATTTTGGTAATTTCCCTTTCTTTTTTTCTGTCCTTTTCTTTATGTCAGCATAAAACTTCCTACATTTGCCTTTTTCAACATTTTTATTTCTCTAAAGGCAAGAACCCACTGGTTTTGGGAATGTACATGAGCAAGCTCAGCATTTTAAATATAGACAAGTCCAAACATTTTCATTTTATTAGTCCATGCTCATCTTTCACCCCCTCCCTCCTCAGTGACTTTTTCACTCATGGATCCATACTAAGATGAAAAAATATAAGGTAATAAGGCAAACCATTTTCTTTTGAAATGCCTGGTAAGATGTTCTGAGCATTTTAGATGATCCTACATAGCTCCATGATCTCTTGTGAAGTAAATGTTAGCTCATGATTAAAGGTTGTCATTTTCCATTCTCATATTATAAAAAAATATATAATTTATCTTCTAAGATTATAATTATACATTATGTTAAAGAAAGAAATGTACATAAATAACAAAAAACTTATCTCATTCTCTTTTAAGCTTAAGTTTGCATATTTTCCTGGTTTCAAGGTGTCTTAAACCTAGAAAAGATTATAGGCATTATTGAGAGATTTTATTTATTTAGATGTTATTTAAGCCAGAGCTTCCACCAGTGCTTCTGGTATTACTTCTCCATAATGAGCAACCTCTTCTGTACCGTCAGATTCTCTAAATGCTTCCTCTACCTTCATGCTTAAAAGAAACATGGCTATCCCTGAAAACACCACGATCCCTGAATCCTCATGTAATTTGAGGCCATTGTCTTTTCTAACCATTTCTCTCCCACTCTCTTGTTAAAAACTTGACTCATTTGAGAATCATGCCAGTCAGATGTACTCCCTTGTCCCCCTTCATCACTGTTATTTATTAAATTTTGGTTGTTTCCCGGGCGCCTGGGTGGCTCAGTTGGTTAAGCGACTGCCTTCAGCTCAGGTCATGATCCCAGGGTCCTGGGATCGGGTCCCGCATCGGGCTCCCTGCTCCGCGGGAAGCCTGCTTCTCCCTCTCCCACTCCCCCTGCTTGTGTTCCCTCTCTCGCTGTGTCTCTCTCTGTCAAATAAAAAAAAAAAATTTTTTTGGTTGTTTCCCTTGTTTTCCAGAAGTGTTGACACTTAACTTACAGTCTTTCTCTGCCTTCCAAGCCATTCCATTATCCTGAGACACCAGGATAGCCTCTGAGTTTTTAGCTTTTCTCCTATTTAATGACTTACTCCTTTACCCCCTCTGCTTCCATTTTAGTGGTCACAACCAGATCCTAGTCATTGTAACTGTTCTATTTCTCAAGTCACTAAAGCAGACATCTTGGTCTCCTCTCTTTCCAGTTTGCTTTGCCAAGTATTCACAGTACAAACGGTCTTTAAATTCACCACGATTTCAGTCTTTTGATCCTTTTACTGTCTTCCAGTGTACCCTTCCTTTACTTTCTTCCCTTTTAATCCATCTTACATTCCATGGTGTATCATTCCCAGTCACTCTCTTAATTGTCTTAATAGTAACCTACATTTTCTTGTGCCTGCCCTCCACGTGGACCTTAGCCTACCTGGCAACACACATTTTCTTTTTATTTTTTTCCTCACAAAACCTCTACCTGGCTGAATTCAGCTCCCTACTTTCTCATTGCCTGAAGTAGAACTGTGGAGAATTTTCAGACAAAGTCACTTAACAGGGTCTATGTGTAGCCCTGTACATTTAATATCACCAACCCCAGATGAGCTCCCAGTGCTGCATTAGCCCTGGTCATCTCTGTCTGCTATCTCACTTCCCCATTCCCCACAGCAACGAAATTAAACTTTCTTTATTCTTTTCAAATACTCCTCCCACTTTCATCAGACCTCACATCCTATCAGAGAAAATAAATTATGTCAGACAGGAGTGTGCTTATCTTGAGGCTACCAGGCATACAGATTATCTATATATACATTAATGTCACTTTCCCTCCCCTCAGTAATAATGGGAATGCCTTATGTTCTCTATCTTTGGGTAATATGTCTATCTATGCGTTGGGTTCCATCTTCTTGCCCCCCTCAGGAGTTTTACATCATTATTTTTCCATCTCTCTTCTGTATAGCCAACCTCTCCATCTCACTAAATCCTTCCAGTTGGCTTTTCAACATATGCAGTCCCTCCCTTTAAGACGAAACTACACAAAATGTCTTTCAAGTTATTGCTCTATTTCTCCTTTCCACTTTAACACTAAATTATTCAAGAAGTTATCTACACTCACTGTCTCCCAGTCAATCCTTCACCCACTACAATCTGCCTTCTAACCTTTTTACTTCCACCAAAATCATTTTGCTCAGCAGTTTATATTCATGTTGCTAAAAAGAAAGGATATATTTAAGTCCTTAGCAAATTTACACTCTCAATAAGAGTTCAATATTGTTGAAGATATCCTTTCCTTCTGATTTTCTTCTTTCTTCTTCTCTGATTTTGCTCCTCTGCTGTAAAATTAAATGTCAGCCTTTTTCAGGGCTTGGTCCTGGACTTGTTTCTCAGCACACTCGAAGCAAGTTCATCCACATCCATTGTTTCCATTACCACTAAAAGACAGATGACTCACAAATTGCTTGTTCAGTTAGGACCTCGCCTCTAAGCTCCAAGACTACACATCCAAATGCCATTTGGACATCTTGATGCCAAACTCATGATCTGTCTTTTGTCCCAAACCAACCTTCTTCTGGTGTTTTGACATTGTTTAATGGCACTACAATGTCTTTCGTTGTATTTGCCAAAAAGAAAAATGAAATTCTCTCTCCTCAGACTCAATCTGTTAGCTAACCTTGTCAGTTTTGCATCATAGCTTTCAACTTAGTTCACTTCTCTCTATCTCCATCACCACTCTGTCCAAGATGGACATTGCTTACCTGGAGCACAGTCACAGACTCTTCACTGATCTTCCCATGTATATTTTGACCTTCCTCCAGTCTATCTTACTCTAGAACTATCCTCAAACAGGGGTGATTTTGCTCCCTGCACAAGATTTGGCAATATATGAACACACTTTTGATTGTCATGACTGTGGGGGGTAGTGATACTGGCATCTAGTGTGTAGAAACAAGAAATGCTCTTAAATATACTGCAATGCACAGAATAGGCCCCCATAACAAAGAATTGTTTGTTTCAAAATGTCAATGATGCCAATGTTGAAAAAACCTACTCTAGAGGAAGCCTGAGCTTTTCACAATACAGACTTGATTATGTCATGTGTGCATATGCATGCATGTGTGTGCGCGTGCACGCACACACACACACACACACATACACTTGCTTAAAATTCTTCAGTAATTCCCCATTTGATTAGGACCACAATAGTTAATATGGCCCTCCAGATCATATTCTAGCCTCTACCTACCCCTGCAGGTCATCCAGCATCTTGTTGTCTCTCAGGCTCCTTGCTTCAGTCTCATTTCTATCTACTGAGCTTCCCCTCACCCCAGGACATTTGCACATGTTGTTTTCACCTCCTGGAAAGTTCTTCACTTAGTTAAGCCCCATTTCTCCTTCAAATATCAGCTGCAGATCTTTTCCCCAGGGGAGTTTTGCATGACCTTTCTCAGCAGGTTATTTCCCCCAAATTAGACACTCACTATTTATATACTTCTCTTTTCTGATCTGTACATAGTTGCATATTTACATTGATTTATGTGCTGTATCATTGTCTCCCTCACTAGAGTGGAAGCTACAAAAGATGAATAATAACTTTTTATTTTGTTTTATTTCAAATAAAATTACACTACAGATGGTTGGTTGTTGAATGTTAGATATTTATGTGACTAAATCTCTTTACATAGCATATGAGAAAACTTAGTCTCAGATACATCAAGGAACTCAAACAAGGCCACACAGTTTCATAAATAGTGAGAGGGCTTGAATCCAAGTTTCTCAACGTCAAGTGCTACATTATTTTCCCTCTAACCTGGTGTTTTTGCGTTTATTTAAGCGTGCTGATTTTTACTTAAAGTAAATCTTTTGTGGAGACAGTGCATAAAACAGATTAAAAGAGATTAAAGCAGATCACTGCTGTAATTAGAGACAGCTCAGTTCAACCTTATCTAAGATCTTTATGCCCCTACACAAACCCCTCTCTCCCACTTGACTTAAGGAATTTACTCTAAGGAACTTGTCACAGAATGACTTGGATCTGAAGGTCAAGGCTGGGAAGCAGGTCTACTGCATTCATATATTGACTGTGGGGTCTTTTACCACCACGGCATATGATGTATTCTTGGTATTTGTGAATTTGAAGTTGAGAACACCAATATAGCATAAGTTAGTGTCATCACTGGCTGAGATATTTTCTTGAACAGTTTCACCAAATCACATTACCATGTTTCTATATTAAACAGAGAGATGATCTTTTCATGTCATCAGTTGGGTCCGTGGACCGTATTTAGCATTCTACCCTTTGTCAAAACAAAATTTTCTGAACAGGAATCATCTTCATTTTCTCTTTATCTTATTTTTTTTTTTTTGCTGATGCTAAGATTTTGGTTAAATTGCTGAAACAAAAGTGGATGAATACTGCATTCAGTTCATAGCAATCACTTTGCATGACAGTGGGAGAGGATACCAGAACGAACTGAGGTGAGGACTTTGTGTGTTCACCAGCTAAGGCGCTCATACCCACATGCCAGGCATGTCTGACATTGTGTCTCAACAGCATAAACATCACTCCCGTTATGGACCTTTGGGTTTTTTATAATAGTTGCAAGCACAAATGTTCAGGACAGTGCCCTGAAAAAATGCAAACTCCTTTTCCTCTGTTTTTCTCCTGTAAATGTTTTTAGTTCCAGACCAAGTTCACAGTAATGAAGGTGGTATACATGATGTATTTGGAGAGTGAAGATGAGATGATTAAATGCACACCACTATTTTCTAATTATATATTGATATATACTTTTGATATGATAATATATATGTAAATGGATGTGAAAATCAGAAAACATAAGCATGCTAAAAAGTTATTTTCCAAAAGCCTTGCCTTTACATCCTATCATAGACATAGAAAGTATGTCTATTCTAAGAAATGTTTTAGAGTTTTTGGCTGTCTCTCAAACTTAACTCATTCATTCCAGTATATTTTAAATGTGATGAAAGTGAAGAGCAATTCGTCACATCATTGTTTGAATTCCTGTTGTTTAGAAACTATAACTTCATATACAAAAATCTAAGACTTATGAGTAGCTACTGAGACAATTTTCAATATATTACTTGATTTTTTAAAAAATATATACTTTTGCTTTTCAAGCTGTCTTAGCTCATTTACTAGTTTTTTACAATTTTTTATTCAAAATAATTAGTCTGATTGATGTGGTTTGTTTTATTAGATTCTATTACTTAATCTATAAAATAAGGAACACTAGATTCCCTCTATCTGAAATATCCTTTATCGTTTTTTCCTTTGGGAAACTTTTATTGCTTCGATTTTAAGTCACTGTCTCAAAGAAGTAATTTCACAATCTTTATGAATTGCTAAACTTACTTACTATATGGTGGCTGAATGGGTTTGTAATTTGGGAGCTCTGTAATTAACTAAGATTATTATTATGGGATGAGCAAGACATTTAAAAGAAAAAACTCATTTCCTTCTGTCTTAAACATATAATGTCGATATATTGCTATTTTTCTGAAGTCCCTCATGGGCGTTTCTCTTGTCTTAGGCAGTTGCATCTATTAATAGATATTACATTGTATTGTGACCCTTATTTCCACTTTCTCTCATTTATGAGAGCAAAAAAAGCCACATGAAAGAAAAGCTAATTCAGAAGCCGAACTAGTGGCAGAAAAGTAAACTAAGTGTCAGATATGTGTTTGCAATTCTTGGCTAAGGTATCAAAATTTTACCCAAAGCATATTGGAAACATCAGTCATGGGAACCCCCCTCCTCTCTCATTCCTGCCTTCTAACCCCCATGAAAATAATATCTGTTTCCCATTGATAGCTTTTAATGCACATCCCTTTAATGTCTTCTAACAGGAAGTGGAAAGTGAGAGAAGTTTACGTTCACCAACATTTAAGAGTCACCCTGGGACCCAGTCTGATGATTCTGTGAATGATTCAGACAAGAAAGGCAAGGAAACATCTTTTGACAAGATGTCACCTGAAAGTGGTCACGGCCACATCTTTGAAGGTTAGCATAATATTTTGATGTGATTTCTTGGGATCATGTATTGTACAACATGCATGGTTAATAAGAAAATATTGAAGATTTTGTTTTAAAAATTAAGAAGAAAAAATGAGATAATATAGCTCAAGAAACACAATTTAGGAAAAATAGAGGTATTTTTAAATACTTCTATCTATATTATATTTACTTTAATTTTTAAAACTAAATAAAGTGTATTTTAATTGATTATAAACTAGCACAATAAGCCTTTTCAGTGTTAGGCTTTTTGAACAGTTATTTGACTAACATCTAACTGTTCCTTTTGTGAAAAGAAAAGAAACATATTTGTCTCTCTGTCTGTGGGATAATAAAAGGATAAAATATAAGTAACTGTCAATGGCAAAATTAAAAAAATTAAAAATGCCTTCAGCATCTCTTTTTTCAGACAATTAAACTAGATATGCTTCATGAATTTGGAATAAAAATTGACATGAGAGTGTCATAATTTAGGAGAAAACCTCATAAATTTGATTACTGTTTTACAAATGTCATTAAAAAGTTAATAGCTCATATGTTAGAAATTGCACTATTAATAAAATTTTCAACTATGACAGAAGTGAAATATAAATAATTAATTGGAAAATACAGATAGCATTTATCATTTCTGATTAATCACATTTTGTTGTTTTTTTTTCATTTTAGCCAAGTAATGCATATTATAGTATTTCTGATGTTTGTGAAAGGTCATAATTAGCACAACTTTTAGGATATGAAGTTGCGAGTCAACATGAGAAGTGTGGAATATAGCAAGCAGTTCACAATTTGGGAAAGCCAATAATGCTCTGCTCTAAAACTTTGCTATTCAAAGTGTCATCTGTGAATCAGCGTATCCACATCACCTAGAGGCATATTAGAAATGCAGAACTTTGGACCCCATACCAGTCCTATCAAACCAGAATCTGCATTTTAACAGAATCCTCAGATAATTCATGTGCACATTAAAGTTTGAGAAACTTTATGCACTTCTGGATAATTTATATATGGTTCAGCCCATTCTGATTCCAATTGATTGAGTATTGTAATTTGGAGTGGGAGGTGGGTGTGGGAAGAATAAAAGGGAGTTTGCTAATGATGAACTGGATGGACATGGATTTCTAAATACAGGTAATTTGGGATCTCAATTTCTAGTGTTCATTTTCAGTTAATTTTTGTATACCCAATTGATATCCTCATATGCTTAGTAAGAAATTTACTCCACATATTTAAGGCTTGTGATTCAACTTTACGAGCACTTGGCAGAATGCAATAGAATCAGATCAGCAGAGGCCAAAAAAGGGAAGCTTTAGGAATGATTTATGTTCAGATGATGCTGGCCTGTGGAGATCTTAGCATAGGGAGGCAAAGATGAGGTTGGCAAACTGGCCAGTAATACAGGAGATAAACACCTTCACTCATCCTGCCTCACTTCTCTCTGTTTTCTTAGGTTCCCATGCAAAGATTTTCAAAAACCTCTTTATTTTACACACCTAAAAAGGTATTCTGGAAGGCAACCATTATTGAGTGTCAAGATATGACTTAAATTTAAGAGTGACCTCAGGTTTAAATTTCCAGGTATAATGAAACTATCAAGAGCTAAACTGAAAAACACAGGGTGGGAAAACGGCACTAGGGATGAACATAGCAGCTAACTTTTATTTTATCTGTACAATGCACAAGAACTGTAATTTCTATGTGCCACTACTTGTAAAAGAAAGAAACTCCTTCATTATGGGATCCTTTTAACTCTTCCATGGTGCCCAAAATTTCTATCTTAGGTGGGACAAGTATGAGCCCTTCTAATACTTATAGTTAGCTTTGACAGGCTTTGTATGAGCTTGACAAAACCTACACAGCTAAAAAGTACATTGATGTTACTATTCTGCTGCAAACAGAATTTATTCCAATAATATAAACATGTGTGTCTGAATAAAATGTGGTAACAAAGATGTCAGAGTGTAGGATTATATGAGTAACTGTGATGGCTCACATACTAAACATCTTAAGTAGCCTCAAGAGTTTCATACTTGAAGGCAGTATTTATTTATAGCTCTTTCATAAACAGTAGAATCTTGGAAAGAAACTTCAATAGATCATCACAATGTAGCTACCTAATGACCTGCATTCTTAGAATTTAGTAAAATCAATGCAAATTGATCAAAGGATGCATCTCAGGACTCAGGAATAGCAATGGCTGTTGGATTAGTCCCCGCCCCTTATCCTCAACTGCAGGTCCTGGGTGGTTGCACAGAAAGGCACTGGGATCCCCCCAGATTTCTTTCTATGCTTGATGATCCATCCACTCCCAGGTTGTGTTTAATTGCTTTCACGACCCTTTATTAGGTTTGCTCCACTTTCCTTACCAATATACTTGTGTCGAATAAATCGTAGTGCTTCATGTGCATGTTGGTTTCACATTTTCTTTGGGATGTACTCTAATTGGTAGCTGTTCCAATGATTTTAGGAAGACTTGGCTCATTAGAAATTAAATGTCAAGCATGACAAATCCATAATTTGACAAATCTGGGTGATGTAATAGATACAATAGAAAAAAACAAATTCGTATAAATGGTTTGATTAACTGTACCGCAATGATATAAAATCTTATCTGTGAAATTTCTTTTAGACATTTTAAAGCCAGTAAGTTGGAGAGTGGATATTGGGAGTCTTAGATACTGATTTACATGGTTTGATCTACTTCGGTTTGATCTACCTGTATGTAGAGTAAAAAATTTATTTTTTCTGCAGAAAAATTCTGGATCAAAGGGTGCTTCAAATCGCACAGATGATTGTGTAATGTCCATCAAGTTTAAATGTTTTAATACGACAATTACCTGCTTTTCACTTTTAGTCCCTAAACCATAATTTGAATATTAGTCTTCTAAGTCATCAACATGTAAAATGCTAACAGATAAAATATACATTCAAAGTCCTTCTCTCAGGGCTTTTGTAATAAACCTTAGAAATTACCTGCTGTATTTCTCTTTTTATTCTGCTCCATTAAAGCAGATTCATTCTTTATCCTTACAATGGCCATTCATCTTCTCTGATAGATTTTACAAATCGAACTGAGGGTTCTGTTTTTTCTTTTTTTAATTTTCTACTACTCTTTAAGTGGTGGGATCCTTTCCGTTATCAGTGTTTCTGAAATACTGATGTATGTGCAATGTATGTATTTGTGTGTGAATTATTGTTGTTTATGTATCTTATTTTTTCATTGAAAATCATTTTAGAGACATTTTAGAGAAATGCTTTCTATATTATAAAAGTGCTCCATATGTCTGCTGTCCAATGTGCTAACCACTAGCCACTACCACATTGGTGGCTATTAAGCACTTAAAAAATCGCTAGTGCGACAAGCAACTTGTTGATTTTATTGAATCCTAATTAATTTAAATGTAATAGTCACTGTTTTGGACAGCCCAGTCTTAGCAGATGTCATTTCTCCAAAGAATTTGTCCTCCCTTTTCATTGGAAAGGATTCAGATGCTAGTTGTTCATTTTAAGTTATCCTTTCTCTGCAAATTTACCTTAATTAAAATGTATATGGATAAGTGTAAAGATAATCCATGTTTGTAAAATAAATCAGTAGCAATAATCCACATATTAAAAAGATTGCCTTCAAGAGCTAGTGACGGTCTCCTCTCTGTAGTATTTCCTAGTCATAAAATAAAGAAAAAACCATTTCACCTGTGTTCCCTTTTCAGCATACTGAAAAATAATGCTTTTATCGTTGGAACAGAAATATCTACTGTGAGGCTATGCATTTTTCTGTAACATCTTGTCTAGGGCTTAATTTTCTTGGGAATATGAACCCTCTCAGGTCAGGAAGCAAACCATTTTCTAAATACCTAAAGTCAACGAAGTTAAATGCAGTAAGAGGATAATTTAAAATTAACAGAACTATTCCTTTAATAAAAAAGGGCTTCATTTGGAAACATAAATAAATCACACATTTAGTCACAGAGCAGCTCCAGTGAAGGCCATCAGCACCATTTGTTCTGCTCTGACTGATTTGTCCTGTCTAATGAGACTCAGCCAACAGGTTTTAGACCTAGTCTCTGGACAAACACCACGGTGGACCCAAGTCTCCCAACACAGGCTCCATATCTTCTTTGATGTCCCAGACAATCTCCTATAAAACAGCCATGTTATTTTAATTAATATAGGAGACTTTTCATTAGTAAAAATGTTGTCAGTGAAGCACGATTTAAAATAATACTGAGAGTGGTGCCTGGGTGGCTCAGTCAATTGAGCTTCTGCCTTCAGCTGGGGTTGTGATCTTGGGGTCCGGGGATCAAGCCCCACATTGGGCTCCCTGCTCAGAGGGGAGTCTGTTTCTCCCTCTTGATCTGCCCCTCCCCCTGCTTGTGCTCGCTCTCTCTGTCTCAAATAAATAAATAAAATCTTTAAATAAAATAATCCTGAGATAATGCCCTTTACAAAATGAAGAATCCTTTTGTTATATCATAAGTATTTGGTATGTTTCATCTGTTTACTCAGATGGATTTTCCCCCCCCTCTTTCTTAAAGTGGGTTTTACCTGCAGTTTTTCAATGACTCCCTCATGTTCCTTTCAGTTGCCTTTATAGTCAGTGAGTCAAAACAAATTCCAGAGTTAAATCATGGGCTCTACTGGAAGGGGCAGCTGGGAGTTTGCTATTCTGAGGAAATTGTAATGAAAGGTCTATTCATGAGGTCTTTCACATGCAGGCTATAAATCATCACCTTGGAATGCTGGAAAATTTCCATTGATTAATAATCAAAATCCCAGGACCTCATTTTGAGCTTGTGTATGGTCATACTTAATTTTAAAACATGATGCCATCAAAGAAAGAGAACAACAAATATAAATATCCCTCTTGAAACTAATTCATTCATTTTACCTCCTTGCAACTGGAAAGAACTGTTATTTTTAAATATTCTGATTATAGAGTCAGAATGTATATCTATCCCTAGAGAACATTTTTGATGTGGTATTTTCATTTGTCCATTTATTCATTCACTCAGTAAATATTTATTGAGTGCCTAAATCTGCCAGATACTAGTCTATGTGCTTGGGTACATCAATGAATAAAACACACACACAAAAAAAAAACAGAAAAGTTCTGCTTTCGTGTGACCTGTATTATAATAGGCAGAAACACACCGTTAACAATAAAATAATGAAGAAATAAATTACATACCAGAAGGTAATAAGTTCTATAGAAAATACAGACTGTGATAGAGGGGATGGGGCATGGTGGAGGTTTGCATTTTTTATTAGAATGGTCATGATCAGCCACAACAAAAAGGTGACATTTAAGCTAAGACTTGAAAAAAATATTTTGCCCTTTCTTTCATTCTTAAAAGCACAAAAAGTTATATTTTGATGATATTCAGGAAGATTTGGGGCAGAGTCCTCCCTGGGTAATATTCTTCCCCATCATTGGAGCAATTATTCTGCTAGTTTCTATGCAGTTACTTAAAGCAGGGGGAAGATATACATCAATAGAACCCTTATACCTAATCACTGTTGCCGGTACAAAGTGTATGGAACTACTCCTCCCTTTGTTCCTCAATTTGTGTCTTGCATATTTGGGGTATTTTTTTCTCTATTGTGGTCTCCAGAGGACAGATCCAGACAGGAGGCAAGGAGTACAGGCAGAATCACAGGGCTGGCTGAAGAGGTGGAGTCCACACATGGGAGCCAAACAAGGAACTGGTTATTCTAGGGAAAGGGACTTGAGAATTACCTAATAGGTTTGAAATTAGAATGTTAGCACAAAGGTGAAACACAAGAACCCCACATCTTAAACCGAGTTTATGATTCAATGTGTTTATCCAGGTTGGCACAGCTCATATGACCACCCGTGTTCCAAAATAAAGGCAACGTTAGAGGTTCACGAATGCAGTAGGTCCATACTGGACAAATTTGGTGACAGGTGTTGGTGATGCAATCCTAGTTGGGTTTAAGGACAAAAAACCCTGTCACTAAGGATTAGCACATGACTAAGAGAATGCATTGGGGCAATGATTTTGAATGAAAGGAAAGAAGGAAAGAAGAAAGGGAGAGGGAGAGGAGAGGACAGGGAGGGAGGACGAGAAAGAGACACAGAGAGAATGAAACAGGAAAGGAGGGAAAAAAGTGAGAGGAGAATGGAAAAAACAATAAAGCAGTTCTATGAAGCTTTTGAGAAGTAGCTAGAGTCCAGTTATTAAAGAACTATTTTGTTTTTGTTTTTGTTTTTTTGTTTTGTTTTGTTTTTTTGGGGGGGGGTTGGTGTCAGAAACAAACACAGAAAGGAAGCAGTAGCAATATCCATAAATTCAGCAAACATTTACTGAGAAGGAAGGGTGAAAATTCCAGGTAGATCTAGCAAAATCATGAAGGAGCATTGAAAGTAAGGAGTCTGGGAGGAAATAGGGATGCTTTTATATGTTTGATGCTTAGCAATTCAATAAATGCCTTTCTATCCCATGAGGTAGGGCAAGAGAAAGTTCTAGATTCTAAGCTGAGAGTAAAACAGTTCAGGTTAATTACACTCAGCTGCCAGATTAAGAAGGATGCCAGTTTTAAATGAAAAGGGAACACTTGATTTTTGTGCTTTCAGAGTTGATTAAAATGTTCATTGACATGTTTTAAAAATGTTTACAAAATTGAAGGAGTCGAGTATTTGGCTATTTTTCACCGTGATAGAAAACTAACATTCTAGGGGCAATCCTAAACTCTAGACATCCCCAGATATGGGAAGAGGACAAAAAGCCACCAAGAGTATTCAGTAATTAACAATTTTTTTTAATTCATTTTTCAAGGTTTATGAAATTCGTAATGTAATCGTATTTTCAGATTTTGAGCCAAATACTTTTATTAAAAATGTGGGTTTTCTCTGTACAATTTTTATGGATATTTAATATTAGAAATACCTTATTTACTTGAAATCAAAATTAATTATAAATACTTCTTATTCCTGGTTAATGCAGCTTCACATGCCCTTTAAAATATGTAGTGTCCATGATGAATTACAAGAATAACAACCTATTAATAATAAATGTGAAACACAAATAATAATAGCACATGAAATTTTCTCTTTGTGAAGAGCTACATGATTCCATATTTGACTCTTTTTCCACATCTATAAATATGGGGATGGGGCTAAAATAATGTTCTATGAATAAATTCTGCATGTCACATTTAGGATTCTTTATTTGCAACATCAAACTGATGAAATAGTATATGAGGCCTCAATTAGAAGAGTACACAAAGTCCTAACCAGAGGGTCTCAGAAATTCTTAGAAAATACCGTAAACTTTGTATTGCCTAAGACAAAGAACCAGTTGTTCCATTTGTTAAAAAAAAAAAAAAAATCCCTACTTGCCAAACTCATTCTCTTTAATAGTTTATTTGGTCTAATATTTCAGCACTTAAAATTCTAGATAGTTCCAGATTTATTAGGGGATATGTAATCATTCTCCAGTGATTTGGTAGGACCATTGCTTTTCATAAACATCAGGGAAGAATTTGATACACCACCTTCAAACCCATTTTATACCATCAAGTCACAATACTTTTGACTCGTTGCTTAAATACCTTCATCTTCCATTCCTAAGGCTGACATACTGCACTATGGGAGATGGTGTCAGAACAGGTAGTCCATTAGTTTTATTTATGTTACAGACAGGAAACTATTAAGGAATTTTAATATTAATTTAAAATGGATCCAGTTAGGTAAATGACTAGTAGAAGCAAAATATAGATCCTCTCTGGAGGAATGTAGCTTCAGCTGGGGCCTCAATAAAATCCCAAAGATAAAGTTCCAGTGAACATGAGCTCACAATCAAAACTCACAATATAGACAAGAAACAAGGCTACATAAGAGCCAACAAGTATAATAAATTAGGACTACCTATATAGTCATCAGGTATGAATTAAAGATTCCAGAAGGGGAACTCTGTATCCTATGGCATTTAGTTTGTAAAACATTTAGCATTCAAGTTAGTTGAAAATGGATAGACTAGCAGTGAAATAGTACTTGGATAATTGTCAAAATAAATAAATAAATAAAAATATCCTGTGTTTCTTCATACACAAAATCTCTTCCAGATGTTTTAAAGTGTCAAACATAAAACTCAAAACTCTAACAAATATTAGAAAAATTGTAGTTTATATTTATTAAGCTTTCAGACGGGAAAAGGAATTCATAAGAAACACTAAAAACAGAAACCAGAAAGAGAAAATATGAGATTGATATCACAAAAATAGTTAAACTTCTGTTCTATGAACAATATATTAACTAATTAAAAACTAGAAAAAAAGAAAGAAAATACTGTAGCACATATAAGCAACAAAACTTAATGTCCAGGATATATAGGAAGCATATACCAAAGAAGACCCAAGAAAATTCAAAATTGGAGCAAAGTATGTGAACCAAAGCAAAACTATAAATGGAGAAGCATATTAAAATGTGAAAAGCATTACAAATAATTGAGAAAATAAAATTAATGTAATAGTTAAGCATAATATTTTTCATCAAAATGAAAGAAAAGTTGTGTAACAATTTGCATTATACAAGTATATACTTATATATCATACAGATATATGAAGAAATAGACCCTGTCATGTTGTTGGGGGTAGTACAGAAATGGTATGACCTCTTGGAGAGACAATTTAATAGTGTTAAATAAAATTCAAAATGTCAACCAAAAAAATCCCATGTCAACTTTTATCTATTTACGTAAAAGAAACACTATGCATGAGTACAACCAGCAATGATGGAGGATATTTATTGCCGTATTGATTCTGTAAGAGAAAAGTTGGATACAATTTATATGCCTATTAATAAGGGAATGATTAAATAAATTGTGGTTCATTCATATCACAAAATATTACACAGAATTGATAAAAATGAGATAGTTTGGTTGATACTGACATAGAAAACTTTCTAAGATGTATCATTAGGTTGTGGTGCTGTTAAATGCTTTACAGCAAGAAAGCATTGTTCATGTATTACTAACATAAATTTTAAAATAGAAAAATCTCTAAGAGTGTGACAACTTTCTAAGTTAAGATATTAAAATTTCTGTAGTACTATGATACTAAAAATTTTACAGCCTACATACCGTGTGCTTAAGAACTGTAAAAAGCTGTAAAAAAGTTAAGTTTAAATTTTGTAATGGCAACATAAACAAAAACCATCGTATTAAAATATGGTCACTTAGGCAGTGAAACTGCCCTTTTGTTGTTTGATTGCACATATTTTTAGATACCACTGTTTCAATTTCTGTTCAATTTTGTGGAAGATTATTAGAGATTTGCAATTTTAAAATAGTAGTGAATAAAGTATTTTAGGAGAGATAATATAAAATCATATAACTTGAAATAAAATTTGTTTTTAAGCACAGTTCAATTTATGACATTGCATTATCTGAAGAACAAAATCTAGATTCTTTTACTGGTTTGTAAAGAAGTGAATTCAACTCTTATTCATTTATGACTAAACAATTTGCGTGGGTCCTAATGGCTATAGGACTTTGTCTAAGTTTTTTGTGTTCAACTGGCTCTTAATAAACAATTCAGATATCTTATGTGATATTGGAAGTTGCTGATGGCATAAAGAAGGCTCTCATTAAATATATCAATAGCTTGAATTTCTACTGTGACCAAGCCAAAGCATAGGACAAGAAATAATAGGAACTGAATTCTGGGGCAGAAAGAGTTTAACAAAATAAAATATATCACAAAAAAACAGATTGCCCCGGGAGCATAGACATCTACATTTTAAGGGAGCATGTAAATACCAATTATGGGTCAGGCATGGGCACTGACAATGCAAGGATGCATAAAACATCCTCTTTAAACTCTCAAGTCTTATGATCTGGCCCAGAGGTTCTCAACTCACCCTCCTAGCATGATTATTAAAATTCAGATTTCTCTGTGCAACTTATAGTTTAAAGCAAAATGTAGCTTACTCTCATTGATTTAGACTCTCTGAATATCAGTGCATTTTTATAAACTTCCCAAGTGATTTCTTGCACTCTGGTCTAGTCTGGTAAACTATTATCTTGGATTTTTGTTTGCTACGGGAAATAGCACTGAATTATCATCTGTACCAAGATCTAGCCTGTGTTTGGAGGGAGGCTGGAGTTGGGCTGGAGTGGGATCAAAGTTTCAAGATTTGGGTACAGGTCAGTTAACATGGAAATAACTAACAATATAAGGCACATTAACACAGAAAAGTACTGTAAAAATTCAAATTAACAAAGAATTTCTTTAGACAGAAATAGGGAAAACTATTTTCAATAAGTCCTGGGATCTTCCCTCTCTCTCCATTGTAGTCATTTGAGGAAGTTTTACAGTGGAATTGTTTGCATCAGTGAAGCATGTTGCAACATCTGGGTGGAATTAATTCACTTAACACTAAATGGTTGAGTATCTCTTTAGCCTAGACTCAGAAGACACAAATACAAGTTAAGATTATAATTTTGTTCTTAAGGAGCTCCTCTTTTGGAGAAGAGGGACAAGTACACAAAAATATTGAGATAAATACTAATAGACCTTTAAAATCACTATTCATTTATTCAAGCAGCAAATTCATGGAATGACCCTGGATACCAGGCACCTGCTATACCATGGTGAACAAAAACATGTTTCTTGCCCAAATGGGACTTTCATTCCGGTGGAGAAGGTAGAAAATAAATACATAATCCCATATAAAATAGGCAGTTACGAACTGTGGGAGTAAAGGAAGAAAACTGGGTGTGCTGAGTGGCTATGAGATTATTAGGGACAAGGGAACCATTTAAACATAATTTTTAAAATTCAATTTCTAACTAGATTTCAATAGAATTAGCTCTTGAATCTGGCAAGATATTTTCTGAATTGTTTATGTACTAGTAGGCTGTCAGATGATTGTAGAAGTGGTGTCAATTCTCTTCTCCTGCTGTCATATCTGTAAATCAATTTACAGGAATTCCTGAAGTAAGCTCCTGTGTCTGATACTTCTTCCTTTGATAGGAATGTTCCAACCATCTGTTTTCATTTCATTCATCTCAAGCTTACTTATTTTGGCCCTGGTATTATTGCTTATTTTTTTATACTCTTCATTTATACACTTATAATTGTTTACTTCCTCACAACAATAGATTTGATATGTCTTCTATGCCCAGCATATCCTGAATTTGAAGAGCAAGAAGACAAGTCAAATTGTCATTAATCAGAACTGGAAAGACAGTATAATAGAAACCTCAGCTCTAGACATGTGAATAGCTATTTCAATAAGAGACATGAGTTTGTGGAAAATAGTTCACCTCCTTGATGTCCCCCTATGTAATCACTTTGAGAAGTCCAGGATTCTACAGAATAGAAAATGCCGGATGGCTTAAAGGGAAGTGATAAAATGATCCCAGGATGTCTCCTTCTGATATTCCCTCAAATGCAACCCCTCCTTCAAATGCACAGTCATCCTCTACATATATCTATATGATGATTCTGACATGTTCTACACTGTGTTATGATTTATTTGTCTGTGTTATTCACAATTACGTATCAGTATGTGCCCTGTGTGGAGTATATCTTCAAAATACTTATTGAATGAATACATTACTTAATTTTGAAATACTGAGCTGAACACAGTCATTGAACACAGCTGTAATTTGTGAGCATATGAGAGTATGTTCTTTCATATACAGACTCATGTGATAAAATTGTTGAAAATATACCTTGGCGATAGGCAAGCCCAAGCTAAATCCTGTATTTGGCACGTAAAAATTGCACAATCTAAGAAAGTTACTTCACTACTCTTGGCTTCGTTTTTTTTACTTTCTAAGATAATAAAGTTAAAAATAGTATCTCTTGGACATGTTGTGGATATTACCTGGAATATTACATGAGAAGTATGCAGCATAGCACTCCAAATGGCATTAATTTTAATAGAAATTTAAAACAGATTTTGTTGGCCAGCTAGGGCAAATGCATTCTATAAAACCTCCATAAGGTATATTTATAATCAGAGGGAACTATTTGAAAACATCTCTGTAAGATGTTTGTTTCCAAGTTCTTTGAATCAATAGACAACCATAAGTTCAAGGGCAAAGCAAGTTGTACTTACCTACTCAGTGCCTCGCAGACAGGCAAGGAATGTTGTTTGTGTGAATACATGATTTCCCAGTTTGGGGCAAGGTGATCAGCTATGGATTGTGCTTCTAATACATCAACTTAAATGATGAGCTCTGAAAAAACTTTGTGTCAAATATTGCTGCCAACATCCACGTGTTTATGACCTGTCAATAGAGTATTATTGTTTAAACGACTGAGGCTTGAAGAGGAAAAGAAACTGACCTATCAACCTAAAATGATAATTGAAGCAAAACATGACCAGCTGTTTTGTTAGTCAATAAAAATAGATGAGGAAACAGTGCTCAGTTAAAGCTTCAAAGACAATGACAACAGCTGTTCTGGATTTCCCTCTTCCATGCCCCAATGAATTTTTGTTTAGAGTTTTATTTCTTCTTGCTTATTTTTTTCAATCCACAGTCTAAAATGCTCATGCTAAGCCATTCCTACACATTCTCCCAATTCCCAATATAAACAAATCAAATGTTACTTAGACATGTTTAGGTGCTTTATTTACAATAACAAAATGCACTGAGTGCAATGAAGGATGCAAACAAATATTCTTTTTTTTTTAAGATTTTATTTTTATTTATTTGACAGAGAGAGAGAGACACAGCAAGAGAGGGAACGCAAGCAGGGGGAGTGGGAGAAGGAGAAGCAGGTCTCCCGTGGAGCAGGAGGCCCGATGCAGGGCTCGATCCCAGGACCCTGGGATCATGACCTGAGCCGAAGGCAGACGCTTAACGACTGAGCCATCCAGGAGCCCCCAAACAAATATTCTTAATAGACACACAAAGCAGTTTATGACATTCTTGAAAAAAGTGGTCAATTCATGAGAGAGCCCAATGTTTCTAGTTGTGTATTGCTAAATCTGTCCCTCAAAAATTCTCAACTGTCATTCATTTATTCATTCATTCATTTATTCACTTATCTGTCTATTTATTATATATTTCATAAGACAAATATATGCTTCGGGTGTGTTTTTTACTTAATTCATTATTCTTGCTTGGGATAGCATTAGATCCTAATACATTCACTGGGATGTTGTTAAACCACAAAGTCAATATCTACTTTATACATATGTTCTTAATTTAGGTGAAGCAAAAGGAAAATGTCTACACATGTATTACACTGTATAAATACACACATATAATGGCTCAGAGGTTTTCCTTTAGTCTCCTTTCTTTTCAGAAACACCACACACACACACACACACACACACAGGAAGTCCACTAAAAATAAGTAATTTTTTATTACTTTGAGAAAAAGTGTTTGGAATCCAGAATCCTTGCCTTCCTTTCCTCCCTACAATCAATGCCCCTTGTGAAATGTTACTAATTCTACACTCTTAGAGAAAAAAACAAAAACAATGAAATTCCTTGACAAAGCTGCTGGAGATGATTAAGAAAAAAATGTTGCAATAGGAGGAACAAACGGTATATGTATACAAGCCTATGTACTGATGCAAGAAGGAAAAATTGTACAGCTTCCTCTGGGCCATAGTGACATATTTTAGCTTGTTATCTGTCTAGGCTTTTTGGTGAAAATATTGTAGGAGAGACTATTGAGAGTGTAAAACAGTTTATGAATGTAATTTCTCTTCTCCCTAAAAATAAAGGGTAACAAATGTGAAGTTATTTATCCACTTAGTAAATGCTTTAAACAGTATTCAAGTTATGCCATAATATAAACAGTTTGCCATCAGAATCTATCATTTGCACTTAAAGATAACGAAAGAAGAATTGTAGTCAATTATATGTGTCTTATCAGGTTATCAAGAGTGAATAACCTTACAAAATGCACCTGAAAATAGCTAATTAATAACAATAAAAAATTTTTAAAAAATAGCTAATTAAGCAGCGCACCAAAGTTTTAGTCTTTTTGATTACATAGTTTGCTCCATATTTTCTATCTTTGTTTATAACAACAAATATGTTTGAGGCAAGATTCCAGAAGATTTTGGGATACAGTTGAAGAATATTAGGTATTTTTTATGATATAATATTTACCTTTTGCAAAGTTGAAAGCACTTGATTTATTTATGTGACATTTTTGAAATTCAGTTCAAATAGACCTAATAAACATGAAATGGAGTAATAGAGATGTATTTATGATGAACATCTGTTCATCAAACCAACATTTAGTGAGCACCCACAGTGTACCAATCCCTGTAAAAGACAGTGGGTACCCAGGAGTGGCAAGAGAGAAATGGGCCCACCCTCACAGACGTTACTCAGTAGTAATAATAGCTTACATTTCTATTGTGCTTTCACAATATGTAAAGTATTTTTAGAAACATTTGTGTTATCTACTCCTATCCTTTAAGATAGGTGTCTTTCTTTTCTTTCTTTCTTTCTTTCTTTCTTTCTTTCTTTCTTTCTTTCTTTCTTTCTTTCTCTCTCTCTCTCTTTCCTTTCTTTCTTTCTTTCTTTCTTTCTTTCTTTCTTTCTTTCTTTCTTTCTTTCTTTCTTTCTTTTCTTTCTTTCTTTCTTTCACAGAGAGAGAGACAGCGAGAGAGGGAACCAAGCAGGGGGAGTGGGAGAGGGAGAAGCAGGCTTCCCACCTAGCAGGGAGCTGGATGCAGGGCTCTACCCAGGACCCTGAGATCATGACCTGAGCCGAAGGCAGACGCTTACCGACTGAGCCACCCAGGTACCCCAGTGTTTTTATTTCTAGCATATAAGTGAGATTATTGAAACTTGGACATTTTAAGACTGGGAGGTTTGGAGATAACCACAAATACATATACAGGATATTTAACCACAAAAATAGCCATTTATACTTTATAGCATTTAATGTTTTTTTTTTTCCAGTAAGAATTCAATGAGGAGGCGAGAGACATATAGTCATTCAGAAAGGGAAAGTTTAAAGAATCATTAACTATAACAGGAGATAGGAGTAACAGGGGATTGGGTACAAAGGGCTAAATAGAACTCTAAGGAATATACACAAAGCAGATATAGGGAACAGCCGTGACCTCTAGGGGAACACCAAGCACCCAAGAAGGAACCAAATATAGAAATGGACCCCTGTCCTTAAGTTTGGGATTCAGACCTCACTGGAGAGGGCACTTCTGTGGCCCACTGGATGGCAGACAAATTCCCTGAGGGGCTACACTAGAAAACTGACTGGGAAATCACCTTCTCGGGTGCCGAGAGAGGTCCCGTTGAGAGGAGCCGTGTGCTCTGGCCACAGAGCCCTGCAGGAGCCTCCCAGGGGAGAGGATGTACAGAAACCAAGAACAGTTTCTCCTCTAGGATCCCTCCAGGGTCCTCCACTGATGAAATTTGCCATCTTGCCAGCTGGCAGGGGAGAAATGTTCCAGTATCCCAAGCAGAGCCACAGAGGGTAGATCCGCAGCTTAGAGGAATAGAATGATAAACGGCACACTGGTACAGCAAGAATATTTAGATGAATTATATCACATTGTTTATTTGTTACAACTGCACTATGGAGATACCTATTTTATTCTATATCATGGGTGAAGTCATTTAAAAATATATTTTATGTAATTACTTCTAAAAGATAAAGAATTTTTATATTAAATGTTTTGCCCATTATTATAAAGAGTAAAACTTATAACCTGGCAATTGAAAGCATTGAATTTGGTACCAGACTGTCTGGACCTAATTTCTGACCGTTGGACTTCAGGAAAGTATGTCGGGAAAAATATCTAACCTCCCTGTATCTCTGTTTCTTCATTCAAAAATAAACAAAAACAACCAACAAACAAAAAGGGGGAATTTTTTCATATATTTCTTATGAATATGTTGGAGGATGTTTGAAATGTGTTGGAATTTAATTGACATATACATAATGCTCATTTGTAGACTACTGTTGTTATTATCATATATTACAGAGTTACTTCTTCCATTAAAAAATCAGATATCTACGATAAAGAATAAAAATCTACAAGCATTCTGGAAAGAAAATCAGTCATATACAAAGAAACAAATTTAAGCTGCACAGAGTATTTCTCCAACCTGTAAAATGCTAGAAAATAGTAGAATGACATGTGCAAGTTTGGGGGAAAGAAGATTATTAAATAATGCTATAAACAATCTAGTTGTTTCTTATGTACATAGACAACAGAAAAATAAGACATAAAAATCTCTGGCCATGAAAAGTTCATCTACTTATAAATACATATTGCCTGATGGCAAATGACAGCATATTTCTTATTTGAAAAAATTTAAAGGGGGTTTGTTTTGTTCTTGTTATAGAGTATGTGATTTTCTATTAAGAGATAGAGGAAATTTAAAGAAAATAAAAAATGATTGATATTCCTATTTAGTGAGAAACAGGTGTATTTCCACTTAGTTTTTTTTCCTCTATGTATGTATGTGCGTGTGAGCATATAGAAATATTCACTTAAAAAAATGGTGTCCTACTAAATGTGTTGTGGTATTCTATATTCTACTAGATGTGTGGTGGTATTTGATTGTGCTTCTACTAGTTATAGTAATTTTTTGGACTTTTAAAAATATACAGTCTTGTTATCTGTGAATAATGATAATTGTACTTCTTCCATTTTCATTATTATGTCTCATCTTTCTTTTTCTTGTCCTATTATACTGGCAGGACCTTCCAGTATGATGCCAAAATAAAAGGGCAAGAGGAGACATTTCTGTCTTCTTTTTTTTTTAAAGTAAACTCTATACTCAGTGTAGGGTTTGAACTCATGACCCCGCCATCAAGAGTCACATGCTCTACCAACTGAGCCAGCCAGGTGCCCCTATCTCATTCTTAATAAAGACAAAGCATCCACTGTTTATCATTAAGTGTGCTATTAGCTATAGGATTTTCTGCACATGCTGCTTGTGAAGTTTAAAGTTTCCTTCATTCTTAGTTGAAAGTTTTTAGTCATGAATGGGTATTGAATATTTTCAAGTATGTTTCTTCAGTTATTTTTAAGATTTTATTTATTTATTTGACAGAGAGAGACAGCGAGAGAGGGAACACAAGCAAGGGGGGAGTGGCAGAGGGAGAAGCAGGCTTCCCGCGGAGCAGGCAGCCCGAAGTGGGGCTCGATCCCAGGACCCTGGGATTATGACCTGAGCCTAAGGCAGATGCTTAACCTACTGAGCCACCCAGGCGCCCCTGTTTCTTCAGTTATTGAAATGATAAATAACCTAAAAATTTTTTAATATTTAATTATGGTGAATGACTTTTATCAGTTTGGTGATAGAAATGGATTTGCATCATTCTTCATAAAAACTAAAAGCAAGTGTGGACCACTGGGTATATAATTTTCCCATTTGTATAAAAATGAAAACTGTGGCTTTATATATAGACATATATGTATACATGCGTTTTATGCACATATAAACACATATGTGTGCTTTTATATACAGAGAACATTTCAGGATACATGAAAAATTTAACAGCAGTCTGTTTTGCATATGAAAAACTTTGTGTGTCCAGGCTAGGAGAAAGTTTTTATTTTATGCGTACTCTTACACTGTGTGAAATGTTGACTATATATAACTTTGAAAAAAAAAGTACTTCTATTTCTTATTGTTATTTATTGCATTTACACGTAAGTATTTTATTAGCTTGGAATATGTTTTAAAGTATAAGGTGAGCCTTTGAAATAATTTTTCCCCCAATTATTTAGTTGAGTTTCCAAACTCTGGGAAATAACTTTCATTTTTTTACATTTACTAAGCACTGTTGTTTAATTCAGAATGATTATTTTTATTCCACTAAAAGGAATGTTGAATCAATGCTAATTTCACTGCATTTGAATTAATGTAGCTTTGCAAATTATAATTTTTGTTAGAGTTAGTATGCCATATTGGTTTATCAAGTTTTTTTGCCTCATTCTTTTTTTTTTTCTTTTTGTATTTATTCTTCTGATGAAATTTAAAATTTGGTCAATATCTTAAGGTGCTTACCCGGACTACTCAAAGTGTTTACTTTTCCTTTTCGTATCACCGATTTCTTCTTCATAAACTTATCCCACTTTATATATATTTCTATATTTACTTAGGCCCATGAATAAGAAACTTTCTCATGGGTCCAAATGTTATCTTATTAACACTGTATCTAGCACAGAACTTGACATACAGGTGCTCCATAAATATTTGATGACTTATTCACTCAGTGAATGAATGTATGAATGTCTAAGTTCATCAAACTCCAAAAAAGTTCAACTCAATTTTATTTCCCTTGCTTTTCTTCACTTTCAACATTTACAGAATCTATTTTAATTTGTGATTAGAACCCTGAATTATTACATTATTAAGATAATATGAGATAAGATAAATGTCATGAATATCTAAAATATATTCTTTTCCATATACATTTTTTAAAGATTTTTTTTGCATTTACATTCAGTTTTGTAACTGCATTTATAGTATTTGTTTGGTTTTAATTCAAATAATAAGCATTATTATACAATAAATTTTCTATTCTTCTATTTTTAATTTGGAATCATTGTTTGCATTCAGATGCAAAAGGCTCCTCCCCGGTGAGGGTATATTAATCATTTTCTTTATCTAAGAATTTTTTATATTTTGAAAAATATGTTTCTAATCCCTCATACATAAATAACAGAATCTTGTCTATAAAGAGAATTCTTCACTCAAATTTATGTCCATAATGAAAACAAACAAAAGTAAAACACCTTATACACAATATTCTACTTTATCACAGTATATAGTTTCTTGGTGAAGAACTTTGAGACCAGCTTGTCTTTTTTATTATTTGTTATTTTTTTATCTTTAAAATTCAAAAATGTATAAGGGCATATCCAGGTGTCTTGATGCACCCTTTGGTTTTGTCCTCTCAGATCCTTCTTTGGCTTGAAAACTTTTTCTTTTCTTTTAATTGTGTATGTCCTTGCTCTTTTTCCCTTTATTCCTTTGAAACAGTTATGTTCCTTTGATCATATCTCTGTCCTTCATATCCATCATTATTTAGGTCATCATTTTCATCTTTTGATTTTGTTCCTACATTATGGAAAGATTTCTCAGGTCTTTCCCCACTCCATTGATTGAATTTTTTTTTTCATAAGTGCTTTTTACTATCTCAAATTCTATTTTAACTTTTTTCTTAAATTTTGCATTTTCTTGCAACCTATTTTAGCCTTCATTTTTTCCATTCTTTCATTTCATCCTATTCTCTCCTGAATAACACCTATAACAGTTTTGTAGAAGCTTCTCTTCCTGATTCTCTTTGAGCACATCAAGAATATAACATGTTCATTTTTCAGCTATTTCAAAAAATTAACTAATTTTAAAAGCTATGTTATTGGTTTGCCTCATCAAGTCAGTGACCCTTGCCATCCTCCAGCAGTGCCTCTTTATGATATCTTGACTTACTTACTTTATTTGCATTGTGTTGAGATTGATTCAAGCGTGGCATTTCTTTCAGATAGGGCAGGCAATTTTTTTTTTTTATTCTACCATCACTGAACACTTGGCTCTTAGAATTTCTCCCCCTTTCTTTTTTACCTTTTTTTTCTGAACTATATCTAAAATCTTTAATTTTTGGTCCTATCCAAATTTGCTGAGTAGAGCTTGAAACTTCTACCCCATACATTACAAGATTAACTTAGGTTGTCGGATACAATGCATAAACTATCTTTTGTATGGTACAAAGCATACAGAATTATACAGAGTTCACCATGTGTCTCCAAAATGCTTCCTTAAGAACCTAAGTGTCCACTTCATCTTCTCCCTTCTGTTGAGAGATGTGGTGCATGGCTAAATACATACTGAGAGGGGCAGGAGTGGAGATGAGTTAGGACTATAGCTTGGGTTGGTCCAAGAGTTACCTCATATGGTACTGAGGGAGGACCTCATAGTTTGGTCATAGTAACATGAGTCAGAATCTTTTTCTGTTATTTGGGAAAGCTATGTGTCCCCTTCTGATTCAGAGGGTACTCTATGCAATGCGTCATCCAAAAGAGATTCATGTTTGTTCTCAGTGATAACCACTGTTGGAAATTCTGCAAAAACTTCAGCATATTTTCTCCTCCTCCCCTTTCTCCTCTTCTTTTCTTCCTCTTCCTCATTTTCTTCTTTGTGTTCATCTTCTCTCTTACACAAACATAAAAACATACAAATTCTCTCTCATTATTAGCAATTCATGCTATTTTATGCTGCCTTTTCCTACTTATTTTCTTCTTATTATTTTAATTAAAATTTAAGAAGAAGTCTATTAGGAGTGTCTAATACTTTGTCAATTTTTTAACCAGGTAGTTCCCTAATTATAACTTCTCTCCCTTTTTTTCCTCTGGATCAAATTTCATAGATTCTCTGGAGTTCTTTAATTCACTCTAGTCTCTGTTATAAGGGATGGGTTTAATCCAGATTATATTTAAAAGATAGGAGTTATCCACACACTGAACTACCTTGGAAAGAACTTTTTCCTTTTTTCTTTTTTATGCTGGAAGCCAGATCACTAGAAATCTTCCTGCACATGGACACCAATGGTGAGTCAAGAGGGTTCACATTTGGCTAATTGTCGGGTGATTCCACATCCCTGTTTTCTCTGGACTATCCCAGATTGTGCTGTTGTGCTAGCATGATTATTAATAGTGCTCCTTTCACTCTCAAAAGCACCCTGGTTTGCATGACAAATCATATGATCACCCTACATAAGACTATGAGATATGATCTAAATATGAGTCTATATCCCTGAAGGCCTCATTCCTGTGTCCTTAATATCATGACATAGTTTTAATAGAATTACACTTGAACAGGTGAAAATTACAGTTAATTAAATTCAACTACAATTCAGATACTAATACCCTAATTCTGTTTTCATGACAACTGAATGGGTCATGCCACCAAGAGTGTCCAAAGCAGATTGCTCAACCCTAACTAGTGGGCTTAGATAATAATGTAGAATTTGAGTATTTATATATTCAATTTCTTTAATTCTAAACATTCTAGAATTTTTGTCCTTCAGAAAATCTTAGATTGACCCCATTGGTGCAGAGATTACATCTCAGATGACTGAAGTTTAGTTGTCCCAACTTTAAAGCTCTCACTCATCCATTCATCTTGTCTCTAGAGTGTCCGCTCATCATTCACTTTGTTACCATGCAAAATAAAGGCCTTGCCAGAGCCTATCTATTGTAGACCTACCCTATGCCTAACCACAGTATTCATTAATATGTAAAAGAGGTGATCCCTCTCAAAGTATATCATCCAGCATACATAATAGTGATTGGATGGAACTTTTTTAGATTAAGGTCAGGATAAATAATATACCCCAAATAATCCAAATATTTGGAAGCAACAGAATTGAGTCCAGTCCCCACTTTTTTTAATTATTAACTTTTATCTTTGGAAAAGTTTAACTTTACTCATCCTCAATTTCCTTATATGAAATGGGGATAACACCAACCTCTTGGGGTTGCTGTGACCATAAGAGAAAACAAATGTAAATCACCTACTTAAATCCCTGGCAGAATTCTTTTATAAAGTATAGATATTATGGTTAAGGGAAAATTAAAGGAAAAAGAAATATTCACTAGCTTTTCTTGGAAAGCTTTAATATTAATGAACTAGAAAAGAAACTGAACTAAATGAATTCCTAGATGATGTCTATATTTTATGTCAAGGACAATAGGCTTTCAGCCACAAATGGTAGTACCAGCAAAAGTAGAAAAGGGAACAAATTCAAGATGACTGATGACCTAGTAAAGAAGCACATAGAATTTCGAAATCCCTTAACCAGATACATCTTATTTCAGGTTACCAAGAACGCATACAAATGCAGACACATGAGTAGACCTAAACTCATATGTGAGTTTCCCCTCAGAGGGAGGTCTTTAGGAGTAGTCTGACTTTATATATGTTATTGGCTCTGTTCCATTCAATATCCTTTATCACAGACTTAGGTAAGACATACATTGCAACCTGTGAAGAGAACAACTACACTGGATGGCGGAAGCAAGTTGTAATGAGGGAGTGGCACTATTGCCCTTCACTTAGGCATAAACTAAACAAATATAAGAAGCTGTAGATGTGACTTTTCAGTAACATATGCAAAAAGACAGATTTTAATGAACTACAGCTGTATGATCCAACAATCTTATATTGCTGCAGAAAATCTAGTGAGCACTTTTTGATAGTCAATATAAAACATCCAAATCAAATCTTTCTATTCCTTACCCATCTGTCTTCCAGATTTCTTGTCTTTTGCCGTCTCTAATCTACTGTTAAACTTTCCATTGAGTTCTTAATTTCTGACAATTGTATTTTTCAATTCCAGAATGTCCATTTCAATATCACTTTGGAATTTTAACTTTATTATAAAATTTCCATCTCTTCATATACTGTGCCTGTTATTTCCTGTATTTTCTGAAATGTATCAGTCATTATTATTTTATTATATGCAAACTCAAATATCTACAACAGCTGCTTCTTTTCCCTGTTTTTTTCTCTCCGTTGCTAGTGACAATGTTCTGTCTCTTTACATGCCTACTATGTGTTTTTTTTTATTTTTTTTAAAGATTTTATTTATTTATTTGACAGAGAGAGACAGCGAGAGAGGGAACACAAGCAGGGGGAGTGGGAGAGGGAGACGCAGGCCTCCCGCCGAGCAGAAAGCCTGATGTGGGGCTCGATGCCAGGACCCTGGGATCATGACCTGAGCCAAAGGCAGACGCTTAAGAACTGAGCCACCCAGGCGCCCTGCCTACTATGTTTTTTTAATTGAAACTCAGGTATTGTGTTTTCAAAAACAAAGATGAAAAATTTCTAGATGAGATTATTTTCATCAGAGAGGTTCAGCCTTTCCTCTGGTAGGCAGATAGAGTGGAGAGGGGAAGAGGCTGACTACCTTAATTTAGGGTTTCATTGAGAATCTGTCAGATTCTATTTTTGTTCTACTTTCCAGAAGTCTTCAGCTTGGATATTTAGCCTCACACCCTGTGAAGCTTCAGAATTTGATAAATGTCTTCAGGGGGAGACTGGCTGCATTTGAGTGTACTCACGCCACCAATTTTACCACCCCAAGCCTGACCAAGTTCCAAAATCTTTGCTATTTCATCTCCCATCTTTCAGGGTGGAGACAGAATCCTCATTCCTCCTCTAGCTAATTCCACACTATTAAGCACCTCCAGGGACAAAGCAGTTATTGCAGATTATTTAAGTCATTTCTCCTTTCCTTTGAGGGCTTTCAACTGTCTTGTTCTCCTAATAGATCTTGTTTCCTAAGTAGCATGAACATGTGGGCTATTCCATTTTTTTTTTTTCCTGTATTTGGGCTTATGGTTATAGCTGCTATCCTGTGAAATGCTGGAATTCAGCAAATAACTTGGAGAGAAAACTGAATTTGAGGTCCCATTACTCTCCAAGTTTGTCATTCCAGTCCAACATAACTGGCAAAAGTTATGTTTTCCTGTTCCTCAGCAGCAGTGTTCTTCCTGGGCTGAGCATGGATTCTAAGCCTCTAGCTGCATCCAGAATCAACAAATAACTTCCAGGGGCAGCCTCAGAACCTCGGCTCACATTTGGAAGGTTCTTGCCTTTCTTGAATTGTACTCCCTCTGGTCCTTATTGTTCGGCTGATCCCTGTTGCCTACACACACACATATTTATATTTGCAATTGATCCAGCTTTTAAAATTATTCTCAGTGGGGGCATTGGTCTGATCCTAAGAAGCAACAGTCTTATGTAGGTTTCAGTTGAGTACAATACAGGTTTTAATAGGTATAGCTATCAGGCACTGTGAAGATAAAGTACATTTGTGTATTGGAGAGGGAGCAAATGTCCCAATTCAACTTTCTAAAATTTCTGATACAAGGAATCACCTTATGAATCTTTCTACCTGTCTATCTATCTATCATCTATCTGTTTCTTTATCTGCCTATTTATCTGTCTCATAATCCATCTACTCATTTATCCATCTATCTACCCACCTATCCATCCATCTTACTTTCACAGGAATTTCATAAAAATTGATTAGATTGCTATCAAAGAATGAAAGTCAGTGTCTGAAACAACTAAAATAATAAATAGTAAGAATCTAGGTGCTGATGTTTTCATTGTCTTCATGACTCAAATGAGTAAACCAAATTGTATGATAGCTAATCATTTCTGTAACTGCGAATTTTTGCTTGATCTTAAGTTAATTAATTTATGCATGCTACTATAGATCTGATGTTCATTGCTCTTAATCCATTACCAACTATATTCTGATGTTCCACCGAGTTTTCTTTTCCTATCTGTTTTTTCCTCTTAACAATGTATAACCATTGAGTTTTTGGATGATTATAAACATTCAAAATTTATAATGAGAAAAAACATGAAACTATAATTTTATTTATGTATATGTCTTTAAATCAAACATATTTCCTTCCTGAAAGGATAAAAACAGAAGGTTTGAAGAAAGGTTATCTTTTTTTTTTTTAAGATTTTATTTATTTATTTGAGACAGAGAGAATGAGAGAGAGAGAGCACATGAGAGGGGGGAGGGTCAGAGGGAGAAGCAGGCTCCCTGCTGAGCAGGGAGCCTGATGCGGGACTCGATCCCGGGACTCCAGGATCATGACCTGAGCCGAAAGCAGTCGCTTAACCAACTGAGCTACCCAGGTGCCCTGAAGAAAGGTTATCTTAAGTGAAATTAAAGAACCAATTGAAGAAATCTATCAGACAGTGGAAAGAGAAAGCAGGTAGTTTTGAATAAGAGGAGAAAATGAAGAAGCTATCAGTCATATCTTTGAGTAATTAACAATATGTGGAAAGAATAAAACCACCATAAGCATCATTAGCATCTGTATGCAAATATAAGAGTAAAGTTGACTGCATACACATTGTAGGATCCATCTTCATAACTTCAATCGAACTATTGTGATTTTAGATCGAGTGCCATTTTAAATATATAGCAAGGTAATGTAACAATAATCATTTTAAAATAAATATTTTGTCCTAGATTTAGACTGAAGTGAATATTTTATATATATTATTTTATTTTTTTAAGAAAAAAATATTTATTTATTTATTTGAGAGAGAGAGAGCACAAACAGCAGGGAGGAGCAGAGGGAGAGGGAGAAGCAATCTCCCCACTGAGCAGAGAGCCTGACCTGACGCAGGGCTGGATCCCAGGACCCCCAGATCATGACCTTAGCAGAAGGCAGATGCTTAGCCGACTGAGCCACCCAGGTGCCCCTATATATTATTTTATTTAATCTCCACTGCAATCATTTAAAGTAAATAAACTTAGTCGTGTTTAATCACAGATGAGTAAAGTGAGGCTTACACTACATAGGAAACTTGCCAGTCAAAGAGTTTAGTTGGTATCAAAGCGGTGTTGAAATCCTGTGCTCTCAATCGGCACCGTCTATAGAATTTTCTGTAATGACGGAAACGTGCCGCGTAGGCACTAATGCATTACCACATGTGGCAACTGAGTGCTTACAATGTAGCTAATGCCGCAATGAGGAACTGAAGAGTTAACCTTATTTAATGGTAATCAAGTAAAATTTAAATAGCCACAAGGGGCTACCACACTGATCAGCACAGTCTAAAATAGCTAGACTAGACTGGCTCCTGGCCCTGAAAGATCGTGTGGAGTATACAGGAACACCATTTTAGAAGGCTTTTCTTGAAGTTAATCAGAAGGGATATCACTCCTTGACCTACTTTTAATAGAAATCAATACTATATATGGAAAACTGTAATGTATATACTGGCCTTTCTTAGTAAATGATATGGGAGAGAGCTCACTTGTAAACATTTTGTACAAAATAAACAGTATATACGTATGTCAAGTGCTTTCCATAAGTCAAAGGGCAATTTCCTCTTTCTTTATTTGGGTTTGCTGTGAGGCCGTGAGTATACACACTTAACACTGCCCAAGGAAAATGATACCAGAGAGGAAAGATAGGGGAAGCTGGCTGTTTTGTATTTACTTATGATGTGTTAGGTCTTGGCATTGTGGAGCTAAATGGCAATTCTTGGTGGGTTCTACTTTCTTCTAGGTCAGGTCATGCTGAGTAAGTAGGGTGACAGCAGGGGACATTTAATATTATTATCTCAGGAGCATGTGAGGTGACTCCTTCCTCTGACTGCTCTTCCTCATGCCAAATAGTTTTAAGCTAGAACGCCTTCTTTCCTCACTTTTTTAACCAAAGAGCACTTTCTTTACTTATACAAACACTACAATAGTGTTTTCCTTGCGTGTGAAGCCTCAAAAAAGCAAACATTTTCCAGACCTAAGACTTCTAAATAAAAATAATGCTTCCTCTTCCTGAGAATCCAAATTCCACCAGGCTACACTAGAACTTTTGCTACGTGGTTTATCTTTATATTCTTGACTCTTAAAAGATTGAAGTTATTCAAACAGGTGGGAGTAATTCAAGGCCTTTAATCCCTCCTTTTCCTTCTCAGTGCTGGTTGTTTAGGCTTTGTTTCAAAGTCTAGAGTTGTTGGCTTGATGGTCATGGCTGCAGAAGGGGGTTTGATTGACAGCACATGTGTTAAAGCCATGCATACATTACTGAGGACACTATGAGGCAGAGTGCCCTCAGAGACACACTTCTGAAAAGAGTAGTTGACTCAGGCCCCACCTATACAGAGCTCAGTTCCTAAAAATAGATGCCAAGTTGCATCCTTTAGACGCAGGGCTAAAATAAATTCAGCCGTCCCATCTACTTGCTTGATAAACCCTTCAGTGGAGCCGGCCTCCACTCCACCGATTGCTTTCAGGGGACTGGGAAATTTGCTGTACAGGAAACAAGGGAGGAAGCTCGTCAGCGAAGAACTGTAAAGATACATGACATTTTCACTAACTCGGAGTTAGATCTATTACAAAAGGTATGTGTGATATAGTCATTGATGCATATCTGCTTCCTGGGTGGTAATATGTTCTTACTGATTGCTTGAGATCAATGAAGACCATAGGTCAAATTGTAATTGTTGAAAATATCCAGTCGGATTTTGTTTTTATGACAATATCTGGTATTACATTTATATTATTAAAAGTAAGGCTTCATATATTAATCTCTGCCAAATAGTTAGCATGTTTCATATTTAGTGTTGAAGAATAATGAGCCAAACTTTAAGCTAAAAATTCATGAGTGAAAATTATACTTCAGCTTCTAGCTAAAAGAGAAAACAAAATTAGTGTATCTTCTATGACCATAAATTAATAAAATATACAATGAATGTACTAAAAAATATAAATTGTGTTACTTGGAATCTGGTGAGGGAAAGGAAGAATTTAAAATATCTTCAACTGTTGCAGCTTGCTCAGAAGAATGTGTTGAAAATTATTCTTTCTCCAGCCTTAGTTTGATTTTGTACTTCTTGCCCCAGCCACAGTCTCATCTCCTTTGGGAGTATTACTGGAGTAAGGATTAAAGAATCAGGTTCTTAGATGTTTTGCAGAATTAAGAAAAGCACTGCCAGTTGGATCTGCCAGCCCTAATTATAGTAACTACAAACTTAAAGAGAGAAGACTGAGATTTTACTTTAAAGGTATCATGGCCTATATACTGTTTCAAATGGATTTTTTTCTGTCTTCGATTGCCTGTGAACACTTTAATTTGGCCCTGTTGTGCCTTAAGTGTTTAGATGTCAGAGACTGAAGTGATTTGGGACAGGCATTATAACAGAATATCTTAAGACACCATCTAAAAGCAAGGACACTTTAAGATTACATAATACAGGGTTTAAATATAGCCAGCTGGTGCCAAACCGAAAGATATTTATTTTTACCAGAGCTCCATTGGGTCACTGACGAGCTGTAGGTTGTTTAAATTATTTTAAAATTTCATGTGCCGAGGACCAAAGGATGAGTAAAATATTTACCTCAGCTACATTCAGAACCATGAATTTTAATATGAAAGAGCACCTGTTTTGAGTTTTAAAGATATTACCGTTGAGTGGCAAAATATTGGATCAGAAATGAGAGAGTCTTGAATTCTATGCTTAAATATTTCTCTACTTCTCTGCCTGATCTTTGAATATTTTACCTTCTTACTATTAACATGTAAATGAACAACTAGTCCCATTTTTTAAAGTCAGCATTTTGGATGTCTGCAAATATGGCAAAGTGTCAGCTGTTTGGGAAAATATAGTCCGGAGTAAATGTCTCTGCTTTCATCCGATGTTGGGCATCTTTTTCCTTCAACTACCTGAAGAATAAAAGTAGACATTCTTTAATGATCACAGAGGGCTCTACTTCAAGAGATGTTCATGTAAAAGTGTCAGCCCAGGCCTCAAGTCTTCTGTGATTATAGAGCAAGAGAGAGTTGGTTGCCTTTCCTCTGGTTAATTTTTGGGTGAAAAGCCCACAGAGTTCATAGATCATTTCCAGTTGTCTACCATTGATAGCTGTCGCTAGTCAGCCAGCTCCCCTGTTCTGTCTCTCATATTTTACCACCACTGAACAACTTATGTATGTCAGTATTCTTTTTACTCTTTTGGTAAAATATTACTTATGATGAGGCCATTTGGAGTTGGACTCTCCTGGTAATCTTGGTCCTGGGAACTACTTCCTCTCCTCTTTGTTTCTGTCTTTGCCTCACAGAGACACACAACTCTGGACACTAAGAAACCATTTTTTAAGACCTGATTCCTAGCTGGTAGTCATGTCTAGATTCAGTATTTTATAGAGCAGGGCATACACCTTATAAGTGCTTGACAGTGTAATTCCAACATTTTTGATTGAATAATCTGTGGGGGACAGAATTTAATTGACATTACATTGTCCTTTTTATTTGCTTCCCACCTCCTATTTTGAAAGCATTCAAGTTACACTTTGAAATTTAATTAAATTGTAGTTTGTTTTTTGTTTGTTTGTTTTGCTTCTGAAACAGACACTTGATCATTCAAACTACAGGCTCATTCCTTGCAGAATGGCGGGTAACTTCAGTATTTTTCTGATTCAGAAATAACTTTTTTAGAACACTGATTTATTCCACATAGATGCATGGTCTTTATAGGACTGTGTGATATGTTGCATTGTTTTTATTTTTTTCCTGACAACAAATGTGTGGTGTTTTCTGGCACCAACCTATTATCCAATTCTCTGACACCAACTGGGTATACAACTTAATTCAATTTTCATACTAATTCCCAGAGTTAGAGCAGACCCCACAGATTGCCCCCATTTCAGCCACTAACTCAGGAACAGCCAAATAGAAGAGATGCATAGGGCAAAATGGGGTGGAGGATAGTGGCACAGAGCTCCACTCTCTCTGGGCTCCATACCCATCAGTGTGTTCACCAACCTGGAAGCTCACCAAACCCTGTTGTTTAGGGTTTTCATCAAGATTTTATTATGTAGGATGATTGACTAAATCATTGGCTACTGGTTATTGGATTCAATCTCTAGCCCTTCTCTCCCTCTCCAAGGTGGGGAGTGGGGTTGAATGTTCTAACTCTTTAATCACTAGGTTGTTTTTTCTTGCAATCAGCCCCCAACCTGAAGCCATTTCTACTCCCCCTTAACCCCCACAAGAGACCAGAGGTCCTCTCATTAACATACAAAAGACACTACCAATCAAGAGATTCCAAGAGTTGTAGGAGCTGTGTGCCAGGAGCCAGGGACAAAGACCAAATATTTATTTTTTATTATGTCATATATGTCTGCAACATCTCTTCTCCTTTCAAATGCTACCTATGAACTCCAGAGTAAAACTTTCATACGACTTACTTTCCTAATCATTGGAATCCATCTCTCACAAACTTACCTGAGTATTTTTGATTTATACAGTATAACCAGTAAAAACACAAAGGACAGTAACAGTTAGGCAACAAAAAGAGCAAAGATTTTATTTTCTTAAAAATGTTGAAAATCAGCAAATTCAATGAATTATTTGTATCAGTTTAGATACAACAGATGATGGTATGGCTATAATTAATGACTTTTTGTGAGCCTAAATGATGGCATAAGAATAATCTGCCAGTGAGCAGTACAGTAGGTAATCCAAATTCCTGGTAGAGTAGCTGGACTTCTCAAAATATTGCCAAGGATAAAAGGAATTTATTACACAGATAACCCAAAGAACCTCAGGGACTATTTGGTGCAACACTTTTAAGTTCTAGATAAGAAAACCGAGGCAAAGGAACATTAACTATTACTCTCATTAAGCACAGAGAACTAGAAGCCAAGTCTCTTGGCTTATATTTCAGTGCTATATGTCATCCTACAAAGCTTTATGCCATAACATCAACCCAATTCCATTCCACTCCCATGACCTTTCAAGGTACACCTTAATAAAGTCCTTTTTTTCCAGCAATAGGTTTTTGATGCTTTTTGTTTTGTATTTCCTATTCTCTTAAAATTATGAAAAATTGTGGAAAAGGAGACCTAATCCACATATTCAGTTAAAATTTTAAAAAATATGATGACTGCTCATTTTTAAAATTTTACTAAGCATTTAAGTTTGTTCATCTTCTGTGTTCGACGAGCTCTTTCCCCACCCCCCACTGTCTTCTCATGGGTGCATGATTTTTCACTGCTCTTTTTGGCAGACCTTCAAGTAGATTTGTCTTCTACATTTTTCTAATTGTATGCAGGATATATCCTGCTGTCTGGTGAACTGAACACTTTAGATATATCTGACTGTTCAAAAGTAAGTAAGTGCCAAATTTCTCCAGGCATACACATGACTTAAAATAAATATAATACTAAAAGAATTTATTTAGGGAAATTTCTCTGTTTGTAAAAGATCCAATAGCATCTTCCTAAAGAATCTGAATATATCAGCATGTGTATTTCTAAATGCATTAGCTTGGTAGTTACTAACGTTGAAGAGCTAAAAAAAAAAAAAATCGTATAACCATTAATTTTACAAGCAAAGTCCAGCATTATAAATGGTTTCCAAACATGTCCTCAGTGTTCTTCATTTAAAGTTCAGTAAATGTGGACTGAATATAAACTAATGTGTGAATATCATTTAATTTAATTTTTTTAACTCATAGAATTCAATTGCATTGAAATAAAATGTAGGTAGAATTTGTATTATAAAGTGACTGGGTTTTTTAACGATATTAAATTTTGGGCTCCTTTTTTTTTTTAAGATTTTATTTATTTATTTGACAGAGAGAGAGAGCGGCAGGCAGAGAGGGAGAGGGAGAAGCAGGCTTCCCGCTGAGCAGGGAGCCTGATGTGGGACTCGATCCCAGGACCCTGGGATCATGACCTGAGCCGAAGGCAGACACTTAACCGACTGAGCCACCCAGGCACCCCTTAACTATATTAAATTTTGATAAGTAGAGTCACATTTCCCCATTGAATTGCATTTAACTTCATGGGTGCTTTATCATCATCTCTGTTGTTGATGATAATTTTGTTTGTAGTCAATACTGTCATAATAATTTAGCTTTACCTTTTCTAGCCAGTAAGCCTTTTTGTCAAATAATTTGAGGTTCATAGGTAACAGAGTAAATAAGCGCACCAGGGAAACAATGAAAAATCTTTTCATAAAGCTAGGGATCACCTTTTAATGTACCCATTTTGTAAGTTAGAATTTTTGACTCTCCACACAAGGGTTTTATTGTTAAGTGGGAATATTTCTGGGAAAGAGACAAGAATAAAGTGATTTTGTTCACATTATTAAAGGTTGTCAATTCCAGTGACAAGCTCTATTTAGAATTCACTGTGTGTGCTTCTGCTGGATCCCAAGCCATTTTCCTGAGTGCTGTATAGGGTTGAAGTCTGCTGTTTTGCTACCCCACAGCAGTTTTCAGTTGGAACCCAGGGGCTAGAGCTAGGGATGCCAAAGGAAGAGCAACTTAGGGCAAGCAGCAGCTTGCTCATTCCTTCTGTCCTCTGAACCATCCCAGAATGCTCAGAGTGGGAGCAGAACCTCATTACGGCCCTGACTTCTTCAGTAGAAACTATGCTAGCCCTCTGAGTCCCAGAAGACTCAAAACCATATATTTTTAGGAATGTAACTGTATTAATGCATGTCTGCTTCACTCACTGACTCATTCTGGAATGGGAATAATTTTAGGATTTATCACCCATCTGTCATCCAGAGCTGGACAACAGCCCCAACTTTTACTCTGTAAAATATCAGAGAAGTGAAATTTGAAGCGAAGGCATATGTTTGTATTTAAGTTACAATCTTTTTTTTTCCTGAAAAGATCTAGTCCAGCTATTGCAGTTATCAACTCAAAACTACTATTTATAATTTCTAATACTCCACCTTTTAAATTACCTTAGACTTCAATGTTCACCTCTTTTCATTTACCTCACCATTTCAACCCAACTTGTCCCAGCTTCTTGACTATGTCATTGTATTATGTTATTACCATTTCTTTCCATTACGCTCCATTATATATATGTATGTGTATGTGTATATTCTTTTCTGTAAAGTATGGTGTTACTGATGCCTCTGTATTGTTTTCCATTTCTTTTACATTCTCGAAGTGCATTTGGATGTTCAAATAAAGAAGAGTAATCTTCAGACAAAAGCCAATAACCACAGTATCATTCAGAATGACATTTCTTTTTTACACCTTGCATAACATTGTTTGGAGAACCTGACACAAAATTCTGTAAACATTTGTATTGAGAAAGTGCCAAACTACATTTTTATAACAACAACAAAAGCAATAATAATAATAAACATAAACATTTTCTATGGGATTACTCTCCCATGGAGAGATTTATTTTAAAAGTTCCAGGAGCTGATGTATAAAATTTCCTTATTGATATCATCTTTACATTTTAATCAATCTGAACTATTTCTCAAATGATGTAACATGTTCTCTCTCCTTGTCTTTCCTCTTCCTTCTTTTTTTTCTCATTTCTATTAAAGACCTCCTATGTAAGGAATATATTCCTTAACCCTAAAACTGAAATTATCCTTAAGATGTATACAGTGTCCTCAGTTTATCAGAATCACAAAAACACCATCTCCTAGGGCCAGAAGAGGTTCCAAATGAACCCCAGATAACACTTTACTAGGAAATCAGAAAATACTGTCAGGTGAACCCTAGTTAGTTGAACACAGACTTTGGAACCAGACTGCTTGGGTTTGAATTCTGGCTCTTAGACTTACCAACTGGATAACTTCAGGCAAATTATTTAATATCTGTATCTCTGTGTCTATTTCCTTATCAGAAAATGGAGATACTATTAATATCTACCTCATAGGGTTGTTTTGAGGATTAAATAAATTCATATTTGTAAAATGACTTAAACAATAGTGCCTGGTGTACAGCAAGTGTCATATAAGCTTTTGCTGTTACTGTCATTATTATTATTGTTTAATATATGAGGCTAGTACAACATAATAACCATTATCTCTTTCTCAGAGAACAAGATAAGAAAATAAAGTACCAAGTTTTCCTGGAAGCTGAACATTCCAAAAAAAAAAAAAACAAAAAACCCACCACACTAAAGACTGTTTAAGAGAGAAAATCAGCTACCTGATTTAATAGGTTATTCTATTGTTAAAGGAGGCATCCTTCCCTTGCAGAGGTGCATTTTTCAGCTCAAATTAAATTTCTGTCCTCTCTGGAGTTGTAGAAAGCTATTAAGTGCCCTCTTTCTATTATAATAAATTCAACATTTGAAACTAATAACCTTCCTGTTATTCTTGATGTCAACATCACATTACTTCAAGAAATCGAACTCTTCAACTACCTTCAACCCTAATGACTCTTTGCTGCCAGCTACTCATTGGACCTTGTCATTACTTTGACTTAGTGCTTGGACTCTTGACATATGGACCACAGTTTTCTTTATTTTCTACTGAAACTGATCTTGGCCCTCAGCAGGATCTTCCCCTCCTCAACACATTCCGCCCATCAGATTCTCTGCTTTTACTGGCCTCATTGCTCTGTATCTTGGATCCATTTGCAATGTCTGAGTGAAGATGGAAGGAGAACACTCAGGAGGGAGGGAGGCACTGAAAGATGGGGCTATAGGGACCAGACTGTTTATCAAGGGAATCTGAACAGCAAAGGCAAAGAGAATCCAATAACTGAAAAGCAAGCAAAAAATCAGGGCTCCTGGGTGGCTCAGTCAGTTAAGCATCCAACTCTTGATTTCAGCTCAGGTCATGATCTCAGGGTTGTGAGATGGAGCCCCACATCGGGCTCCCCACTCAGCAAGGTGTCCGAGATTCTCTCTCACTTCTGCCCCTCCCATTTGTGCACGCACTCTCCCTCTCAAATAAATAAATAAATCTTTAAAAAAATAAAAGAAAGCAAAAGATCATGAGCCAATGAAAGGCACAATGCATCACATTTGAGGGATGAAGCTAAACTATAAACAGGAAAATAAATGGCAAGGTCAGAAGTAAGGAGAATTAGAAACAAGATAGGATTAGAGCCTGTGATAGGCTCGGGCATGCATTTCAAACTAAGGCCAAGAACAATCAGGAGTGTTGGAGGCCTGGAGTTAAGGGCTCCTGCCTCCAGGCTTCAAGGATGGGTCTAAGAGCTTAAAGGAATCATACTAGACCTAATGCCCACTCAACCAGGACCCCATTGTCAGCTGCAATGATACAGCTTCCATTGACTCCCTGTTTCATTTGTCCCCACATTCTTGAGCTAAATTCACCTCACCAAAAACCAACTCAACATTTTCCCCTTATGTATGATTTTTGCTTCCATCCCAAGGCTGCCTCTCTATAAATAATATATAATATAATATATATATTGACTCCTTATCACCTTTACCATTATTCCTGACAATCCCAGGTGTTGTCTATTCTAATATACAACTGGAAAATTTGAGACTGGAAATAAGTTTGTGGGTAATACTGTTTTAAAAAAGGCTATCTTGAATTTTAAAAGGTTTCACAGTATACAGTTAGGGCTTAGTAGTCACCAGAGATAGGCACACGGTATAATATAGATGAAGCCAAGAGCTGATGGAGACTGAACCCCAGAAGACTAGGGATGGAGCCCAGGAGACTATACATGGTTGGGTGTCAGGAATTTTTCAGGAGACTGGTCATGATAGATGAATGTTATTTGTATCTGGTCTAAGCTACTCCCTAACTCCATACTCAGGTTTGAGATTTTATAAAGAACAACGCAAAAAGTGCTGCAAAGCATCAGCATTTTTAATTCCTCCTTCTGAGATACTTTCTGTAATGGCAAGTGTCAGGCGCGGTGAGGTTTATAACATTTTCCTCAGGCCCTGCACTGCTGGTGAATGGGACCTAGGGCTTTCTGTCACATCTGCTTTCCTTGGCAAGCTTCCAACTCAGAAGTTCACTGGGACACCCTGAAAACCTACGTAGGTCCTCCTAGATCTCACAAAACAAACAGGATACTACTTGTGATAAGATGCTCCTCCAAGGGAAAATGTGTATATATCAGTGTTTGCATGTTCTTCCTATACTCCTGTGCTTGGCCCACTGGGCTGGGGAGGCTAGTATTTTCTTCTGGACCGAACTGTGATGGAGACATGAATGTATCTGGAATTTTTTAGCTACAATATTTTTCTAATTGCTTTCTGCAGATATGTAATAACAGGAGAATTTCTGGCAGAAATTTAATTTGGCAGAAAGCCAAACGTTGACTGGTTTCACTTTCCAAGCAAACATTTTTGTGCAGTTCTAATTTTCCCTTGCTCATGTGGTATCCTGCGGAGCATTTTTGGTGCTGAGCTGGGTTTCATTGTGGGAGACTCACAGGTTCACAGGCAAAAGTTTATTTTTGCTTCCTCCTGGAAGCTCTAATCCTAACTTTCACATCTCCAGGCTGCTTAAATAACTTCTGTTACAGAATTTGGAACTTGTTTTCTACCCTTTAAAAAGAAGTAGGAGAGAGAAAGTAACAAAATCTGTCAACAGGAACCATCAAAAGATGGGCACTGAATCTTGCACTATTATTTCTAGACAAATTCATTTGAAAAATGCTTAATGGTCATCCACTGTGTATCAGTCATGATGCCAAATGTTAAATACCTATGAAGTTGGCTGTCTTTATCTCAACTGTCCATCTAGAATTTTAGTTTCAGATAATAATAAAAATTTAATAACTGCTTCTGCAAAAATGTTAGGAAAAGCTCTGCCTCTCATTGTTAGGGAAAGCACAAGCATATCATTCTTAGAAATGCTTTATATTCCTCCTATTCCCAAATAAGGGCACATGAGGAGCATTTCTGGCCACTGTGTGATGGCCCTCCTACCATATTCACACTGTACATGTTGCCGTTTTGTAAACTGATGAAGCTAAGAGATGCTTTGACCGAAATCATGGTAGATATGGTTATGCAGGCAAGACTTAGATGGAAACTGTTGCTGAGCTCCTGGCTAGTCATTGATAACCTGCAGTTGTCGTTCTGTGTCTAAAATTTTAAAAATAATATCTAAAGACGAACAGAGATGCTTAACTCTCAGTTCTTTCCTTTCAGGTGAGTTGTCCTAATACAATGGCAGGTCACACTAAGTTGAAATGACTTGTCCGTCTGCCCAAGGCTTTTGGTGCCTAAAAGGAATAGTCTGGGGAAGTGATTCTATTTTAAAGCTTCATATGGAATTTTACGGTGAAGCACAATATGTATTTTTTAAATTGCTTTTTTACATTTCACTCTCCCCAACTTCACTCCTTTCACCTTCTTTTACACTTGAGTTTAATACCATTGGTCTAGGAAAACTTTTGTTTGCAAGTTTTAATTAAATTCTTTGTTGTTCACAGATATCACTGTCTTAACGGCATGGAAAGAGCAAGTTTTAATCTGAATAACATTTAAAGGGTGATTTTTACACTTCACCCTTTAAAAACAGGAGTGAAGTAAGCAGCATAAGCTGATGGTGCACTTACAGGATTAGGTTTTGAATCTGAGAGAAAAGAAACAAATGTCAGTGCCAAATATGTAAAGATAAATAAGTATAAATAAATTAAGGGATGATGAGACTGACTAACTATGTACTTCATGTGTATCTTAAGCAGGGCAGACTATTATTAAATTACGTCCACTCTTTGGACCGATCCTAGTACTGGCATTTCATTAGGAAACGGACATCATCTTTTTCTTTTGAAGTTACAGTCTGCATTTATATGCAAAGGGCATGGAGGACACCTTAATGGTGACAGGGAGAACAACCCAGCACCTGACTGACTCAAAGTTTTGATACATTAAAATTATTACACTTTAACTTATAAACATCTTTGTTCTATATCAAAGTTTTGATACATTAGAATTATTACACTTTAACTTATAAACATCCCTGTTCTATATTTAAAAGACTGGTCAAAATGTATAGAGCATTTTCTCGTACACCCTACAATTATGGGGACAGTGACCAGAAAGTATTTGGGACAGTACAAACGTTTGAACAAGATGCTGATTGCCTTCCATTTTAGAGAGCGTTAGAGGAATCTATAGCTTTGGGAAGAAAAACAGTATCCTACCTGGATTCTTAACATATCTGCTGAACATTAGCACTTTCGTCTTCCTACCCGAGATTAAATGATTAAAGACCACATCATTTTGAAAGTGTTCATTTTCTTAGGTGGAATTTTTCTAAGTACATCACTGCTCTGGAAGAGTGAACTTACTTCCAGAGGAGCCGGGTATTTATCGAGCAATATGTTACATTATCTCAACATTTTCTCTTTTCCCTCGATGGCTTAGCTTTTCCAAAAAATATTCAGTAAAGAAAGTATGTAGAATCAGCATGGTTTCCCTTCTTTGATCAAGCCTCTCAGCCATTAAATTCGAAAGAAAAAAAATAACATATCAAAGGATCTGTTGTTTGTAGACTTGGGCAGAGAAAGCACTTTAAACAAAGACGTAAGGTCTTTGAAAAGAGTTTGTGTAAATTCAGAGACTGAATTTCTGTAAGACAAAGGCTTAAATTTAATATATTTTATTATTCAGAGGAAAAGGGTGATTAGTAGGATAAAAGCTGCTACAGCATCAATCACCTAAGTTGGTGATGAGAGTCAGAGTTTGATGATTTGGGCTTTCTTTTAATAGCCTTTGTCACACGCTCACCTCAGGAGAGAGGGGAAAGTTGGAAAGAGCGTCAAGTATCAGGGAATTCCCCAAATCAGATCCAGAAAACTCTGGCTGCTCCAGAATGCAACTAGCACAGAAATGATTTAAAGTAATAATCGGGACGGACTTAACTTCCCCGTCTCTGCCCTCACGCAAACAGCTTAAAGGTGGATATGCCAGGGAGATGGTTCTCAAAGCTGCGGATTATGAAAGCGTCATCATCTCCCTATTACTGTTGCTCATTTTTGACCCGTTGAGTGCCAACAGTATACTTGGAACTCAACAAAACAGCTCAATGCACATGGAATTTTACAAAGCCTATGAGAGAAAAAAGCAGACCATTTTCGGGAAAAGCAGATTCTGAGCTAGTGTGCATGAGTCATCTCCATCTACCAACAAATTGCTTCAGCCCCAGAATGAAGTCACTTTTGTGTAATCTGGAGGTCCTGATGGTTTTAGAGGTGCTGGTGGACATCTTGACTAGTCTGTTCCTGCCCTGGCTTTCAGAGGCACATATGTTTGCTGCTGCTCACCACAGACTGAGCTTGATGACTCTCTCCCTGTGGTTGAGAAGTGATTACATTTGCTTGCCATTTCTCAAGTTCCAGCCTAAAAAAAACAAAAACAAAAACAAAAACACACACGCACAGACACAGAAAGAAAACGACGTTCTTCTCACAAAGGCACTGCTCACTAGTAACTGAGCCATGCATGAAGGACATTTGGAAACGGGGCAATCACAGGGAGTTTGGGGAAAAGAAAAGCAGTAATGAAGCAGTAGGAATAAAAAAGGAGTACAGTAGGGAATAATGAGTGAGGAAAAGGAGTTCTATCAAAAAGGGAGCAACTCAGGGAGACATGGAATAATGCAAAATGATATAAAATTGGGATTTTCTAGAATAGAGAGTCTAAGAAGAAAAGGAAGGAATTAAATTTAAATAGAAGGAATACTCAAAGAGGAAGAATACCTATAGTCAAACTAAATGAATATAGCAACACCTCTATTTAGGGGTTAGTTAACACCTAAATAAAGGTACTTAGTAGAGGTATTTAGCAGAAGTACTTAGTATCGCATAGGTACTTAGCCAGCAACAATGGAATGGATCACAGATGAGGAAATCTAGGACCGTTCTTCTTGCCTGTGGTAGGCAGCCACCGGGCAGCAGAGACAAAGGAGTGGCCCGATCCTTACCATCTGGCTGGTCCAGACCAGGGTTCGCTGCACCGTGCCCACTGCTCAGAGGCTGCATAAGGAAATGAAAAAAGTTAAATAACTGAGTGATGGTTTCATGATTTTACCTAAATTATATAGAACAGGGGAAACCATGAGGAGTATTTTTGGGGGGGAAACAGAATCGATCTGTCCCTATCATGTGATATACTAGGGTGATTTTCATGAATTTCACATTTGCTGAGTACTACCTTGTTGCTTGCTGGTGAAAAATTGGTGATTCATCAGCTAATGCCAGGACACACTTTGAATATCATATACATTGAGTTAGTAATTTCTCCACCTTCATATATTTTCTTCATCTCTGTGGCTGTATGAGTAAGACTGTGCCAATTTCTTTGCCTCAATCTCAACATGTAGTTATCCATTCCTCCATGATTGTTGTGTTCTCCTTGTTTCAGGAAACATGGTGGATACCTGATTTATAAAGAGGAATGGAATAGCCTTACAGAAGGCTTTAGATTTAAGTGGATCAGAGTTAAGTCCTATTCTTTCTACTTACAACTTTGAGCCTTGGGAAGTTTCATAACTTTTATTATTCTCAGACTTGTATCAGCTCGGCTTATCTGGATGATTACACTTAGGAGATGTAATAACACTTAGAGTGACTGGAAGCTAGTGAGCATTTATTATTTACTATGTGCAAGATATTCTGTAAACTCTACTTTCGTAAGATTTCCTTCACAGGCAATCCTTAGGTTCTGTTATCATTCTCATGATATAGGGAAGAAGGACGGGGCTTAGAAAAGTTAAGCAATTTGCCTAAGGTCAAAAGTGAGTGTCAGAAATAGGTTAAATATTGGGCTTTCTGGGTCCAGAGTGGATGGTTAATCCGTGTGTGGATCAGCCTCCTGCTGGATAAGAGCCCAAGACAGAGCCTAGAGTGGAACAGGTTTACAAAATTAACTTAGCTCCGCCCTGGGCTGAAGGGACTTACATTTTGGTGGAAGGTGACAGAAGTGGGGGCGGGGCGGGGGGCACCTCAAAGATACACTAAAAAGTAATGTCATACAAACAGAAGTGTAATTTTTAAGTGGTGGAAGAGCACAGTAGAGGGCGCTACTCACTGCCTGCATTAAGTGGGGGAAATCTGAAGGGAAATTGAGCCTCATGGCAGGCTATCTGTAAAGGGCTTTTTTTTTTTTAATTTTTTAATTTTTTTTTTTATTCTTATGTTAAGCCCATACATTACATCATTAGTTCTAGATGAAGTGTTCCATGATTCATTGTTTGTGCATAACACCCAGTGCTCCATGCAGAATGTGCCCTCCTCAATACCCACCACGAGGCTAACCCATCCTCCCACCCCCCTCCCCTCTAGAACCCTCAGTTTGTTTTTCAGAGTCCATCGTCTCTCATGGTTCGTCCACCCCTCCGATTTCCCCCGCTTCATTCTTCCCCTCCCGCTACCTTCTTCTTCTTCTTTTTTTTTTCTTAACATATATTGCACTATTTGTTTCAGAGGTACAGATCTGAGATTCAACAGTCTTGCACAATTCACAGTGCTTACCAGAGCACATACCCTCCCCAGTGTCTATCACCCA
>NC_138371.1:58928167-58948689 GCF_054177405.1 Leptonychotes weddellii | reverse complement strand
TCAGTATGAATAAATGTGGTTTGGGGGGTGGGGATATGGAGTGTGTGCCACCAAGTTCCTCAAGATTCTCCTCCTAAGGAGGGCTGCATTTGGTGTATCTTCAGACAAGCCAACTTCCTTTGCAGGACCAGCCATCTGGGAGCTTGTTTTATTCAGAACTCAGCATGTTGAAATGATGCAACCTGTTGTATTTCTGTTTTTAGAGATAAGGCCAGATCAACACTTGTTATAATACCGTGTTTCTTGAGGATCTCTCTCATGTTTTTCTTTTCTTCTCTCTTCAAGTAGAGCAGGACTTTATATAATTCATGCCCAGCCTTGAGCACTGTGCTTGGCCCACTGTAGATGGGCAGTAGATGTTTACTTAATGCATGACTGAATCCTTAAGAAGAGAGATTATCAAATACCTTAATTGTGTACCTGAGATGCAGATTTAAACAAGAGGACTCTGTGATGGAAGCATGACACCAACTCTCATGCCCTGGAGCAGAATAGATCAATAGAAAATTAGGGCAGTGGTCCTTGCTTTGCATCTCTCTTCCCCTAAAGTTCATCCCTTTCCCCGCTTGCTCAGATTGATACCTAACCCTGTCTCAAGTTTGATCCCTGTAGTAACCAAGGAAATATTGAAGAATTTGCTTCAATTTCTAATTCTAAACTCAAGCTTATGAGGATGAAAAAAGAACCAATTAGAGTCATAGATACTCAACTTCATTGGTCTCCCTTGGACTTATCCCTACATGCACTAAAGTAAACGTTTAGAAAGGATTTGTGGACAGATGTTTAGGAAGCAGAAAGGAGGATTCATATAGCCTCAATTTAAAATGTACTTTCTAATAAAACATTATATTTTAATTAAAAATATTTACATAAGACACTGTGTGACTTGAATAGGTAGTTCAGAAATACCTGAACTCAATTCCAGGCTCAGCCACTTACTATATGATTTTATCTTTTGAATGTACTTTCTTCATCAGCTAAGTGGAAATAATACCACCTATCAGATATGGTTGCTGTAAAAATTAGATGTAAAGTGGAGATGAATCAGAATATACATAAAATGCTTAACACATAATCAATACTCATTAACAGTTATCATTGTTATAATGCAATATAAATTTGATTATGCTAGGGACTTATGTTGTAAAAATATGCACCATCGATAGACATTTAATGGTTCTAATTTATTTGATCATTTCAAAGAAATTTAAGTCATTTTATTCAATTATTGATTTTTGTAACTGGGCAATTCTTTAAACTAAACAATTAATTTAAAAATATTTAATAGCAATGTGATTAAATTTCCAAATATGCCCAAACTGGCACTATTACTGTACTAATAATTATCTAATTTCTGACTAAATTCTATTCATTCTGCTTTAGTACAAGAAGTACTTCTTGTGAGATGATAGGAGATGATAGGAGCTGCGGAAAACAGGATGAGTCTGTATGACATTACAGTTAGAAATGGCCGTTCTCTTACTCAGAGAGATTAAAATCTAAATGGACATTTAAACCCAGTCTTATCTCTAAGAAGATGGATATTTCTTTTGGGAGGCATGAAGAATAACTTCAAGGACGTTTCTATTGCAAAGTGGTTTGCATATATAGATCGGTGTGATTTGGGGCATCTGGAACTAACACGATCTGGAACGGATCTACCGTGTGGTGATTTGTGACTTGGACAGGTGCATGTATGTGTACGGTGGATGCTCACGTTAGTTTCCTACTGCTGCTTCAGCAAATTAGCACAAAAGTAGTCGTTTACAATGGCACAAATTTGTTACATTATTGTTCTGGAGGTCCAAAATCCAAAATGGGTTTCATTGGACCAAAATCAAGGTGTTGGGTGGGCCAAGTTCCTTCCAGAAGCTCCAGGGGGAAATCTAGTTTTCTTGCCTTTTCCAGCCTCTGGAAGCTGCCTACATTCATTAACTCATGGGACCTTTCCTCCACTTTCAAAGCCAGTAATGTAGAATCTGTACTGTCCCGCCAGCCCCTCTCCCTCACCCCTACCTCTGCTTCTGTCATCACCTTTTCTTTCTAACTGGGACTCTCCTGCTTCTCTCTTTCACTCATGAGCACTCTTGAGACTATTACATGGAACCCACGTAGATAATCCAAGATAATCTCCCCATCTCAAAACCCTTAACTTAATCACACCTGCAAAGTCCCTTTTGCCATGTAGAATAATACATTTACAGATTCCAAGGAGAAGGATGTGAACATCTTTGGAGGACCAATATTTTGCTTTCAACATTGCTGAATCTTCTCTTCCTCTAAGAGGCAACTGGAAATACAGGATCTCTTCCAGTATCTGGTGAACTGGAAGCGTACTGGTTAGGGAAGGGTGAGTGAGGAGGCAAGAACTAATTCTTTTTATAACCCTGAGAGATTATCTGTTTTTGTTCATGTATAAAGCATGGTGAGCAGATGAAATCAGATGAATGAATGGATTTGGGGGGAGGTGACATGTGTACACACAACAACACAGTGCATTTGGAGGGAATAGAACCAGAGGGAGGTTAGTTTAAAAAACGGAATCTGGGGGCGCCTGGGTGGCTCATTCGTTAAGCGTCTGCCTTTGGCTCAGGTCATGATCCCAGGGTCCTGGGATCGAGCCCCGCATCGGGCTCCCTGCTCAGCTGGGAGTCTGCTTCTCCCTCTCCCCCTGCTTGTGTTCCCTCTTTCGCTGTGTCTCTCTCTGTCAAATAAATAAATTAAAAAAAAAAATTTAGAAAAAAAATAAAAAATGGAATCTGGTTCACTCTGCTCATTTGCTGGATGGATGCCACAGCAGTTTTTGTGTGGAAGTGGGGCATACACTTCCACTCATTTTACTCTTTGCCCTTCCTCCCCATTATTTTTAAGAACTGTAAATTAATGCAAGATTGTACTATATACTTACTCTTTCAGTTTATTCTCCATTTCTTGGTTTTATAATATTCAAATGGAGTAAAATGTATAAAACTCAAATTGATTACAAATTTAGGGGCGCCTGGGTGGCTCAGTTGGTTAAATGTCCGACTCTTGATTTCCGCTCAGGTCATGATCTCAGGGTCGTGAGATTGAGCCCCTTGATGGGCTCTGCACTGGGTACAGACTCTGCTTGAGATTCTCTCTCTCCCTCTCCCTCTGCACCTCCCCCTGCTCTCTCTCTCTCTCTAAAATAAATAAAAATCTGGGGCGCCTGGGTGGCTCAGATGGTTAAGTGTCTGCCTTCAGCTCAGGTCACGATTCCAGGGTCCTGGGATCGAGCCTCTCACCGGGCTCCCTGCTCCGTGGGGAGTCTGCTTTTCCCTCTCCCTCTGTCTCTCCCCCTGCTCATGCTCTCCCTCTCTCTCTCTCTGTATCTCTGTGTCTCAAATGAATAAACAAAAAATCTTAAAAAATAAAATAAAATAAATCTTTAATTTGACTTGGCGGCCGCATTCTGAATGTTTAAGAGAGATGAATTTCATTATTAGCTGAAGGATATGCAAATATTAAGAATTATAGAAAACTTATTCATGCTAATGGCTGTGAGCCAATGCTATGCCCATCAGTATGATATCCCATTCACAAATCCAAACTGGGTTATAGATCATATATTTAGATTTGATGGAATTTAGTTCATCACTCTCCCAATTTTAGTTCTACATCAATTTTCCAAGTACTGAGCAGTTGATTTCTTTATAATGCATCCAAAATACAATCGCTATTGATGTGGCACTGGAAGTGTGTTCGCCTGCTTGAAGCTGCTCTCTCTGTTCGCGTCAGCTTTGTGGGCCTGAGTGGCATGCGAGCGTTCTGTCCGGCTCTTAGTTTGGACTGAATAAAGATTTCTTGGATTAACTTTAGAAAAGTTCAAAGAAAAAAAATCATTAAATTCTCATTTATTTGCTCCAGAGTTCAAGTTACTGTTAAACCTTAGAGTTTCTTTTGAGTCATAATTATACATTGGGTTAGCTCTCTAGCACTCTATGTTCTTATTGTTCTTATTTTTTATATGTTCTTATTGTACATGCAATAAGAGGCAGTTCACCACAGAAAAAGGCATCTCTTTGTCGTTTGAAGTCTCCTTTATCGATTTACTGGGAAGGTGATTATTTGGGTTTGGCTTTGGTTTTTGGACCCGTGTGTTCCTTGAGAAGTAGCGCAGACCTGGACTGTCACAGACCGTGGAGCCAGACTGTGTGGCTTTCCCTTCCAGGTCTCACACTCACCAGCCACCTGTCCTTGAGCAAGTACTGTAACCTCTCTGTGTCTCTGTTTCTTTATCTGTGAAATGGAGATAAAAAAATAAAAATAGTCTCTACCTCATAGGGTGGTTGAGAGCACTCCATGGATTAATGTCTGACACATAGAAAACACTTCATATATATTTGCTATTGTTTTTTTACTTGAGTCATTCTTTTGAGTCCTTTATCTGTTGTTCAATAACGTTTGCAGTTTTATTTCTGACGTGTTTGTGGTCTTTACTAAATGAGTAATGCTTTTAGCCTATTTTTTATAACTGCCCCCTCCAGTTTTCCTTTTGTCTTATAATTATTTTTGTTTAAAAGATTTTTGACTTTACACTTTTTTTATGCTTAGAAAATCTAATTGAAATCATTTTCTACTTCTCTGAAGATTTTTCATCATTTTAAGAAGCATTTAGTTCTTCACTCCATCTAATACCCTGTAACGTGCTGTGAGGTGAGGAACTGTTGGATGTTTTCCACAAAAGCATTAGCCAGTTTCCCCAACATGACTTGTTGGTAATGCTGCTGTCTCACCCCGTTGCTCTTCCACATACTCATGTGGCCAACTCCTTCATGTTTCAGTGCAGATGTCCTACTTCTCAGGATGCTTTCCCTGACACCTGCTCGTTGACACACCTGAGTAGATTATGTCCTCCCCGGGAGGCTCTCAACTCACCAGGGGCAAACCCATTAACTCTTGGGTTGTAATTGCCTATTTTTCTTTCCAACTAGTCTGAAAGCTGGGGAGCATAGTGAATGCATCATGTGCTTACTATAGATAACCAATAGTTGTTTAATGATAATAAATATATTAAAAGAAGGCTTATTAATTATATAGTGTGAATCATTTCCTTTTGAAATTTCATATGGTGGGGCGCCTGGGTAGCTCAGTCGGTTAAGAGTCTGCCTTCGGCTCAGGTCATGATCCCAGGGTTCTGGGATCGAGCCCCACATCGGGCTCCCTGCTCAGCGGGGAGTCTGCTTTTCTCCCTCCTTCCCCCTTGTGCTCTCTCTCACTATCTCTGTCTCTCTCAAATAAATAAATAAAATATTTTTTAAAAAAGGAAGAAATTTCAAATGGCAAAGATGGAGGGAGATATGTGAATGTCACCCACAGTAATTAGATTCCCATAGAGTTCTCCTTTTTCTTGTTATTGATGGTGTTTGTATGTTTCTGTACTAGGCTAGTCCGCACCCAGAGGCCTACAGTGTTACAGCTTCAGAGTGGGATTAGTGTCTTCCAACTACTGATGGCCCTGCTATCTCATTTAGGGTACTTTCTCTGTAATGTTATTTTGCATGAAAAGAATATAGCCACAATGACTTTTCTTCATTTTATATTTGCCTGTTACATTTTTACCCAATATTTTCTTTTTAAGTTTTGTGTTTTGTTTTAGGTTGATTTTTGACCTGTGTTTATTTTTATGACTATTACATCTGATCTTATTTCTACCTTCTTGTTTAGGTATTATATGTTAAGGCCCTTTGTTTTCTTTTGGAGTGACTTTTGTTATACAGACTGTCTTTGAGTTTGTGTTGACGTCTCACTCGAGTACCAGCCTGGATTCATACAGACTCTAGCTCACAAAACTAAAATTTCAGTAACCAGTAACCAATTTTCTAATTCTTTTTAGTATTCAGTGTGATAAAGAGGACATCTAAGGATATCTGAGTTTGGTTTCTTCATCACAGAAACTCTTCATAATTTTAGATAATTGTAGAATTTTTCTCTCTCCTTGTAAAACTTGCAATGTTTTACAAGGATTTACTGTTATATTGGTGTTTCAAACTTAATTTTATTTCTGGATTATGGTAAATATTTTAAGTCTATGCCCATATTTTATTTTTAGCAATTTTTCTTCAAATTTATCTTATTTGTTCTGACTCATCATTTTACAGTTTGGATTTTGCTCTCTGTTCTCTCTGTTCTCTGTCATCTCCTTTCACATTGCTGTTAATGTTAGTGATTTTCTTTTCCACAGCATGTATTATTCTATTTACTGCCCCCAGTGTGTATTTTAACTCTTCTAAAAACTTTAATACCCCTAGTTCTTTTCTCATCTCTGACAGCTTTCTTTTCTTCTGATTTTACTTCAGCTAGGTGTCTGCTGTAAATCAGACACAGCTAATAACAGCTTTGTAACACTAGCAAGTAGTCTGTCAATGAGATGCAGAGGTCAAAGGAGCTTACTTTATTCTACAGACTTCCACATAATCCATATTGGGTGGGCAAAAGAGATAAGAAATAAGGTGACTCACAAAAATTTAAACAATATTTGTGTAAGCCAGTTTTGATAGCCCTGGTGTTTAATATCTACCTTTCATCCAATTACATCCATTATAGTATTGTTGTATGGTCATCCTTTCCATAAAACATTATATCAAGTTCAACTACAGTTTAGAAATATGTCTGCCATATTTTGGAAGTAAGAAATATTTACATTTAGAAAATGTGCTGAGGTGGAATCTTGCTTTAGAAATAAAATCATGACAACAATGAATCATGGAACACTTTATCTAGAACTAATGATGTAATGTATGGGAATTAACATAAGAATAAAAAAAAAAAGGAAAGAAAAAAAAAAAAGAAATAAAATCATGACAGAGCACTTGGCTTTGTGACCTGTTCCACACTGGGTGTTTTCCGAAAAGACATTTTTCTGACTTTGACCATATCTTCGAGCAACGCAGTGATCCCAGCACTATTGTATCAAACCATTGACCTTTATTTCCAAATTCTTACTCTATGAAGATCTTAGGATCATATATATAATTTATTACTTCAGAGTTCTAGACAATTATTTGTTTAATGGGAAATGAAGAGAGACCTGCTATTTGTTAATGTTGTAAGAACATACCCTTTTATAAACCACTGAATTCCAAACTTAAAATTTCCTGAACAGCTGGTTAGAAGAATGGTTCAAAATAATGAACCCTTTTGAAATACCTGTTAATACTAATCTGTGCATATTTCTAAGAATTCTTTCACTGATAATAGAAGTGGTGAAATGAGAAGAAAATCCCAGATTGCATTAATTACATTGACTATTCCTCATTGTTTTCTATATCTGACTTCTTAAAGCTATTATTTTACTCCATAGAAACACAGAAAGGTGACTATGCAATCCTTCTGTGACTGACTACAGGCATGTGAATAATTGGTCTGGAAAGGAAGAGCAGTTTATCTTATATTGTACTACTTTGCTTTTTAAAAAATGCTTTAAACATGGACTCTCCATAAAAAGTAAAATTCAGGAAGGTATAATGAGTTTTGTAACTGGGCAAATTTAATTGGTTGATTGATTTAGTTACCTTGTTTTTAAAAACTGCAGAAGAAAAGTACATGTTTCAAGATCAAGAAAATAGATTTGTAGTCACACATCTCTCATGATTTAAGAAAATAGGAAGTGGACGTAAGTGTATACTTACGTATGTATGTATCTGTATACATCTGTATATATACATAAGTATACATAAGTGGACATAAGTTAGATCTATGTGTAGTATATTATAAAAAATAATAATATAAATCTTTTCCCTAAGAACCTCAGAACTCTTCTTATAAAAGACATTCTTATCCTTGGCATATAATCATTTTCATGATAACAGCTTGTATTTTTTAGTGTTCTATTTTCTTTCAAAGTGCTTCCTTCTATGTTTTTTCTGCTTTATAGGATTTATTCTGTTCTACAAAGAAGGACTATTTTGGGTGGATTAGCAATTATTTTCTCATCAGCAAACAAAAGAAAACAGTTGATATTTAGGCTGCAATGGATTCTATGTCCAGCTATACCATTAACTCTGGAGATTTGGGAGAATTCACTGAACTTCTTTGGATTTTCGTTTAGTCATCTGCACAATGAATTGCCACTAAGCCCCAGAGACAAGTTACTTCTAGTACAATGATTTTGTGATGTTAATATTTATAATGCTTTCTAATAGAAATGGTCATTTGAAAAGTTCGTTTTCCCTTCCTTTTTCACAGACCACTTTAGCCTTATGGCATGGTCTTTCACAGTATGATTTCCATACTTAAATGTATGCAAATTTCCCCTTATTTTTCCATAGGTATTTTATTTTATTTATTTTCTTTTTTTTTTAAGATTTTATTTATTCATTTGAGACACACACACACAGAGAATGAGCAGGGGGAGAAACAGAGGGAGAGGGAGAAGCAGGCTCCCCGCCGAGCCAGGAGCCTGATGTGGGGCTCGATCCCAGGACCCTGGGATCATGACCTGAGCTGAAGGCAGACACTCAACCATCTGAGCCACCCAGGCGCCCCTCCATAGGTATTTTATGACAAGGGCATCTTTACTTGTTCTTGTGTGTCACCTCTCTCTTTAAAGTTTCCCTAAACTCATTTCATACTGTTCTCCAACCTCAGTTACATTCAAGCCAATTACATTCAAGCCTTCTGAAATGGCACAGTAGGAGGTCAGGGGACCAATGTCCCTGTCTTCTTCCTCACCTATCCCTAAGAAAGGGGATGTCTATGGCTCAGTCGGTAGAGCAACTGACTCTTGGTTTCAGTTCAAGTCATGATCTCGGGGTCATGAGATCGAGCCCCATGCAGGGTTCTGTGTTCAGCACAAAGTCTGCTTGAGATTCTCTCTCTCCTTCTCTCTCTGCCTCTGCCTCTACCCACCCCCAACTCTCTCTCTCTCTCTAAAATAAATAAATAAATCTTAAAAGGGGGGGCTGTCTTATCAACCTTAAAAAGTTATATCAGATGTCGTCAGCATCAAGATAGGAGCAGATAGATACACTGCCTTAGAGTACACTGGGCAGGAAACATCACTTGTTTATGAGGTGAAGAAAGGATAGATGTTGACTTAGAAGGTTAAGAAACAATATGGACACAGCTTATTAACTCAAGGTAGTTTTCTACTCTATGACTACCTGTGTAGGCAAAGTTACTGATGGGAAAGAGAGAGAAATTAAAATGTAGTGTCTTTTCTGTGATCAAAATGAAAGTCCACAAGGCAATAGAATCCAAATCTCTTAATAATCAGGCCACTGATTTCCTGACCATTAATCTTGGGCATTTGCCAGTAGGATGAAAATGATAAAAGTCAAATATTTGAAAAGTAAATGCCATCTGTAAATTTTAGCAAAAATAAACTGCTGACTTTCTGTTGAGATAAATAAAAGAATGACATCTTTTATGAACAGAATGCACAAAATGAAATTTTTATTTTAATGTGGAAAAATTTAGGGAGTCATGTTCAGTAAAATCTATATAGTGATCATTCGCAAGAAAGTAGTAGTATAGTTAATATAAACTGAATTCATCTGTGTAGATAGGTAATCCATGGGGGAAAATAGAGATATATTTTCTTTATCATGTGAAAAACTTTCAGTAGCATGTGAGAATGTGTTTTTATCAGAATCAACTGGAGGGATGTACTTTTGTATGGATATGAGGTTTTGAATGACAGGCGAATTTCACAAATAACTGACATTTGTTATATACACATCAACGTTGTACAATCATCGCGTGCATATATCACAACTTCATATTCCTGTATACTTTGTATTTATGGTAAGTAAAATATATTTACAATTTTAATTGAAATATGTGAAAATGTTTATTTGAATACGAAGTCCCTATGGAAAACCAGATACTCATGGAACCAAAACAAAGGATTTTTAATTTTTTCTGGATCACAGAAGTTGTGCTCATCTTTGGTTGTGTACATAAAAGAAACTAAAAATAGAAAAAGCAAACAAGGGGCGCCTGGGTGGCTCAGTCGGTTAAGCGGCTGCCTTTGGCTCAGGTCATGATCCTGGGGTCCTGGGATCGAGCCCCACGTCTGGCTCCCTGCTCAGCGGAGAGCCTGCTTCTCCCTCTCCCTCTGCCTGCCACTCTGCCTACTTGTGCTATCTATCTGTCAAATACATAAATTAATTTAAAAAAAAAAGAAAAGAAAAAGAAAACAATTCTGTAAGATGGCTCGATGTGGGAGCTGGCGGAGGAGGTAGGAAGAACAGGAAAGGGAAGAAACAGCTTGGTTATCTGTCACCTGGGATTGTTTGGGTCTTGGTGTACAGTGTACAGTGATTAAATCAGACCGGTCCAAATAACAAAGTACCCCGAAGAGCCAGCCCTACTCTATGAGTTCCAGAAACTACCAGTCCTAAGGTGAAAGGCAGGGGGTGCATGAATGAGTAATGAATATACATAATACATCCATGCAGGCATACATGTATGGATGTATCTGTATGTAGATAGGTACCATACCCCCATTGGTCCCAGAAAGAGCCCTTGCACATGATTCTGGAATTAGAGTTCTTTAAGAGTGAATAGTAAACCATCAAGCAGAGTGATAACATCAAAGAATACTAGATTAGAGAAGAAAATCTAGTTTTGAGACCAGCTTTGGCTTATATAACTGAAGAGCCCTGAAGAGTCCCTGTCTTCCTTTCATATAAGGAAACATTTAGACAGGTTTCCATATGCTTAAAAGGAGCTGGTTAGATTAGGTTAGACTGTATGATCTTTAAGACCTTCTGTTTCTAACAACTGTTATTCTGTGATCATGCAATCAGTCTTTTGCTCTGTTTCCAAGCATGTAATTCCTGTTACCCTGTATTTTTGTCAGGTAGATGGCTTAAATGGGAAAATAACAGACCATCTGAAATGGGTGACTGACAAAGCTTTTTCTAACGGTGCTATTATTTCTCTCTCATGTAACACATGTCTCTGTGAATAAAAGAAATAAACCCACAGTCTAATTCTCATGGCAATGGCTTATTTTAGCTAGATCTCTCTCCTCGAGTGTTAAGGGGTGGAGAGAGAAGCAAAGAGCAATTTTTAGACTTGCTAAAGTTTTAGTCCACCCATCAAATCTGCCTCTAATTAATTGTGTGATCATGGGAAAGTTTTCTAACCACTGTGACTCTCTATGTTCTTATCTATAAATTTCAGAAAAGAATAGCACCTACCTCATGAGGTTGTTAGAGAAGTAAATGAGATCATGCTCTTACAGCATTTAGCCTAAATTCAACAGACGGTGCCTCAGGAATGTTCATTATTAACATTATGAAGCTCTTAATAACTATTTTTCATCAGAATAATCACAGGAGTAGGAGTGGAGACAATGTTTTTGTTTGACATGCGCATAAGCATATGCTCCTGTATGGGCATTTTGTAGCTTTGCTTGAAAGCTTGAAGAGAAGAGGGTGACTGTGGGACATTGAAAACACAGTACTGTGAAATGTTGCAGTCTGTTTTATGAGAGCAGATATTTAAAATGCCTTTACTGTTCATAAGGTGATGCTATTTGCTCTTCAAAGCCCGAAACACGTATCTGAGCATGCTACGTTTGTTTTCAGTGACTGTTGGCCCTGATAAGCCTGCGAGTGGATTTGCAGAAGACGGTGGTGCCCAGAGCGAGGGCGTGTCCGACCTCCAGGAAGTGGTGTCCTTGAAGGAGCGGATGGAGAGGTACCAGGCAGCTGTCTCCAGGGGTGACTGCCGCAGCTTCTCCGCCAATGTAAGCTGCCCCTGGTGGTTCTGCACGGGGCAGTGGGCTTTTGGTCTGCCCTTCACATACCCTCCTTCCATCGCGATACAGGAATACCACTGGGAAGTGGGATAAAGTGGAGAAAGCACAGACATAGTGTGAATCAAAGTCAGAGGTTACTTGCTGTGTGAATTTGGGCTACTATCTTAACCCCGCTCTGAGCTTCAGTTTCCTTAACTGTAAAATGGGAGTAGCCATCCACCACAGAGGATCTTAGAGAGAAGTCAAAGAGGTAATTTACGTGGAAGCCATAAGGCAGGGTATAAATGTGTTATTATTGCCATCATTATCATTTAACCTATGGCTATTCTCCTCAGGAAGGTTGGGAATTAATTTCAGATTTTAATAATGTGGGTCTGCATGCCGCCCTCCTCGGTCTCATGTCTAGTTCATTTAAATTCACTGGAAGTATCTTTTTTTTTTTGCTTTTCTCATTTCTCTGTACGCTCTAAATCCATTAGGAGTAGCTTAATCAACATAGAAATGAGGGAGATTAGCAATGTAGGCACTCTGCTAAACCAATTATGATTATAGGAAACAGCAGGATTCAGTAGGACCACCAATTTTTGGAGCCAAAGCATAATAAAGTCATATTCAAAAGAATTTGTTGGGTTCCATCATCTGTGGCCTTCAATCCACAGGGTTTGATGAGTCATTTTATTAGTAGCAGCTTTATAGTTTAATGGAATATAAGGATACTCTTTTATAATTATAATCTCCAAATTAGCAAAGTTGTTCATTTAACCAAAAGAGAAAGAGAAAGAATAGCCAAGAAGGGTGGTGTTCTAAAATAGCTAACTCTTAACATTCTTCTTTACAAATTATTTAGAGACAAGGCTGACTGTGCCAAGCTCATTAACAATATTGTAATTCCAAATGACATTTAAGTTTTTACATAGTCATTAAAATCCATTTTAGATGCAGCATGGATTTTGAATGAATGTACAGAAATCACAGAAGCAGCTCAAGCTCTTCCAAAATAAATAGTATCACTCCAGGGCCTCCTGCCAGTCTTCTTAGATAGCACCCCCTGCTGGATCATTAAGGAACTTCACTACAAATTAGTGTTCGAAATTGGAAAAAAGATTCTTGGGGAAACAAACGGATTTTGAAAGCATTGAGTGAGAGACGGGTTATTTAGTAAACAGTTTTTTTTTTTAATTTAGGAAGACTTTTATCTTAACAGACACTAGGAGAATACACAATAAGACAAATTGGTATGTATAATGTGCTAAAAAGAGAATATTTAAGCACTAAGAAAACTTAATTATCCCATTATTTAATACAAAAACAAAACAATGTTAATGCTATTATGAAGGTAGCCTACACATAAAGAATTTAATAATCCTTCTCTTCTCTGCCCATTTACAGGCAAAACAAACTGAGGGGAAGTGATTTATGGGAGATCATGCATTAGTGACAAACCAGACTAAATTCCTGGTCTCTGGACTCCTGTGCTCTTTTAACTGAATTCAGCTGCCTCTCATATAAGAAAGAATCTGTGGCCCAACAAATGCCCTATTATTTGGTTTGGCCCTAAGTTAATATTGTGCAGGGGCGGGGGGGAAGGGGGAGAAAGAGCACAAATATTATCTCAGATAAATCCTGGTAAATAGCTAAAGAAAAACAAAATAACTGCCTTACTGCCTTATCTGGTCAGATGCATCAAATGTCTGTTCACTTACAAAATCATGGAAACTGCCTTTAGCAACCTTTCTGTCTACACAAAGAACCCAAGTATTTTATGTGCAAAATCTGGAGGTCTCTGATTCGGCCCCAAACTGAATCCATTATATTTCAGTCACATTGAGATCAGTTTCGCCTGGTCCTGGCCTCAGCCGGATGGCATTTGGTTGAACCTAAATAAAAGTCATGGCCGTGGAAAGGTGGTGGTCTGCAGGAGAGTCCTAGAAGAGAAGGGGGAGGTAACATTTGTTAAGCAATGAATTAAAATGCCAGATTCTGTGCTGTGCAATTTTATTTCCTTTATCTTTTTTAACGCAAGAAATACAGGGAAAATATATTGTTATTCCCAGTTTATAAGAAATAAAACTTGAACTCTATTCCAAGGTTTTAAGTGTCAGAACTGGGATTAGAATCAGTATTTGTCCAACTTCCCAAATTATGTTATTTCTACTATGTGCAAGGACCCAAGGACAGTTCTTCGTAAAGAAAATAGATAATTGTGTAATATATTAACCTGGCTAAGTGTTAGGTAGTTAAATTACCTTATTATTAAAACAACTCAATATTAAGTAGGTTCTATGTTAACTTGTTAATAAAATGACTTAATTATTATGGGCATACCCGTTAGATTCCAAATCTTACTTCTGAGTCCAAGAATAAGGAACAATGAATAAGGTTAAACATAAAAATGTTTAACACAAAGCAACCTGTTAGGTGGTCATTTACAATAGCACAGATTAGTTGACCTTATAGCATACGGGGCTAAACAAGGCAAAGTCCCAGGCATGGTCTCCATCAGAGCAAGGAAACATCACTCCAGCTCATGCCCACAGACTGCTCCTTGAGCAATACCACATATATAAACCTTCATTTACAAGCTGAGCTGAAGAAAGAAACCATATCACCACCACTAAACTACAATTCAAAGGACTTCCTCACTTAGGTGGGTGAGCAGCAGTAACAGTAGGACTACTGACAAGATTCATTAACTATATGTATTTTTACACATGTAATATGGTCTGATTCCAAAGCGCAATGCTGAAGGAAAGGAATGGGTATATTTGGTTTTTTTATAACATTTGGTAGATGAGAGGCAACATGTTCAGTATAGGAAACGATATTTTTGTGAAAATGCACTTACTAGGAAAGTATTCAGTCATTAGCATAATTATTGAGGCTTACTAGATTAATTTGCGCATGATTTGGACATTGTTTATAGTTGTTGGAAAGAGTAGGCTTCTTCTTAACAATAATTGCCTTAATTTCCATAATTTAATACTCATATATTATCTATGTTTGATCAATCCAAGGAAGGCCACTTATGTACATTAAATGTCAGGGGGGGGTATAAGAAATATTGTGGCCTTATTTCAGCCTTTCCCTTTTTTACCTTAAATTTCAAAATAGATGCCACACTTTCTCATGACTTTAACATGTATCAAACGGCAGTAACTGACCAGGATTTACATTTGAAGTTTGCTGCGGAATTTGGTAGAATATATATATCTAAAACATATAAGTATACATTCTTACCCCATGCAGCAAATATACATATTCTTAGATATCAGACAGTGCATGGAATTGGGGAAAGGTTATGAATCTGATAAAGCAACCACATGAATTTGCTAGTAATCCACATAATCCCGATTATTAATTCATTCTCCAATATTGTGGGAAACCCCAAGATTATAACTGTATTTTTAGGATCTGCTTGAGAAACTACATATTGGGTCATGATTTCAGGATTCCCGGAGTCCACAGTCCATGTTAGGGGAACTTCAGCTCATGGGCATCCAGTTTCTTCCAGGTCTCTAGGCTTCAGGGTTATATCAGGACTGGGCCAGACCTCAGGAGACCTCCTGTGATTTGAAGAGTTGCTGAATCTCTTCCCAGTCTTAAGCAGTCCTAGAAGCTTCCTGGAGGAGGGCTGGTTGGCATGGGGCCTGTTTGCTTGAGAGTTGTCATCCCATCTGGGCTTGAGTGCCTTCTGGGCTGGGGAGTCTGTTGAATCATCAAAACCAAAGCCCTTAAGTTACTGCACTTCCCACAGGGGCATAAGATCTGACAAGGCTCCTCAGTGTTTTTCAAGTTGCTCCAAATGATGCCTACTGAATTAGGCTTTCTGTTCTGCAAAATGCCAACAATAGCCTAGAATCCTTCTAACCCTAAACCTTCTAAGCTAAGTCCTGGGCTATGCCAACCCCAGAGTAGTTGTTTTTCTGCCTGTCCTAATTTAGTACTAGTGATTAAGACAGACTGCAGCCATTAAAACAGATATGGGTTCAAATACCAGCTTCTTACTCACACCCCAGCTCTGAGAACTTAACAAACTGCCTTACTTACTCAAACCTCAATTTCCCCATTTTAAAATGAGAATAAATGCCCATATCTCACAGAATATGGAGAAATATCAAATGACAAGATATGTGTAAGCACATAGAAATCATTTAGCACGAGTATTAAGTAGTTGTTATTATTACTGATATTGACATTTTTGCTTAAGAGAGGCTTATTTTATTCATCTTTAGTGATTTAAATACATTTTGGAATTAGTCAAATGTTTTTAATATTCTTAATAATGTGTTGCTTATGTAGACATTTGGGATTTTAATGACAACCTTACTGTGAGTTAAAATTGAATCCGTTATTCTAATTTCTACTAGTCTGTGTATTATTAGAGAAATGCATCCTGCAGGTCTAATCTCCAGATATCCAAATCTATCTGAGATAAGGAGAATTAACTCAATATTTTGAAGTTCCTTCTGACTTTATATCAAACACTGATAAATGAGAAAACAACATGGAGAGTTTTTTTTTTTTTAAGGTTTTCTGTGAGGGCCTACTGAAATAATTGCTTATGTTCATATTTTTTTAATATACCATCCATCAATAATTGTCAACTATAAAAAATAATAGCTTGTAAATCCCATCTTGAACAGATATAAAGCTGAATTTTCCTTTTTCTTAAATTGTCTTAGGTGATGGAGGAATCCAGAATGTGCACAGTGCCTGGTGGTTTGGCCAGAGTGAAGAAACAATTTGAGAAGGACAAATTTGCTTCTTCTTGTAACACCTTGTCTCAGTACCACAACAGATCTGAGCAGGTAATGCATAAATCACATATGGTCGAAGTGCTCTAATTTCAGTGCCAATGCAGAAAGCCCCCTGTTCAGTGGTACATTTATTTTCATCACTCATTAACAAATACTGTAATTTTAAGATGCTTTAGAAAATCATCTTTAAAGCATATCAATGTATTGATTTACTTACTTGGAGCATTTTGTCATGTTTCTAGGGAACCGTGCTGGAATATTTTTCTTCTCAGCTTCTAATGTTTCAAACATAAATGAAAATTGAATAGCCTGGGTTAGTCAACAGGTAAATAGAAATGTTGAGAGGCACGTTTGTATTGAGCCTCTGCTCCTAGGTTGTAATTCATGATAAACTATCTGCTGGTTGTTTGCACAGATCCAATGTGAAGCATTATCTAGCTGATCATTGTGGTGAGTTTTCTGTTTTCTTTAAAATCATCAAAAATTGAGTAGTAGAACCCAGATGCTACATAAAACTGCATAATGCAATTTCTACATTTTATCTTATATAAAAGATTTTTTCCCCCATTTCATTCCTCCATTATCATATATCACCAAATATTGTCATGGGTTATAATGATTTTTGAATGTGAGAATCTTCAGTAATAAAACCCATTAGACTGAACTTGGCACTTTGAAAAATAGTAATTGCACTTGAAACAGCTGTATTTAGGTCCATGTTTTCCATGAGGAAGAGAGTAACTGGGGTACTTCTAAAATTTTGTAGTGGAAAATAGAAGGTAGTTTTTTGTTTGGTTGGTTTTTGTTTTAAGAAAAATCCCTAGGATATTTGGAGTTATCTAAGTTTTAAAAATTAAGGCAATTGTGTGGTATCGCATGGGTGGGGGGGAAGTATATCAGATAGATTAAAAATCTGATCTGTGAAATAGTATTTGTTTTCTTTTCCTGGCTTTGTCTGAGAAGTAAAAATTGTACAATATAAATAGCTCAATGAATTAGTGGTAAGATTTATTTTAACTTTGCCTGAAGGAAACAAAATGTGAATAAGAAATTAAGACTGGATATACTTGTGGTCTAATATATAGCTGTTGCAACAACGTAGGAGTCTTTAGGTGAGTCAGTTGTGTGATTGCTTGGAAGTGGTCAACAATACAAAATGTTGTTAGGATCGTTGATAACTTAAGTAACGAGGCCCACATAGAGATCTATGTATGTACAGATCCTTTGTTTTGCGGGGAAACATTGTGATAGAGTGTAAGGGCTATGGGGCTTCTAGGTCTGAGTTCAGAGGCCGCCTCTGCCACCTACCAGCCGAGTGACACAGACGCAAGGCCACCGTCATGGCGCATGGCCCTGGGTGGTCACTCAGGGCCCCATTCTCAGAAGGGCCCGGCACTTAGCTTAATGCTTTGCTATCATCTTGAAATCCTTAATAATTTTGGAACAAGGGACCCGGGCCTGGCATTCTCATTTTGCACCAGGTCTGGAAAATTATGTAGTCAGTGCGACATAGACCGAATTCATCGACCCTCAACTCTCAGTTTCTGATTAAGATGGGGCAACTGACGAGGGATTTGCCCACCTCATGAGGTTACTGTGGAGGTCTAATATGACAGAGTGGTTTCCGTGAAAGTATTTCATTACCCATGAAACTTGAGGTCAGTTAGGACTCCTTAATATTGCAAGAGACAGAAAGCCCAACCAAAAGTGGCTTAAGCCAAAAGGAACATCATAGATTCACAAACATGCAGTCTTGTGGAAGGGAGATCTGGTGTCAGCTCCAGTGGTTTCCTGAAGGAGCCGACTTGGGCCAACCAATGTTTAGGAATGTTGCAAACCAGGTAATGTCAAGTTAATAGCTTGAAATCCGCCACAGCGAGAATATTTGAAATAGAGAAATTGGCAAATACAACAAATCAGGGGTATTCTTTCTTTCTCTCTTTTTTCCTTCCTTTCCTTCTCTCCTTTTTTCCCCTTTTTTTTCCTTGAGAACCCATTGTTAAATATGTATTTCCTTACCATTAATGTAAGGGCTCAACATATGTCCCTAGCATAGTAGCTAAGAGCAGAAAAATGAGCCAGATCACTTGCGTCCAAATCCCTACTCCTTCATCTATTAGTTGTGTGACATTAGGCAAGTTCCTTAGCTTATCTGTGCCTCAGTTTCCTCAATTATAAAGTCAAGATTATAATAGTACCTATCTCATAAGTTTGTTAAAAGGACTAAATGGATTATATTTGTAAAGTGCTTAAGACCATGCCTGGCCCATTTTAAACACTACACAGTGTGTATTTAAAAAAAAAAAAAAACAATAATAAGTATCACCTTGAACATATTTCTTTTTTTTTTTTTTTTTTAACCTCACTTCTTTTGGGCTGGTCCCATTCTCACCCAGGTTTCCCCCAGATAGTAGTAAAATAGATGCAGAGAAAAAGTAAGATCTTTTTCCCAGCAGTTTCGGGAACAAGCCTTACTGCATCTAATTGGCTCTAAATGGAACACTCATGTTCTTCCTAGAACTAATTGCTACAGCCAGGGGACACTGGTTGGCTGAAGCCTCTGTACCTGTTGGCCTAAGTGGAAGTTCTCAGCATTCAGTTATCAAGGGAGAATAAATGGATACTGGGTAAAAACAAAACCAACAGCAGCAACATACAAATGTTACACACACACCCACCCCCGCTATAAGCTCCTTGGAAATGTAATCTATTATTAAAATCTGTAGCCCCTACTCTGGAACATGAAATATTAATGCAATTGAGTGCAATAAATAAAACCATGCACTAGAAGTCTGAATATCTGCAGGACTCTGGGCCTGTAGTGACCTCTCTGAACTTCAGTTTCATTATCTACGTGTAGACATGTTAATAATACCCAATAATTCCATGAGGAATGACTAAGCCTAGGTCATAATGCCATCTAAGATAAATAATATAGAACGGAAACATGTTAGAATAAACTAGTAAATATCTTTTATTGAACTGTATACTGAAGTCTGTGAGAAATAGATAAAAGAAAAAAAGCCATCCACACTTTAGAAAATGAAATGACTAATTTATAATCTTTATTAGAAATTTGAGATTCATGTCAAATTTGGTCATAGAGGGGGAAAACATAGAAAAACCATGTCTTAGATATTCACTTAAGCTTTTAAAGCTATTAAATGCATTCTAAAATTTGCTTCTCTTATCAGTGGGGATTGAGGATGTTTACAGGTAGAGGTGGATACTTAATTCTGTTTTACCTAAGCTGGTGTCCACCCAGACGGTATTTTCAGTCTTTGCTTGTTGAAAGTACTTGAGATTTATCTCTCTGCTAAGTCTGCCCCTGGCCAAAAAAATTTTTTTTGTTAATATATAAAAATTTATATTAATTTGAAAACCAAGTTTGATTAGAGTTAAAAGAAAGAACATTTGTTTTGAATTTCTGACAATATTTAATGTCACAATTAGTAATAATCTTATAAGGTGTGATAATTAAGGTTCAATCTGCCCCTCTCCTTTCTAATATACTGAAGTCAGAGGTTTCAGGGTAATTAGCTATTTGGTAGTCGTTTGGGAGATGAGCAACGGGGGTAGACAAGTTTTGGAAATTAAGCTATCTCTCAGGTTAAAGATCCCTTCTGTCTGCTGATTGATCATATCAGACTACGTTTTATTCAAAAAGGGGTTCTGAAAAAGAAAAAAAAGAGGTATAAAATATAGGAACTTTCGTTTATGCCAGACATTTAAAATCTGAGATAGTGTCCTATTTATATATTCTAGACTTGTCATGCTTCATGGTTCTGCCTGTTTAAGTTAGCAGCATCACTGCTAGCCTGTGGAGTATCCTTATGTAAAGTAGAAAAAGCAGCCACTCTGGACCATCAGAGCCACTGGGTGATGGAAGCGTGGGGCGAGGGTTCAGCTTCTTAAAAGAATGCTTTGGGGAAATGTTATTTAATCTTTTCCTGATTCCTTAAAAGGGTGCCTTGAAATACGCTGCGGAAGGTATTAGAATACATGGTTATTGGGCGCCTGGGTGGCTCAGT
>NC_138371.1:58890593-58927667 GCF_054177405.1 Leptonychotes weddellii | reverse complement strand
AGAATGAGAGAGAGCACATGAGAGGGGGGAGGGTCAGAGGGAGAAGCAGACTCCCCGCCGAGCAGGGAGCCCGATGCGGGACTCGATCCCGGGACTCCAGGATCATGACCTGAGCCGAAGGCAGTCGCTTAACCAACTGAGCCACCCAGGCGCCCCAGGGTTTGACTTTCATCTTCTCATAGGAATGTCCTTGTTTTCTTTCCCCCACACTTATGCCATCCTAAGTACTTCTTTGCTTATTAATTTTGAAGTCCTGGAAGCCTGTACTCTTCTGGGGTTGCTTGGTTTGGTTGTTTTTTTTTTTTTTTTCTCCTAAGTGGCTCAAGTGGGAAGGAGCAGAAGGAGCTCCAAAAGTTTTGGAAGTCATCAGTGCAATACAGCACTTAGGCAATTGCTTTTATGTGAAAATGGCTGCACGGAATCCGTGTCAAGAGGGTGAAGTATTCCGGACCTTCACCCCCTGCAGCCACCTCTCACGTGGACCAAGAGAAGCTCCGAGACAGTGTGTATCTTCCTGCATATAGCCGCTGTCTCAAACACCCGAATGTAAACATGAGCACTCTGTAAGATTACGTGGGTTTGAAACAATCCCTAGACAACTGTAGGTTGACAGAAAACATTTCTGACAGCTTGTGACAGATATAATCTGATGTCTGTGTGTTTTAGACTCTTTAAAGGTGACCCATAATTATTTTCTAGCAGACTAAACATATTTTTTGTCGGCAAAATGTCCACATTGCAAAGCATTTCTCCTGTGAGTGCTTTAAACCTACCTTTAGCTTTCTGCCGCGTACGTAATTCTTCAAGGTCATAGATTTCTATTAACAGCCCCAACCTAACCTGGATCTCTATCAACAGATAAGCTTGTGATCAAAAGCGTGCCTCGTATTGTATTTTAATTGCGTATACTATTTCTTAATGACTATTACAACTTAAAGTAACATCCCTCAAACAGGAAGCTTGAGTGATGGTTAGGCCTGCTGGCTCCAAAGCCAGACAGCCTGGGTTAGAATCCTCTGAGTTAGCCACCTGATCTCTGAAAAATGAGGATGAAGTAACAGGTGTGTTTTAAGAATAAAATAAGATGGTCTGTGTAAAGTTGTTACTAAAATGTCTGGCATATACAAACTGTTCAGTAAACACCAGCTATTTTCATCAGCAGTATTGTCACTAAAGCTAAGACAGCATAATCAAGTGGTAATTATTCTCAAAGGAGAATATGGTTCATAAACATTCTATGTATATGTAAAAAGACAAAGAAGGATAACATTGCTCTATGCCTCACACCTCACACACCTCAATTTTTTTTTTTCCCCAGTTCTTTGGCCTTTGGAGACAGAATAATTTCCTAGGAGCTCATTAAGTAATTAAAGATTAGTTTAAAATTAACATCCCTCTGAATGCTTTGGGTATCTGTTGTTCTGGAGTAGTCAGTAACTTTAGTGCATATTTTAAAAATTGTGAGAGCAGGTCTCCTTTTGAAGAAAAAGTGCTTCACCCCAACTCTAGGAAATGACAAGATGAGGGGGATCTCTGGGAAAGCTGAAGAGAGGAATGTGTGTGGGACATACTTTGCACTTCGCACAGGTACACAGCAGCCTGGGATGCCATAATGAATAAAAGCATGTTTTTCAAGTGGGAGCAAGTGAATAACATAGCATTTGCTTTTGAAGACTGCTTTATTCACAGTGTTGTGACATGATCCACTGCGAGGAAAATATAATTAATATATGAATTGAATCAGGCAAGAGAGAAAAAAGCGTACCCTGCTCGAATAAATGAGGAAAAGAGAATGAGTTGAGGCAGTGCTGATTTTTTTCCATCTCTACGAGAGCTGTGGCTTCTCAGCTTGTTTTAGCTGATGTGTGGAAGGGAGAGAAAAACATTCGTAAGGGGTAGAACCCACCTTGTGACATTTTCTGGTTTGTGCCTCGAAACAATGAAGGTAAAATACATGCCTCCAGTTGTCTGAATAAAATATAGTGGGGTTTTTTTTCCCCCAACATACAATGCTAATATGTACAAATACTAAGAAATAAGGGCCCCTATTTGCCAGAGAACCATTTCTTTCCCTGACACCAGCCAGGGAATCATCCTGACCTTTCTCCAGATAGGCCAGCGAATACACATAAATTTCCCACCTTCCAAACCATTTAAATCATCTTCTACAACTCTTTCTCAGCGCCTATTGCGAGTGGGCTTTGGTACTGAAAAGAACACAATAAGATTAATTTTTTAATGCTGACTCAGAATCAGAAGACCAAGAGTTTGCTAAATAAAACCAGCAATAAAACAAGGGCTTCAACCAACGGAGGTCTGTAACCCACTAAGAGCCAGACCTGCACAAGCTGGTTTATGCAGAATTTGGCTCACTGGAGTTATTTATTAACAAAAACATCCCGGTTCCTGATGCCATACAGCAAACCAGCTTTGCTCTATGCTAGTAACCAGTTTCCTTTTCAGTTCAGCAAGAGGTAGAAATGCAAACTTTGATCCAATTGTGGGTTTGGAGATGCACACTTGATAAACTGAATTTTTCACCTCTACTTTTACATTCAAAACTATCTCTGTTGTGTTCATGATTGGGCCGTTTCATTACTGCTTTCTGTACCTGTGCCCTGGCCCCGGCTACCTTGCCACCTTGTCACGGGTGACCTTCCCATTAACTCAGTCTCCATCCGTGTCTCTTCTCTTCCTATCCATGTCTACCTTCCTAGAGCTCTGTAGGTCTTGGGGGAAGCCCCTACTTTTTTCTGGAGAAATCAAATCGAGAAGAATTATATTTTGTAAAAACAATTCCTTGCTCAAGTCGCAAGGTAAATTAACTGCAGTTACTACACTCGTACCAACTATAATAAAAACAAAAGCAGAAACACAAACTAAACTCCATAAGAAATTGTATTTCTCTGGAAGAAAGAAAGGAAGGAAGGAAGGTTTTTCCTACAGGTCCCAACAAACCAGCTTCCATCATAATGGAAGGATGCATGCCTGCATGAGCCTGGTTCGTCTAGAAGTGCGCCCCACACTCCCTATGAAGCCCCTACTCCATGCTTCTACCCGAGGTGTCCCTGTTTGGGGGTACAACAATGTAGTGGTGGGGGGTCTTCAACAAGTCCTCTGTCCACCATCCAGTGGTTTCTACATCACCCGGAACCTGAAGCAGGACAGCTTTTCAGAGCCCTTGATTTGTCCCCTCCTACCTCTTCTCTGATGAGATAAGGATTTAGAATCAAACCATTCTCCCTGTGAGGTTGAGACATGGAGTCTCTGAGGGAGCTCAGGTCCCCTGAGTCACCTAGGCCCTCAGTAAGGTTGGATCCTCAAGTGTAAGTTAATACACTGGAACTCTCCAGGCAGCCCAGGTCATTCGGACTAAATGGTTCTGGCCTGTGGTCAGGGATTCGAGAATAGTACAGCTCTTCGGGTGATTCTGATGTGCAGCAATGACCACAGCAGTGCAAACCTGAGCCAGGATTTGTAATCCCAGAGATGACCACTCCCCTCTTAGCTTCTCATCGAGGCTTCTCCTCTGCCTACCTCAGCCTTCTGCAGTCTGACAGCAGACTGTTTATATTGACATTTCTCTTGAGATGCCTACATTATCGGTCAAAGAATAGAACAGAGACTGTGGAGAACAGAGAAAGCAAGAGCTTAAGGAAATCATGGGGAATAAAATAAATGTCAGTCAGCCAAACAGCCAATTTACTGGTACCCCCAAACCCTGTTAGCGCCTTTGTTAATTTCAGACACTATTGAAATACTGTTATTTGTATATATACACAGGTTATATTTAAATATTAAAAATAAACTAAATAATTTAATGATATAAATGAAATAAGGAAAGATACATCAAAATTTTTAAGGTAAACCAATTAGAACAAAGATAAACTAAAAAATGAATGAATTTATTAGCTTAGGCCCTACTAATGTACCAATAATTAACTAAAACTGAGATTTAACTCCTTATTGTTGTCATCTTTTATCAAAAAAACTTTAATTTTATAGGATTATACAATCCGTACACCTAATGTCTCTTGAGTTTGTACCTTCGATATCTCTATACAAATACTATTTTCTGAAAGACACAGGATTTAATTGTAAAGTGATGGACTTTATTAAATAATGCAGTAAGCCTGCTCATAGTCATTTGGCTCTTTACATAACTAAACCAATGTGTCTGCTTTTCCCAAGCCATGAGGTGTGCCCATAAAGTACGATTAAGACTAATGTCTGTGATCTGCTGACATCACTTGCTTTACTTTGGAGCCACACACTGTAACTCTCAAAGTCAGCTGTCCCCAAATGAAGCCGATGGTGATTACGAAATGTCTGCTGAGGTGTGACCATAAAGTCTTAGTCATGGTCCCTTTGCAACTTCCAATTTCAGCTTCTTTCTGCAGAATCTGTTGGTTTGTGAGTTCTCCTGCTAGTGCACAGAGGGATTCACTCCTCTCCCCCCTGGGGCAGCACTGTAGGGCACTGCAGTGCATCATTAAAAAGGGAAACTCATTCTAACCCCATGCTCTGAAGACACTGGCAAAATGTTTGCCCTGGTCCTTTGTGGAAACTCGGTCTTCTTGGTGAGATGGTGCAGTCTGTCCGGTGCATGCATTCAGCCTGGGCTCCTTTTTACTATGCCATTAATAACTAAATGAGCTAATCTGCCTGGTGACTTGGAGGGGTTGAGAAATATTAGCCTATGAAGGGTGCCCTGGCACTATTTCTCAGGCTGTCAGAGCCTCAGGGGTTAGTACAAAAACCTGTAAGTAAGACTGAGTTGCAGGCACAGAGGCAAGTGCTTTCAAAAAATCCCAAATTGGTCGCTGTTCTGTCTATGATTCATCCTACTCGTGCTCCAAAATAGAATTTGCAGGAGCAATGTTTACCCCAGTTATTGGAGTACCACTACCACAGCTTTTCTTCTAAATGGTATTATGGGTTTCTGTAAACCTATTTTTTCTTATAGAACCCATTTTCCATTTCATGTGCAGGAGACAAGTGCACTTACAGATACACCCTTCACTCCTTTCAAGTAAAATTAATTGGGATTGCTTTAGGGGAAAAGGAGTGGTATTGTTTGTTCTTATCTCAGGGCCCAGGGATGTTGAGAGAGTGTCACCTGGACTCTTTCCCACTAAACACAAAATCATGGCCCAGAGTTTCATGTTCCCAGTGATCCCCAAAAGTATCTGATGTTGATGAAGATGTAAAACACAGACATTGGGACATGATGGAATTTTATGTCATCTTTTTTTTTTTTTAAAGATTTTATTTATTTATTTGATATTTGACAGAGAGAGAATGAGAGAGAGAACACATGAGAGGGGATAGGGTCAGAGGACAAAGCAGACTCCCCGCCGAGCAGGGAGTCCGACGCGGGACTCGATCCGGGGACTCCGGGATCGTGACCTGAGCCGAAGGCAGTCGCTTAACCAACTGAGCCACCCAGGCGCCCCGGAATTTTATGTCATCTTGTCTGGGAGGTGGGAGCCACGGAGGGAAAGCTGGAGGAAGGAATGCATTGATATAGCCCCTTTTTCAATTTGAAGTCTCATATTAGTTTAAAAATAGAACTGTGCTCTTTGTATAATTATACTTAATAGAATTCTCAAATAAAGAAACAATACATTATACTAACTAAAGTTGCTTTATGTTTGAATTGTTAGAATGGCAAGCTGTGGGATTTTAAATTCATAGACTTTGCTAGTTTTTGAGGAGCAAGGAAAATTATAACGAAAGAAACATTAACATTACAGAATCATTATGCTTGTAGAACTTAGTAGAAGCTGCAAAATGTTTTTTCCACTGTTATTTTTATGAAAATAGGTGTTTTCTGTAAGCACTTGACATAAGATATTATTAGCTCTTTCTACTTCTTCTGTGTCTAGTATTTCTCAAAATAAGCCCATCCTCATGGGTCTTTGAAAATTATTAGATTGAGACACGTTTGTCTATTCTTTTGCATGTTCATTTATTAGTTTGCATAATTACAAATGATCACACTCCCCACCCCCCCCCCAAAAAAAACGTGAGAAAATACAAGCCTGAGAGAAGGAAGAGACATTAAAACATTCTGTCCTCAGAACCATTCTATTGCAGAGATAACTGTCTGGAATATTGCTTGGGAAATTTATTTTTTTCCAGCTTCTATGCAGATCTCAAGATCACAGCACATGGAAAAAGATTACATCTTCTTCCAACAGCCTTATTCTTTATCCCTCTCTGTCCAGAGTCATCTACCATGGTAAGGAGCAAGTTATTATCTCTTTAGGAACCAGCTGAGGCTACTTCATTTCCTACCCCATCAGGACAGGGCACATTATAGACCAGTCACCAGACTGATACCAACAGGGGGAGCCAAGAGCTCAATCTATCTTCCTTACCCTGGGGGAAATACCAAGGATGCTAAAGACCTCATCCTGCTATGGCATTTGAAATTCATTCCTTGTCTTCAGAGTACAAATTACAAAAACTGAATACTAGAATTTATCATATCACACAGTGTTCAGATACATTTTGGGGAGATATGGATGGAACTTTGATGAAGTCAGCACTTCGGGCTGGGATTCAGTTTGTGAGCCTTTTATCATAAATATTTTGTGCCATAATTCAAAAAATAACAACAGTTCCCCCCAAATTATTTGTCTTTTTTTGTTGTTTTGGAGGATTAAAAATGGAATTTTCCTTTTTTTCCCCCCTCAATAACTTTTCCTTCATGCCCTTATTTTTCTAGGTCTTTTTCATTACTAAAGGAAATTATGATAATGACAGAGTATACCATCAAGTCTGGGTCCAGAAAATAGACAAAGAAAAGAAGCAATAATTTGCAGGGAGGAAGGAATGTGAAGAAACTATGCATGAGAGAATTACAGACACATACAGAACTACTTTTTCTATAGCAAACCAAATGCAAATATGTTGATTTGTTCCTATAAAATAGTGGTGAGACAGACAATATCTTTTCACACAAAATGCAGGTTAAATCATTTCATAATCATGGGCTCTGTGTTTGACACTTACTCTCAGTATAATCTCCCTTCTTACAATCTTGAGATATGTGATCAAATATTTATCTGAATATTTATCTGAATATTTGAGGTAAGTTTTAAAGACCTATCATTCCTTTTCATCAATGCCTGTTTGAATCTCATCTGCTCTGATCCATCCTTAAAGAACAAACTTGATCTTCAGTTATGAGCCTCCAGCAGGTGCGTAGGTTTTCTGTCCTTTACAGTGCACCGCCATTGATAAGCTTAATTGGGAGGACATCCATTACAGATCAGAGTATGTCCTTAAATTTCATTTCATCTTATTTTTTCTATAAGTTTATAGGAGTTAAATGGCTCAAATTTTTACTAATTGTTGATATATTTTTTATGTAAAATGAAACTACGTAAGCATGTACTTAAAGCAAATAGTCCTTGGCCCTTTTTAGTAAGAACCCTTTTCAATTTTGAGACCTCTTAAACTTCTGGCATTTTTTGTATTTGTCAAACCTTTGCACTTGATGACCAATATTATATTGATAGAAAAGATGTTTCACTGAATCACCAGCCCTAAAAGAAAGGAAAAAATGTGTAGTTACCTGCTATCGTAGTGAAAAGGATATTGTAGTGAAAGACCCAGTGATTTTTAAAGAGCTAATGCAGTACAAATTACTACATGATTATTAATTTTTGGATTCTCTGAAGGCATCTCAGAATTGTGATGTTCTTCAGTATATTTAACTGGTTGAGGATGATGGATCTCCTTTTCTCTTTTCCCTACCTTACACACACTCTAAGCACATAATAAGTGCACACTGAATACATCACTTACTGCTTTTAGGTGTTAAAAACATTGGTTCAAAATAGCTGGCTGATGGAATTCTTATGAAAACATTATATTCATGGTATATGTTTGGTGTTTTTAAAATCTTGCATATCATTCTTCCTTCTCTCTTTTATGTGTAATCAACATGTAGATTTTACGAACAGTAGAGTTTTAAAGAAATTAGACATTGTACAAGTGTGAAGAGCCTTGTACATTTCCTGACACATACAACACTCAATCCATGGTAACCCTTCATATCTATCTCCTTCAGTGCTTCCCCACTCTCTGTCCCAGAAGATTACAAATGAGGATTTTAAGTGAGACTGAAATTAGTTGTAACTTATTTACCTGATTTCTCTCTTGAATTGATGACAAACTCTAGCTATAATCTAATATTCCTGTCTGCCACTTCAATCTCTTTTCATTCCCCATGTTGCTAGTAGATACATTGACCAGTGAAATTGCAACTAGTTACCCTTTTATTTTTCCCCATTTTTCCTTATTTTGAAGAAAACCCAAGTGATCAGAATAATTTATTTGTAGCCATAACTGATAATTACACTGCCTTGTTTGCACAGATAATCTTGAAATGGTTTCATCAGAGCCAAATCTATTTTATTGTGTTTCTTCCTTCTGTTTGGATTTTATATTATGATTTAAAATGTCACTCCTCCCAGTGAACAAGACTGATGGCCATAGAGACTCAGAGGGACAGTAAAAGAAGGAGGAAGGTTTGTTTAACAGGAACTCTTTCCGACCTCTTAGCAGGCAAATTGTACTGTCTCAAAGTCTTCCTACATGCACTTGTAGCATCACATGGAATATATATTACCAAGAAATAGGCCCAAATCAATTCCATTATAAGACATGAATAGTGTTTTCTACTATGCTATCTGTTGTAAAAAATAAACACCTTTACTTATGTTTTTAGCTGGTTTCCATTTGATTCAGAAGACCTCAGCATTCATGAATAATACTCTTTTTAGCAGGGTTAATGGACACTCGTCATTCTTTTTGACACTTGAAACTTCTTCCATACTTGGGAACTCCTCTGCCCAATGAGCAGAAGCAGCCTCCACGAGGAGAAGCGGCAAATACCATATGCCTATTGTCCTAGACCTCCTGGTATCTAGGACCCAGACTTATGAACTAGATTGTAAAAATCAGACACCCCCAACTCAGACTTTGCATAAAGAAATGATGAAATGACATGAGAAGCAGGGACTATGTGGAATTAATCTTAATTATGGCTGGTGGCAGGAGATTAGCAACATCCAATTTCAAGAAATAACTATTCTAGAAGCAACATCCATTATATACTATTGATAGCTTTGGCAATGAATGTGTCTGTTATTCAGTGTCAGCAGCATGGGTGCATTCACCAGATGGTTCTGCAGCATTATTCAGCTCTGTTACCAGCTACAAAACCTCCAAGTCTTATTTTCTGGAATCCTGAAGATTCCATGAATTCCACTCCCCACCTCTGCCGTCCAATATCTCTTTAACAAATTACCTTTCCTGTTTAAATCACTCAGAATCTGATGCTTGAAACTGGGAGCTGTGACTGGATTAAAAAAATATATACATGTAATATACAAATCTTAACATTTTTAATTTATTGTCTAAATGATAGTCATACAACAGGACTTTTAGGGAGGAAGAAATGCATAATTGTAAATCACTATGAACTGTTCACTAGGTATTAGTTCATGAAAGATTAGTTCATAGAAAAACTAAATAGGGGGGCGCCTCGGTGGCTCGGTTGGGCGACTGCCTTCGGCTCAGGTCATGATCCTGGAGTCCCTGGATCGAGTCCCGCATCGGGCTCCCTGCTCGGCAGGGAGTCTGCTTCGTCCTCTGACCCTATCCCCTCTCATGTGTTCTCTCTCTCTCAAATAAATAAATAAAATCTTTAAAAAAAAAAAAAAAGAAAAACTAAATAGGTGAATAGGTGATCACAAAGCCACTCTCTGGTCATGTCTCTGTAGAGTATTTCCACGTCCTAACAGCCAGAATGATTTGGAGGAGTCATAATATCACAGGCACTTTTTTCCTTTCTCTCTTTGAATAAACCCCTGAAATCCACTACTTCTCTGGTGGAAAAAGAATGTATATATTAGAACTTGTTTTTTCTTTAGTTTCTGGGCTTAGTTCTATAATGAAAAATTCATGGTAAATTTCAATGGTAAAATTCATAGACAGAGCCATAGACAATCTACTTTCATCCCACCTTTTCTTTTTCTTTTCTTTTTTTTTTTTTGCCTTGCTGACTGTGTAAATAGCTGACACAAAGTAAGTGTGCAATGAATATCTATTAAGTAAAGATAGCAAACACTAATGTAGCACTTATGAGCCAAGTGTTCACTTATATTAACTCCTCATACTACCCTCTGACATAGGCACTGTTATTATTCCCTAATTAGTCCTTTTTATTTGGGGGGAAGGGTTGGGGAGAGGACAAGAAATGGACACATTGAGGGGTTAAGTAACCTGCCCAAAGAAAGTGAGCAGAAGTGATCCCAACTCAAGAAGGATGACTCTGGAGTCTATGCCTTATATATATATATTTTTTATTCAGCTGATAGTCATTAAGCACCCACCATATGTCAGCTACAAAAATTCAATGATGAGTATAATATTTTGCCCTCAAGGAGCTCACTATATCAGAGAAATAGACATATAACAAATAACTCAAGTGCAATTATTCTATGATAGAAAATATAAAGAGGTTTGTTGGGACACAAGGAGGTGATAAACTTTACTCTGAATGAAAGATGATCAAGGAAGACATCTGAGAGCAGAGAATGCTCCAGCTGAGATTTGAAATAGTTTTTCATGAATATAGAATTTCATTCCAGGCAAAAGGAACACCTTATATAAAAGGTAAAATAGTATATTTGTGAATATAGTGAGGCAAAATTGAAACATGAAGCTGGAGATGTAAGCAAAGCCCAGATAATAAAGAAAATTCTATGTTATGTTAAAGAACTGTTACTTTATTGTAAGGCAATCAGGAGCCCTTGAAGAAACTTAAACGAGAGAGTAAGATGAATAGATCTGCACTTAAGAAAGATGTTTCTGGCTCTATAGTGTTGAAATAAAGGGGGTCAAGTTTAGATGGAAGAAGAAGAGTTAGGAGACTACTGAAATAAATTAAATATACAAGGACTTACATGGGTCAGAAGGTTAGGGTAAAGAGAGCATTGACTCGAGAGATAATTAAACATAGAATTGGCAGGGCTTATAGATCTATTGGATATTGGTAAGGGAGGGGTGGTAATGAAGAGGTAGAATTCTTCTGTTTCTCTATTTTGGTTTGCATTAATTAATATAAGATACATGTAACCTCTGGTTTTCTTTTTCTTTAAAATATTTTCATTATTCTTGCAAGCTTTTTATTTGTAATTTCAGTGTTCCTTGAGACTCAAAGTTTTAGCCTCTTTATTGTGCTTTTATGTTTATTTATATCCTCGTGCTACTTTGGTTTTAAGATGCTTTATGTGTATGTTGGATTGAAATACTGTATACGTATGTGTATCTTTAACACACATCTACATAAAACTTCTAGAGGGTATCCTTTACTACAAATTGAATGTTTTTATGTATCCTGCTTTTTTAGTTTGTCAGATAATATATTATTATTTATATAACTAATATGTTTGATGGCCCAGTTGAGAGTGCATCTTTTATATGTTCTTTTTATGAATCTTCAGCATTTTTGGACGCAGGGATATGGCTCTATAAATAATATTTTTTGGAAAGAAGAGGGCAGTCAGAGTTCTAGCAGTTAAAGCTGACATTGCTAATGCAGAAACCTCTTTTTGAAGTCCAATATTTTGACTTTTAAATCAAGTATTTTTTATTAGAAAAGATAAGTTTTGCTCTTAGTAGCTAAATATGACCAAAGCGTAATTATTTTCAGTGAAAAAAAAGTTGAAATTAATTGAATGATAATACTTCTCCCAGAGATTTATGTAATAAAACTACATAATTCATGTACCTGTATTTATTATGAATCTTCCCTCCAGAGAATTTCAAGCTGAGCTTTTTTATTCCATTAAATATATACGTATATATTTTTATATATTGCATAGATACAGAGATAGATGGATAGATAGATGATTGATAGGCATTTAAATAGATTGAGGTATAATTGTAGAAACTCTTATTAAAACAATACTGAAAATGCCTAGCACAATGTGATGGAGTTGGTTGTTTGGTACTTAAGAGCTGTTGGTTGAATAAATGCATACGTGAAGGTATATAAGATCACTTATGTTTAGGGATGCAGTGATTTCAAAGGAAAATGTCACCACCTTACTTTTTAAGTTTCTTTTAATGTTCTGCATCATCGATCTTTTGGATCTGACAATCCAACTAGTACATGCTCATAGCTTTACTATTGAGCCAAATAAAATTGGAGGCTTCACTTCTGAGTATATTGAGTTATACAAAGAATCAGGACTTGCAATCACCTTGATTCTTCTTTCCCCTTGATATCTTTCCCTATTTGTATAAATTAAAAATTAGGATAAAGTATTGTCTTTCATTGTCATCATAAATATCTCAACTTAATTTCTTCATGTCATAGTAATTCTGCTCAATGCATTCTGCTGTTTCTAGATGATGCTTGACTACACTTCAATTTCATCAACTCAATGAATACTAATTCACTAGAAAAAAAAAACATGAGAGACTATGGACTCTGAGAAACAAACTGAGGGTTCTAGAGGGAAGGGGGGTGGGGGGATGGGTTAGCCTGGTGATGGGTATTAAAGAGGGCACGTACTGCATGGAGCACTGGGTGTTATACGCAAACAATGAATCATGGAACACTACATCAAAAACTAATGATGTAATGTATGGAGATTAACATAACCTAAAAAAAAAGCCTATATACAGATAAAAAAAAACCAAACTAGTCTGTTTAGCACCATGAAGATCTTTTTTTAAAAAAAGATTTTATTTACTTATTAGAGAGAACATGAGCAGGGAGGAGGAGCAGAGGGAGAGGGAGAAGCAGGCTCCCCGCTGAGCAGGCAGCCGGATGTGGGACACCATCCCACGACCCTGGGATCATGACCTGAGTTGAAGGCAGGCGCTTAACCGACTGAGCCACCCAGGAACCCCATCACCATGCAGATATTTTTATAAAAAGGCTATTTGAAAATACATATTTCTATTTTGAAATGTTCTATCCCATTGTGTATGTTTGTTGTCTTTGTGCATTTTTTGGTTTCTTGGTACAGGCTTCCCCTCCCTCTGATGATGCCAATTACTCCTTGTAGCATCACAGCTCTGCCCATAATCCTCCATAGATGTTCTGTTCCCTTGCAGTGTTGTCAAGAGGCCTGTTTCTGAGAACACTTTGTAAAGTGATTGACATGTTATTGTTATACACATTGGCTTCAGTAATTCCACCAATTACAAAATGTTCAGTATCAAAGACTGTTAGCTAAAATACTAGAAAATAAAACCATAGGATTATGTGGAAAAAATTTAGAATCTCAATTTTCAAACTAGATTTAAAACTATAAAATTTTCACACTCTTGGAAAAAATGTGACTATTTGCCCGTGCACTTACTCCTTGATATTTAAGGCAGGCGGTGTGTGTGTTTGTGGGGGGGGGGGCAGTCATCTACTATCTGTCAGGATGCTAAATATGGAGATGTGAAGATGCATGAGTTCAGTTAAATGAGAGGTTCATATTATCTAATGACTGTGAAATGTGATAAGTAGATAATAAAGATGTTTACTGACAGGATGGGAATACAACAACAAAAAACAAGCATGAATAGGTAACTCTCTATAGAAGTCAGGAAAGGTTTTAAACAGAAAATAATTTTTGAGCCATGATTTCAAAAATGTATAGTGAATGTAGAAAAGCCTTAACCTGAAGCTCAAACCCTAGGGAAATCAAATTTTTATTGTAGATTTTTAAAGAAAACTTTTTAAAAATAAAGAAAGAAAACCCATGGCAAAAGAAACAGGTTTGAATTTGAATATATCCAAATCTAGAGAAACACAATATATTAACCAGAAATTGTTATGTTCATCACTTAAAAGAAAGAACTGCCTTTTCTTTCAAACCTTGAATCCTCTGACAGTTTTGCTAACATAAATAGCACATTTTTGGTATTGTTTATGTCTGTTTGACAAGGATGCAAAGAGCATTAATACATCATAACTATTTCTAGTTTTATTAAAAATGAGATTAGTGAATAGCTGAATTATTGGCATTGAGCATGAACCGTTTTTTCCACTCTAGTGGGGCAGTTACTACGTACTCTTCTGCCAAATTTTTATCACATTTTTTTTATTTTAAAGATTTTTATTTTTATTTATTTGAGACAGAGAGAATGAGAGACAGAGAGCATGAGAGGGAGGAGGGTCAGAGGGAGAAGCAGACTCCCTGCGGAGCAGGGAGCCCGATGCGGGACTCGATCCCGGGACTCCAGGATCATGACCTGAGCCGAAGGCAGTCGCTTAACCAACTGAGACACCCAGGCGCCCTATCACATTTTTTTCTATTGTGTATACTTCTAAGAGTCACAATAATAGTGAGTCACCATAAAAAAAATTGGTCCTATTCTTTCCTTACTTGTTATGCTAGAAAGAGTTTGAATTTTTATTGGTAGAAATGTACAATGCCTTTTCCTATGATGATAATAACAATGGCAAGTTGGGTAGGCAGAACGTGAAGTCTTTCTTGTGCTGGAGAAATCTCCTTAGAAGTACATATCAAGGGTGCATGTGCGGCTTAGTCGGTTAAGTGGCTGCCTTCGGCTCAGGTCATGATCCCAGTGTCCTGGGATCGAGTCCCGCTTTGGGCTCCTTTCTCAGCGGGGAGTCTGCTTCTCCCTTTGCCTGTTTCTCCCCCTGCTTGCTTCTCCCTCTGCTTGTGCACTCTCTCTCTGATGAATGAATAGATAAAATCTTAAAAAAAAAGTATCTATCAAGGATAGATTTTTGTAAGACACTTGTCTAACATATGAACTGACATCAGATTGGTAAGAGATATACAAACATCATATTATTTTGCGATTGTGCCACATTCCCTCCTTTAGATTCCAATATTAGACCACATATCTCATCTGTTTTTCTTTCTATAAATGGATGAATGAGATGAAAAAAAGAGTTTAAGTATGATTTAGTGACCTACCCAAGATTACGACATACCTAGTAGAGGAGGGAGTTAATACAAAGTCCCCGTTTCTGACACCTGGTTGATCCAACTTGTGAACAAGACTGCATTTTGTCTGTTGCACCCTGAGCTATATTTGATTTTCATATTCAAGAACCAATTTTATTAATCATTTTGTGTGCATTTATGTATGGTGTTCTTGCCAGAATTCTTTATTACATTTTATTTGTGTAATTTGATTTCTCTTGAAATTACGATGATCCATCCTTTTACCTAACCTGTACTTTGTAGACACCAGCAACTGAGAAGAATGAAAGTCAGATTTAAAATCCAAACTAAACTAGTTGCAAAATATAAAACACAGTAACGATAGAAATAAAATCTTGGCATATTTTAAGACAGACTTTATATAAATTACAGCAACTTGGGGGCAGTAAAATTGATGCATTGACACTAACATACCAAACTAATGCAACAATTACAGTTCTGTTTAGTAATAGCACATAAGTAGAAACTTAAATTCTAAATTTATGTACCCTCAAACTGTTTATGTTGTGTCATCTCCTACAAGAAAATATACGTAGACATGACAGGCATGGATTGTTTTTACTCAAGTAGATACACATTCAGTATAGACTGCCCAGAAAATAACTTTCAAAATATGTTAAAAATACATTTATTTACTGTTTTTCACTCCTAGTGTGTGCATTTGTCTTTCTCAACATGCAGATTCAAATCACTAACTCTATTCTTTCAGCCTGATGATTAGCAGCAAGTGAAAGAAACTAAAATTTCTATAGGTTCCAGGCAGGTTTTTTTTTGAATGTCAACTTGGTGTTACTTATTAGTGAATGATGGGAACAGTGACCAACTGAAAAGTGCATGTCCCAACTAAAAAGTTTGGCCACTACTTTGTTCCAGCAAGCAGCTCACATGTTGGAATATGAACCCAGTGTTGTCAGATCTTTAAAATTTACAAAAGCAGGCAGAAATCTTGATTTTTGTGGGTATTAACTAATTCCAAATTTAAAAACACTAATTGGGCCAAATAAGAATGTCTCTGCGCCATAGCTTGTCACATGGAACTCTAAGTAGAGACATGATTCTATAGTAAGATCATGATGCCCTTCAATAAGGACCTTGGTACTGGTCAGGTTCCCACTGTCCTTTGCTCTTTCATTGTCTGTTTAATCAGTATCATAAGAAAGCCCTAGACTATTTCCATTGTATCTTTAGAGATGGAAAGACTTCTCACAGTTGTAAACAGTTGTCACCGAAAGAGTTGCTATTTGTGCTCATGCATTTTCAATGATTGTTATTGTTCCCTACAGCCTAATGTTACTGATATCCTTAAATAAAACTTGATTATGCAAAGCTTCCTATTAAATCAAATTTTGATTATTTGAACTTAAAGGAAAAGCTATAAAATAGCTTTTATTATAAAATAAATATTATTTATTTTATTTTCTTTTTTTTTAAGATTTTATTTATTTATTTGAGAGAGAGAATGAGATAGAGAGAGAGAGCATGAGAAGGGGGAGGGTCGGAGGGAGAAGCAGACTCCCTGCTGAGCAGGGAGCCCGATGCGGGACTCGATCCCGGGACTCCAGGATCATGACCTGAGCTGAAGGCAGTCGCTTAACCAACTGAGCCACCCAGGCACCCGATTATTTATTTTCTATACTCCCTTTTGAGAAAGTAAAGTACATGACTCACTTATTGTTCCATCTCATTTCTAGGACATTCTCTGGCAAATAGAAGATTGAATGAAAATAATTTATTAATAGACGTTTGCTAGTTTAGTCATCCACTCATTAAGTAAACTTTTCCTTAGCACAAATTGTGTGCCAAGCATGTTATTAAATATCATTTTATATATATGGATTATTAACTCAGGATAGAAAACCATTCTGCTTCAGGGAAAAAAATTACACTGGTATTCAATTTAATGAGATACAATCTACATTTTTCAGCTTTATTGAGGTATAGTTAACAACATTTAAAGCATACATACAACATATAAGACATTTAAAGTATACATCATGATGATTTGATATATGTATACATTGTGAAAGGATTTCTAGTTAACTAATACATCCAAAGAAATATAATCTACATTCTAAAGTATAAACCTACATTTTTCCTTCAATTCTCTGTAGAACTTTTAGGAAGATGCCAACTTTTTTTCTTAATTCTCCTTCCTAGAAAAGTATAAGATCAGATCATACTATATATCTCTGAGCAGATGTCTAACGGCCGCTTGGTTAATGAGAACTTTTACCCTATATACCAACTACCCTTAGGGGGAAAAAGCCACACACTACAAGTCCACTAGCAAAACAAAAACAAAAACAAAAACAAGAAAGTCAAGGTCTCATTAATTAATTTTAAACTTATTGTTGTTTTAAAGGATTAGAATTTGACAGCTCAAAACTATTTAACTTGTGTAAAAAATGTTAGTGCTCCTATTTGATGAATGATAATGGATCTTTGTTCACCTGACTATTCTCTACAAAGGCAAATTTTTTAAAAATCATATCTCAAAAATAGTGTTTGATGGTCAAGTAGATGAAAGTGAATTCCCAACTTCAAACAAGTTCAGATTCACGTGTTCTTGGAGAGTCATCTCTTCATATCCTTATTTTTTGATGTTAAGATTTTTAGCAGTATGCCAACTGATTCATCATATCAATCAATCAATCAGTCATATACTTAGATCACATTCTCTAGTAACAACAGGACTGGATCACCAAAATAAACAGGAGCTTCAAAGCATCCAATTCAGCCAGGGTCACCTGTGCTAACTTAACCAAAATCAAAAGTAGCCCCATGTGTGAAGAGAGAGAGAGAGATACACTAACATAATATGGTCTGTTTATATCAGTTATATTCTTCATTTGAACTCTGGATGTTTCATCAAACTAGATGGCCAACTTGAAGACTGCAATGCTTTTCTGTAACATGTAAAGTTGGCTTATAAACAAAAAAATATATTTTTTCATCAAGGATTTGCATTTTCTTTTTGAGGTTCATCTTTCTCATATTGTAGCTTACTAAGGGTAGTAGGCAGAATAAAGACTCCTGAGAAATCTATGTCCTAATTCCCAGAATCTGTGAGTATGTAAGTTACATGGCAAAGGAGAATTAAGATTGCAAATAAAATTACAGCTGCTAATAAGCTGACCTTCTGACAGGGAGAGAATCCTGGACTATCCAGATTGGCCTGATGTAATCACAAAGTTCCTTAAAAGTGGAACAGGGAATTAGGAGAGAGAATCAGAGTTGGCAATGTGAGAAAACCTCGCCTGATTGAGGAGTGGGGCCATGAGCCAAGGAAAACGGGCAGTCTCTAGAACTGCAAAAGGCAAGGGAATAGATTCTCCCATAGAACCTGCAGAAAGGAATACATACCTTCTAACACCTGTCAACACCCCCAGTCAGGCCTTCTGACCTACAGAGCTATAAAATATTAAGTTTGTGCAGTTACAAGCCACTAAGTTTTGATAATTTGTTACAGCAGCCAAGCAAACTAATGCACTGAGGAACATTAATTTTTTTCAATAATTTTAATTTTTTCCTTAATAAAAAAAAGTTAAAATTTTCAGACTTTTCTTAAAACACTGTATATTTCTTCATTCATTTATTTTCAGGAGGTAATCCACAGCAGCCAGGTCGACATTTCAAGAGGCAGCCAGGAAATGGAAAGAAATGAACAAGAAGCTTCCAAAACACCCAAAAGTGATGTTCTTGGAACAGAAATGGTAACTACTTAGAAAGACAATACTTTCCAAACAGATTACAAAGCTTTGTGAAAATTCTGACCTCGTTGTAAGCAATTGCTTTTAATGTCCTTTATGAGATTAATATCAATACATATCAGTGTCTATTTCCACACTTTGGAACTGACATTCTTTGAAAAATAAAATGAGCACCCTAAAAATATGAGTGCACTTTAGATGTTAATTCATATATATTCTGTTATAACGTGAGCCCATGCATTAAAATAAGGGATAGAAATTTAATTAGCATCTCTCAATGTTCACTGAGGTTTTGAAAGAAAATCACTGTGAAATGAAGAATATATGTATAGTACTAAAATAACTGACTTCTTAAAAACAATTATTTATTTAAAATTATCTTTAAACATAGGCCTCTCATCTTAAAAAACACACTGAGGAAATAAGCCAAGCTTCTCAGTTCCATCAGTATGTTCAAGAAACAGGTGAGACTCTGTTATTATTTGACCCCAATATACCTTTATCCCACTGATGTGTCTGTGTTTGAATGGAAGCCTTCCAAAGCATAATCCCTCCCACTGAGTAAATTTAGTGACTATGACTCATGGTCCCAAAGGGGACAGAGTAGTATTTCTATATATAATTAGGTTCTGCATGTGGTAGTAGATTCAATAAGCTTCTAAAATAGTTCACTGCCCATCAGCCTTATGAATTCATCCTAAAAGCCTAGAAGGTGATACGCCAGCCACCTCTGAATTGCTTATTGCCTCGGGGACCTAGAATAAAACTTAATGTTCATCAAGCTCCCTGAGAACGGAAATGTTATCTGGATGGTATTACTTTTAATAACAGATTTAAACACTTCTAAATTCAGTTTTGCAACTTACAGATATGAGATTAAACTACAGACAAATCTGTGCGAGTTTGCATAAGACCCATGCAGGTTGTCTTGCCTACAAAAGGGGAATGAAAAGTTTTGTTGCCTTGAAGAGCTAAAAGGGAAGATTTAAGCCAATTGTGACCCAATCATTACTTGGCTCTAACTATTTTGGCTTTATTTTGGTTTTCCTAATGGAAGTAGGTCTTCCTTTTCTGTTCTTCTGCTGTTCTTTTCTTATTTTATAGCTTTTATTTTTTCCTAAGCATGAAAGTAAAACATGCTTATAGAACACTTGAAATATATATACAATTAAAATAAACAACAGTTCCATTACTTATGAATTCCCATCCAGAGATAACCACCACCACTGTTCTTCCTCTATTTCTTGACATATACTAACTTACAGAATGAAAGAGTGCCATATGTACCTTGAACCTTTTTTATTTAACACATATTGTGAGAAGCTTCCTACAGCATTGCAATTTCCTTCTCAAATATCACGTTTATTTGTTATATCACATCCCTGGTATTCTTTTCTGTTTGTAGTCATTGATACACCTGAGGATGAAGAGATTCCGAAGGTTTCAACTAAGTTTTTAAAAGAGCAATTTGAAAAGTCTGCCCAGGAAAAGGTCCTTTATTCTGACAAAGAGATGACCCCAGCCAAGCAGATTAAAGTAAGACAATTTCTCTACATAGAAATATGTTAAGTGTAAAAACCAGATGTAAATGCATAGCATTTTCAAATTGTTGAATGTTTGATGTGGTTTTTCAACTAAATCCTGAGCCAGTACTCTTCTGTTCCAAAAGGAGGATATTATTCTACATGAGAAAAGGAGTAGAGTTAAAACTTTCCTCACTAGAAAAAAAAATGGAAAAATTATATGGGCTCTAAAATTTAATAACTAGCATTAGATAAAATAATAAAGTCAATTTTAAATGTCAGATACTCTGCTTAAAATTCCAAGGAAAACAAAACAACCCTCAAAAGTACTTTAAGACTTTTATTGTTTCCCTCTAGATTACTCAGCATAGCATATTAAGCAAAGGAGGAAGAATAATCAAGATTATGTGTAAATGTTAAAATACTGAGCTGCTGATGTATCAAATGGGGAATATAACTCTGAAAGTGCAATGAATTATAAGAAAGATAGTAACCTAAGTAGGTCTCTCAAAGGAGTCTGTCACCTGTTGTTTCCAATGGAGATATCATAGCAGGTGGACAGGTGAGGGGCAGTGCCTAGGTGTTCTTCACTACACCCGTTTTTATAAGATTTGACTTTCTTTCCCTTAAAGATCGGAAGTGAATATGAAGAGACTTTAAAACCATCATCAGTTGTGAGTACCTCTTCCACTTCCTGCATGTCGACCCTCCAAGGGAAGGAAACATCAACCACAAAAAACAGTGACCACAGTGCCACTTCCTCAACTCTGGTACAAGTTAATGCCACCGCTATGGGAAAGACAGAAGAATTTCCTCCTCCCCCACCTGATATATTTCAAACTCCAATAGATGTGACAGCGTTTTCCCAGTCCCCTGAATTCCCCAACTCTCCTAGAATACCACCAGTACCCAAAGAATTATATACTAAGCAAAGAAATTTGTACGAATTAAACCGTTTATATAAACACATGCATCCTGAGTTAAGAAAAAACTTAGAAAAAGATTATATCAGTGAGGTTTCTGAAATTGTCTCTAGTCAGGTGAACCCAGGGAGCTCAGTTTCAGCAGATGTGCAACAAGCCCGGTATGTTTTTGAAAATACGAATGACAGTTCTCAAAAAGCTCTGAACTCAGAAAGAGAACACTTGGAGTGGGATGAAATTCTGAAGGGGGAGGTGCAGTCCATGAGATGGATCTTTGAGAATCAGCCTTTAGATTCCATCAACAATGGCTCTCCAGATGAAGATAACATCAACAAGGGCATTGCTAATCAAGAAATTATTGCTGGTGGTGATGTGAAATATACCACATGGATGTTTGAAACCCAACCCATAGATACACTGGGGGATAATTCTTCTGGCACTGAAGAAAATGCTGAGAAAATTCCTGAGCTAGCCAGAGGAGATGTCTGCACAGCCCGGTGGATGTTTGAAACAAAGCCATTAGACTCAATGAATAACATGCATCAAGAAGAATCAGTGGTAACTGCCATAAAGGACATAACCGGTGGGGATGTCAAGACTGTGAGATATATGTTTGAAACTCAACATCTGGATCAGCTTGGACAGCTTCATTCAGTGGATGAAGTTCACCTGTTGCAACTCAGGTCTGAGCTCAAAGAAATTAAGGGAAATGTTAAGAGAAGTATAAAATATTTTGAAACTCAACCATTATATGTTATTAGAGATGGTTTAGGTCAAATGCTAGAAATTAAAACTGTTCACAGAGAAGATGTTGAAAAGGGAGATGTGAGAACAGCACATTGGATGTTTGAAACACAGCCCTTGGACACAATTAACAAGGATATCACGGAAATTAAAGTTGTCCGAGGAATATCCATGGAAGAAAATGTCAAAGGTGGGGTGAGTAGGGCAAAGTGGCTATTTGAAACTCAACCTTTGGAGAAAATCAAAGAAGAGTCAGAAGAGGTCATCATTGAAAAGGAAACAATAATAGGTACAGATGTCTCCAGAAAGTGTTGGATGTTTGAAACGCAGCCATTAGACATTCTAAAAGAAGTTCCTGATGCAGATCCTCGAAGATCTGAAGAGATAATAGGGGGTGATGTACAAACTACTAAGCATCTATTTGAAACACTTCCAATAGAGGCTTTAAAAGATAGCCCCGATGTAGGAAAACTTCAAAAAATTACTGCCTCCGAAGAAGAAAAGGGGGATGTTAGACACCAAAAATGGATTTTCGAAACCCAACCTCTGGAAGACATTAGAGAAGATAAAAAAGAGTACATACAAACAGTGAAACTTGAAGAAATTGACAGAGGAAATGTAAAGAATTACACACATATCTTTGAATCAAACAATTTAATTAAATTTGATGCATCACATAAAATAGAGGTGGAAGGAGTCACAAGAGGTGCCGTAGAGTTAAACAAATCACTCTTTGAAACAACACCACTATATGCCATTCAAGATCACCTTGGAAAATATCATCAAGTCAAGACAGTCCAACAAGAAGAAATCCTAAGAGGTGATGTAAGAAGTTGTAGGTGGCTTTTTGAAACAAGGCCCATTGACCAGTTTGATGAAAGCATTCATAAATTCCAGATAATTAGAGGAATATCTGCTCAAGAAATACAGGCCGGAAATGTGAAATCTGCTAAATGGCTATTTGAAACCCAACCTCTTGATTCGATTAAATATTTTAGTAATATGGAAGAAGTAGAAGGTAAAACTGAACAAGCAACAGATATTGTTAAAGGGGATGTCAAAACTTGTAGGTGGCTTTTTGAAACCCAACCAATGGAGTCTCTCTATGAAAAAGTTTCATTAATGACTGGCAGTGAAGAAATTCATAAGGGAGATGTCAAAGCCTGTACCTGGCTCTTTGAAACTAAGCCACTTGATACCATAAAAGATGCCTCCGAAGCAACAGTCAAATTGCAAACTGTAAAACAGGCAGAGATCCAAGGTGGGGATGTTCGTACAGCATGTTTTCTTTTTGAGACAGAAAATTTAGACAGCATACAAGGAGAAGAAGGAAAAGAAATCAAGGCCATAGAGATGGATATCCAAGCTGGGGATGTCTCCAGCATGAGGCATAAATTTGAAAATCAATCTTTAGATTCTATAAGTTCCAGTTCAGAAGAAGTTTTGAAAAAGATCAAAGCCCTAAAGACTGAAGATATTCAGAAAGGCAATGTTTTAAATTGTAGGTGGCTTTTTGAAAGCCAACCAATTGATATGATAAAAGAGAGCCAAGAAGGTGATGAATTAGTTAAGACAGTGACAGACATACAAGGTGGGGATGTAAGAAAGGGGTGCTTTATTTTTGAGACTTTTTCTTTAGATGAGATTAAAGAAGAATCTGACTGTATCAGCCCCAAGAAAACAATTACTGAAGAAGTAATGAAGGGTGACGTAAAAAGCTACAGAATGCTCTTTGAAACCCAGCCACTCTACGCAATTCAAGACCGAGAAGGGTATTATCATGAAGTGACAACAGTTAAAAAGGAAGAGGTAATTCATGGAGACGTACGAGGAACTAGGTGGCTTTTTGAAACAAAACCACTAGACTCAATTAATCAGTCAGAGACTGTGTATGTTATTAAATCTGTCACACAGGAAGACATTCAGAAGGGAGATGTTAGTTCTGTCAGATACAGATTTGAAACCCAGCCACTGGATCAGATTTCAGAAGAATCACGTGATGCTATGCCCACTGTGGACTATATTCAAGGTGGGGATGTAAAGACAAGTAAACAATTTTTTGAGTCTGAAAATTGTGGTAAGAATACTTATATAAGAACAGTAAATGTCAATGAAATACAGAAGGGCAATGTTAAGACATCTACTTGGCTATTTGAAACCCACACCATAGATGAGCTGAGAGGAGAAGGGTCGGAATATGACAATATCAAAACAGTCACCCAGGAAGATATGCAGAAAGGTGATGTGAAGCAGGCAGTATGGCTTTTTGAAAATCGAACTTTGGATTCTATTAAGGAAGCAGATGAAAGCACCACAAAAATCATCAAGGAGGAAATCCCTCCTTCTGATGTCAAGACAACTACATGGCTCTTTGAAACTACACCCCTTCATGAATTTAATGGAAATAGGGTAGAGAAGGTAGAAATTATTGGCAAGAGCATTAAGGAAACGTTAGAAGAACTCTACTCTCAAAAAGTTATTGAGGCTCCTGGAATCATCATCGAAGCTGATGAAGTTGGGGATGTTCGAATGGCAAAATACAAGCTAATGAATCAAGCATTTCCTCAGATACAGAAAGAAGAAATTATCAGGGTTGATCTCAGAAATATAATGGCAAACCTGCTTTCCAAAAGAGACTGTACAAAAAGGGAGATTTGGGTTAGTGACGAAGAGAAGGGAAATGTTAATTTGACCAAAACTCAATTATTAAACAGATCGATGGAATTTCATGCTGAAAAAGAAGAAATAGTGAGTGGTGATGTACAACAAGCAATCAAAAACCTGTTCTCTGAGGAAAGATCTGTAAAGAAAGGCATTTTAATTCAGGAAGATGAAAGAGGAGATATTAATATGACTATCTATTGTCTTCTTCGTGAAAACGCTGGTGACACAGTTGAGTGTGAAGAAGTAATAGGGGGTGATGTAAAACGTACCATTCATAATTTGCTATCTTCTGTATCAAACAATAAGATATCTGAAAGGGCTAAAATCGATGCCTCTGAGAGGGGAAATGTTCAGTTTTTCACAACATGCATAGAAACTGGAGCTTTGGATTATCTTAAACAACTCCAGACGGGGTCAAGTGAGACACTGACAGTTAGGAAACAAGAAAGCGAGGAAGAAATAATTGGTGGTGATGTGGAGGGGGCAAAGCTGTTACTAAAGAAAAGGCAGTCTCAGGTTGAACGTACTGTTAACGAAACTGACATCATCCCAGGAGATGTGCATAATACAGTTAAGGTTTTTATGACAGAGCCTCAGACTACATTTTGCAAGACACCCAAAGAAGAAATTATAAAAGGTGATTTGAAATCAACCCTAAACTCCCTCAGCCAGGCCATAAATCAGAAAACAGTGGCGAAAACAGAAGAAGTTATAAAAGGTGACATGCTGGCCACACTCAAGTCACTTAAGGAAGCAAACCACCAATGGAAAGAATCTAAACAGCCCAATGCCATCCCTGGTGATATTGACAAAGCTATTGAATGCCTTGAAAAGACCACAAACACACGAACAGAAATCCTGAAAAAGGAGCTTATCCGAGATGACCTTGAAATATCATTAAGGAATCTGAAAGAAGCCCAGAGAGCTTTCAAAGAGGTGGATAAAAGAGGTGTGATGAAAGAAGATGTGAAAGGGGTGATGGGAAGGTCCTCAGAAGAGAAGAAAACAAAGATTCATCCAGTGGCTGTCCAGAGGGACACAAAAAGTGTTCTTCAGCCAAGACCAGGACCATTTGAACCAGCAGCCAGGTGGCAAAGGGGAGCAGATGTTCCCAAACAAACTACAGGCAAATCTTATCATGGGAATTTAATAGAAGAAAGAACTGAAGCTACTCTCCCTAAAGCCCCCAAAGGCACTGTAAAGATTGTCATAGGCCGTGAACAAAACAATGATGCTCTGGAGAAAAGCCTGAGAAAACTATCTAATTCACACCACAAAGCTATTAACAATGTGTTGAAATCAGGGGACAAAATGGGTGTCTGGACTGATACCACAACAGAGCAGCATCTTAGTGATGAACATGTGAGCAGACAATTGACTTCAACTGTGTCAGTGAAGGAAAATCTAAAAACTAAGGAATCAGAAACTGTGAGAGAACAGAAGAATGCTATCTTTAACTCCACCAAATCTATCGATAAAACAGTGGGAAGGCAACAGACTCAAACTGGTAAACTGAGGGATGACCACCAGAAGACTGAATCTTTCTCTGTAAAGAGTCCTAAAATTACCAAAAACACTAAAATACCAACAGATAAACAAAGCCCTAAGGCCAGTCCAACCCAGGGTCTGGTCAATATGACAGTCAGGGAGACCTGTGAAGCTTCAGAGGACTTTCAGAAGCAAACTTTGTTAAAGCAAGAACTACAATGTTCTAATAAAGATATAAAGAAAAAGAACATGAACCCTCAACCGACTTTGCCTAGAGATCAAGACATACCAAATATAACAGAAGTGAAAGTCTCCCCAAAAAGCCACAGTAAATTTAAGGCAACTGACAAAAAACAGGCTGATGTTCATCTGAAGAGCCAGGACTTTCTAATGAAGACAAATACTTCCACGGACTTAAAAATGGCAATGGAAATGTCCTTTAATTCAATCAACCTTAACCCTGAAAATAATGTAAAAGAAAGCGAGTGCTCTCTCCCACCTCCATCTCCACCTCCTCTGCCACCTTCCAACGCATCATCTGAAATCGAATTTCCTCTTCCTCCTCCACCTCCGTTAGTGATGTTGCCTGAAAAAAATGCCCCAGAAGTGGTAAAGGCTGAATTTGAAAGTTTCCTGGGCCTCCCTCTTCCTCCACCACCAGAAGATGATAAATCTGAAAGAGAATGTCTATCAGTTTTTCCACCACCTCCCCTTCCTCCAACTCCATCTCTTAAACCAGCGCATCTCCTTTCCTCCTCTGTTCAAGAAAAGCATAGGGGAACATTCATACAATATTCCCAAGAAGCCTCAAGCTCTCAGCAAACTCATTCTCAGGCTAAAGTCCTAACAGGAAAATCAGGAGTACTTTTGCCACCTCCCACACTCCCCAAACCCAAATTTCCCAAACAGATAGAAGATAAAAAGAATTGCAGTTCCCCAAAAGTTGAATTGGAAAATTCCCTGCCAGATATGGAATATAAAATTACTCCCTCAAAGGATCAGAAAAGAGTAACAATGGCAACTAGCAGTGAACACACAGAGATGAAGCAGAACATATCTAGAAGAAGTCTTGATGAAAGAAAACAATTATCTATGGACTCTATGAGGTCTCTCTCCCAGATGGTTCCAGAAACTTCACTACCCAAAGCAAAAACAATGGCACCTCTTATAAAATCTCATTCATTCTCAGCATGTTCAGGAAAACAAAGTCCAAAACCTTATATGAGAAAATTTAAGACACCTTTAATGATTGCTGAAGAAAAATACAGACAACAAAGAGAAGAGCTTGAAAAACAGAAACATGAGCATTCTTGCTACAACATAGTCAAAACAGAAAGCCCAAATCAAAACATGTCAGAGTTGCAAAAGGAAGTACTGTTACAAAAAACAAATGAGGAGGCTCCTCTACCTGGAATGGATTCAGGGGTCACTTTGGTTCAACCCAACCCAAACTCTCAAAGTCATTCTCAAGTACTAAGAGTGTGTACTGACAACCAGCTTTCCACAACACCAGGGAGGACAGTCACCACCAAGGGGATCCAACATGTTCTAGCAGCCTCAGAAGACAAAGCTACCACAGAAAAGGAAGTTTTACAGAACTCAAGGGACATGTTACAATCTATATCAGCTTCTGAAATTAAACAGAAGCACCAGGAGTGTAGTACACAAGAAACACAACAGAAGTATTTGGAGGAGTTGCACTTGCCCCAAAGAAAACCAGTTTCCCCAAGTTTCAAAGTTAAAACTTTAAAACTTCCAACCACAGATCACAAATCAAATGAAACAGACCACATCTATGAAAGCCGTAAAAAGCAATCTGATGTTGATGTTCAAACCATTAGCAAACAACAGTACCAGAAAACCGAGAAAACCGAAGCAGGCACTGAATATAGTAATAAGCAATCTGTAGCTGAAAAATATTATCAATTACCTGAGAAGGAGAAAAGAGTAACAATAAAACTGCCTGCAGAACCCACAGGGAAAAGCCATGAAAGTAAACTCAATATAGTTCCTGAGAAGCAAAGAGAATTTAGAGATTTGGAGAGTGGGAAACCTCAAGGAAGTGAAAGAACAAATCAGGAACCATCAACGATTGGTCCAAAGGAAGAGAGACTAATAGTTGAAAGAAAACAAGAACATTTGAATAAATCAGCACAGGAGGTAGTCAAGCAAAAGGTTACTGATGTACATCTTGATTCACAGACGCAGAATTTTCAGCAAACACAAATACAGACTTGTGAAAGTCAAGTTGAACATAAAAAATTGCCCCAGCCATATAATAATCTGCAGGAAGAAAAATGTCTTGGAGTCAAGGGCATACAACAGAAACAAGTCTTTTCTAATACTAAAGATTCAAAGCAAGAGATTACACAGAACAAATCTTTATTTTCCTCTCTGAAAGAATCCCAGGAGGATGATGGAAAATGTACTATAAATATATTGGAATTCTTGAGAAAACGTGAAGAACTACAACAGATTTTGTCTAGGATAAAACAGTTTGAAGTGGAGCCAGATAAAAATGGCCTTAAAACATTTCAGACACTGCTAAATATTATTCCAGGATGGCTATTAAGTGAAGAAAAAAGACAATATGGTGTTCGCATTGCTATGGAGAATAACATAGAAAAAATCAAAGAAGAAATAACGCATATTAAGACTCAAGCAGAGGATATGCTTGTGTCCTGTGAGAATGTAATTCAAACAGCCATGATATCCTCTGAAGCAGAAAAGCAGAGAAACAAACCCACTAGCCTTAATGAAACATTCTCTAAAATGTCTAACGTTAGTGAACAGCAAGAAAATACAATCGTAGAAAAAACAAAGCACCGCCAAGTAGCAACTCATCATGAAGCAACTGCTCACAATCACGTGAAAACTCATCACGAAATTAAACTGGATGACAGCAAGATCTCTCCTCCCTCCTTGAAAACACGCCCACCATCACCAACTTTTATAACAATTGAGTCTACTGCCCGGCGACCAGAAACCTCTGCTAAGGACCAGCTCTCTCAGTCCCCTAAAAAAGACACTTTTGCTGAACCATTACCGAGAAGTCCCGTGTCACAAACATCCAGAGTTGGTGCAGCAAACGCTTCCCTTTCTCCACCCAGGAGTCGCTCTGAGCAGCTTGTCAAACTCAAAGACACCACCGCAAAGTTAGCCAGAGGGGCCGCCCCATGTCCACCGGTGACCCCAGTTCCGATAGTAGAGAAAAGGTCTGAGATCATCACGTCTCCTGCAACACTCCGTCGTCAAATTAAGATAGAAACTCGTGGTAGGGACTCCCCACCCACAATCACCATACCTATTAGTGTAAATCATGTAGATGGTGGCTCCTTCAGAGGATCCATGGAAGCTCAAGAGGGAGTTAGGCAAGTAGAGAAAAGGGCGACTTACATTCACAAAGACGCAGTGAATTCCGCGCAGCGCCTGGTGCCGGACACGGAGAGTTTTGACTCAGTGGAGATCATCCGCACGGTGGAAGGGCCTCGCCGCACAGAGCGCACGCAGAGGTATGAAGCCGCCAACCGAACTGTCCAAACGGCTGAGAATTTCCTGAGTGACCACGAAAATGAAATAAACAGATGGTTCAGGGAATTTGAGGCTGACCCAGTTTTTGAAGCAAAGTCGAACAGAGGAGTTTATACAAATGGAGAAGCAGACCATAACATTAAACAAGAAAGCTGTTCGTTTTGTAAGGAGGAATTTGGATTGAGATATCTAGAAAACACCAGTTTTCCAGGCTTTTCTTGCAGTCGTCCTAGAGAGCTGCAAGAAAAAATTCCTGTGAAGCAGCCCAGCGTCCACTCTGAAACAAGGTCTGTGAGTGAACATTTCTCAGGTGTGGATGCGTTTGAGGATCAAGGTATTGGGTCGACGATGACGACGGTCTCTTCGTCACATAGCTCAGAAGCTGGCAAATCTGGCTTTGACTTCAAGCATGCCCCACCAACCTATGAAGATGTCATCGCTGGCCACAGTTTAGATATTTCTGATTCACCTACAGAGCTCAGGAGGAATTTTCAAAAGGCGTGGCAGGAGAGTGAAAGCGTTTTTAAAAGCCTGGGATTTGAAACTTCGGATGCTTCTACCACTGAGATGAGAACCACCTTCCAAGAGGAATCAGCCTTTATAAGCGGTAACCGAGCTTGCGCAGTGTGCAGATTAACCCATTTAAAGGCACACGGTCTATAGCTAGGATGATTTGCGGTTCAAAGGTTGTTTGAAAGTAACTGAAAACTAACAGCTTTCCCTGGCTGAGGATATCCTTCTCTTTACAATGCTTGCTCTTACTACTTTCTTTTTACAAAAGCATCTAATATAGGATTCATCTGCACTGTGTGAGAATAACAAATGATATTATATAGGTTATTGAGACCTGTATTTGTCAAGGTAAATAAGACTTTGGATAAAGCAGCAGATATAATAATTGTTAATGTAATAGTATTAATAATTGTATCTAAGTGTATATTTAATAATGGCACACCCATAACACATTATTAATATTTTTATTAAAAGTTAATGTTTTATCCACTTGCTTAAGACAATATTAGATAATATCTATTGACCTACTATTGACATATTTTTAACTGCCAGACTTAAGTGGTGTTTGCATTTGAGTTCAATACAGCCTGGTAATAATCCAACAAACAATTTACACCCTTCGTATGTTCTTCAATGATTTTTATTGCGTAATATCTTTGACAAAAGTATAAGTATGGAGTTAGACCTTTTGTGTATTTAATTACTGTTACTAAGTTGGATGGAGTTAGCGTTCCCTAATGTCACTAGTTTTTTTCTATAACTAATTTTTTTCACCTTTCTTAAGCTCCAAATGAGAGCTCAATTGGCCTCATTCACAGATGAATATGGACAATACATTTAAAAAATTTGATTATATATTTAGAGGGAGATTCAAAACACACGAACTGAGTATTTTTTAACATCAGAGAACAGTTTTTTTCTTTATATTTCCCTACTTTTTATAATTAATGAGGCTTTACAATAAAAGGATTTGACATAATTAATGTGCACCATTAGAGTAGTCCATTCTTCTAAACAGATTGAAAGAAATATCAAGCTCAAAAATAAAAACTACTAAAACTAATATTTTTGCCTCTATCGTATTTGCAACATATGTGTCTAGTTTATCAGATTAATATGATTTCTCAATGTGCTTGCTTCTGGCATAATCAAGCAAAGCTGTCTAATTAATTTCAAATGCTCAGTTTCTGTTAAGTTGGCTAAAATCATATAGAAAATACAAAAAACAAAAACACCCAGTGTTAAATATAGAAATATGTGTCCTACTAGAACCAATAAACAAAGGAGATCACTTAGTAGCTCAAATCAAGCATCGGAGCCCTAAAGTACATCCTTATGTATAAAAAGAACCCTGAGCATATATGCTTTTATATGTAACTAATATGAAAGCTTAGTTCGTTAGTCTCAGTGGATTGTAGTGAGGATCAAAACAATACTGAGGTAAAAAGTTTTCTGTCCGTTTCGAACCACTATCTAAGCACTGGCTAGCGATATAACGCACCTGAGCCCAGCAGCCTGGGCCTGTGGGTGCTGTAGAGCAAGGGAAGAGTTAGGAAAAGTGTAAAAGGCAAACATGAGCATCCAAAAGCCCTAAAATCTAAAGCCATTTAGACTGAGGAGAAATGACCTGAGCATCTCAATGTATTCAGGAGTCTCATGTATTAAAGTTAAGAAATGATGTCACAGAGTCAACACTAAGTCATCACGGAAATATTTAAATAAATACAATATCTTCAGCTTTAAAATATATGTAGGTACTCTGGAAAAATCATTCCAGAATGCCTTAAAAAATGAAAACTTTGGCTCTGGATTGTGCCAGAACCCCAAATCTGATGGTAGGCCTATGTCCAGAAAAGCAAGATTAGGACAACAGTCTTAGAGTTTTTACTGTAACTGCATGGCCAGTCAATGTGCTGTGGTTTGGTTTGGCTTGAAGTGTGATTGAAGATAATATCTTGTAAACTTTTGTAAATTTTTATTTTTAGAAGCCGCTACTCCAAGACAAGGAAATATGTATACTTTGTCAAAAGACTGTTTATCCAATGGAGTGCCTAGTAGCAGACAAGCAGAGTTTTCATAAGTCCTGCTTCCGATGCTACCACTGCAACAGTAAACTGAGGTAAAATGTTGTGTGGTCTGCGGCAAAATCTTGGAGGAGTCTGCAATGTACACATGTCTCTAGAAGATACAAATTTGTCTAGATCTTGTTGCCATCAGCTAAAACAGCGATAAAGGGGGATGTGGTCAGGTTCTGTTATGTTTTTCTCAGGCTAGCCATGACCTTTTTCCTATTGACATTTTGCTTTCCTGATCAAATCCAGAAGGGTCCCTTTTGTCCAAACTTGGAGAGCACAGAGATAAGAAAAATCAAGAAATGCTGTGCAAATCAGGATTTTTAAGTTATTAGTTTGGTCTAAAGTCTAGATTCTACTTTCAACCTTATTTTAAGTAAGCCCAATGTGGGACTTGAACTCAAGACCCTGAGATCAAGAATTAGCATGCTCTACAGCCTGAGCCAGCCAGGCACCCCTAAAATCTAGGTTTTAGATAAAAAGTCAGCAAACTTTTTCTGTAAAGGATCAGGTAGTAACTCTTTTTGACTTTATAGGCCATACTATTTCTGTCACTAAACTTTCCAATTGAGTGCAAAAGCATCCACAGATAACTAAGCAAAAAAGTGTGGCTATAAACTGATGGGCCCAACTGTATTCCAATAAAACTTCATATACAAAATCAGGTGGCGGGCTGGAGTTTACCTAGGTCTGGGTGTTCCATCTAGGTAAAAAAATAATCATAATTTAGAGTATTGTCAGTTTCAGGTAAGATATACTGCCCCCCCCCCCCACTCTGGTGCAACAGAAGCACCATATTAACACAGTTACAAATGAATTTTAATGAATGTGGCAATTGGTGTGGCTATAATCTGAGATGCGGAAATTGTAATTATTTTGCTAAAGCCAATGTGTATCAGGCTATATCTTCTTTGGCTTTAATTTACAGTGTCAAATACCCCTTATTGCAACATGTTTTTTCTTTGGTTTCCATGACACCAGAGTATAATGGTTTCCTCCCACCTCCTGGGTATTCCTTCTCAGACTCCTATGTGGGTGATTCTCTGTCCATTATTGAAATGTTAGCGTTCCTTAGAATTCTGTTATGACCATTTATTCTTCTCACTGTTTATATTCTTTATATATATATATATATATGTATGTTATTACATCCACGCCCATGACTTTAATCATCATCCATGTGGAATAACTCTGAAATCTGTACTAATAGCCCAGTTCTGTCCTCTATCGGATGCTTATATCTTAATTACTAATATTTATCTCCAATTATATTTCTCACAAGTATACTAAATTCAATATGCCCCATTATCTTCTCTCTACCAAAATTCCTTCCTTGACTTCGTGATCTGTATGATACTCTCTTCAATAAATAACATTAACTCAATGATGGAAACATGAAGTTACCTTTGACTCCTTCCTCTTCTTCATTTCTTGTGTCCAAGCAAAGACCAAGTCCTATAATCAAGATCCCATAAATGTCTCATGAGCTGTACACTTTTCTCCATCCCCACAGAGCAGGTATCCTCCCACCTATACTAATGCAACGGTCTTTCTAGCAAGTTAGTCTCCCTTGCCTCCACTGTCTCTTGCCTCCATCACCACCACCACCAACTTGTCCCAATGCCATGCTCCATGCTGTAGTGAAAATGATCTTTCTAAAATGTAAATCTGAGGTCACTTCTATGTTTAAAACATAACGGTTTCCTCTATCAACATCAAATTAGCATCTTACTATGGATTAACAGGCAATGTAGAATCTTGCCCCAGCTCCTTTCCCAGTGTCCCTTCCTCCCATTGCATGTTACTTTTCACGAAGACTTTCAGGTCCTTAAAATTATTATCTTTCTCTGTCATATCTAGCTGGTTCCAAATGTCATTTGCACTCCTTGTAGGAGTTTTCCTGTGCCTCTCCTCCAGCTCTCCACCAGGCTAATATGCACTCATTCTCCAGACCTCAACTGAGACTTCATGTCTTTAAAGAAGCCTGCTTTGAGCCCCACATAGGGATCAGGTGTCCCTCCTAAGTGCTCCCAGAGCATCCCCTGTGCTTGCCCCATTCTTAACACAATCTAATGTAATTGGTTTCCTGCTGTAGGAAATGTGTTTATGCTTGACTGTCAACACCTAGTAAAGGCTGACATTTAGTAAGGACTTGAAAGTATTTTATGACTGATATTTTTCAAAAATCATTGTACAAAAAGCCACAAATATAGAAAAACAAAGCTAATGTATGGTTTAATGAATGATTATAAAGTAAACACTTTGTAACCTGTACCAAGTTCAAGAAATAAACATTGCCAACAGTTTCAGAAGCTCCTTCCATGTGCCCCACCCAAACACTCTCTGAGTGAACAGTATTCTTTTTCATCGTTGCTTCCTTACATTTTTATAGTTTTTTAAATCCAAATATACTCTCCTAGATACTATAGTTTTGCTCAGTTTTTTAAACTTTGACATTTCTTTTAAGTCTTTTAAAAGGTTTCTTTCCATTTCTTTCATTCCTTGCAATTTATTTGTGAAGAGCCCAAGATATCTGACCTGTAGAATTTTCCACAGTCTGGATTTGCTGATTGCACTCTAGTGGTGCCGTTCACATACTCCCTTCTCCCCTGCATTTCCAACAAACTGTCAGCTGAATCTAGATTTGATACCTTTTGCTGGAACATACGGAGTGTTGGCAAGGAGAGTAAGCACATAGTCTCTGATTTTGTGATCATAGCAGATATTGAAGCTTAACACCCATATCCATTAATTGATGTTTGCAAAATGTTGATATTCTCATTTTATTCTTTCTTTTTCATTATTAGTTGGAATACTTTTACAGAAGATGCTTCCCCTCATCTACTATTTGGTTACTTGTTGGTACAGTTGGTAGGGGAAAGGCAGAATACATGCGTAACTTTTTCCCTTTATTTACCTCGTTTGCCAATGTATCAGTTATTTATTTAACAATGTAACGAAATGGTTCCTTATCCCCTAGAGGTAACCAATTTTAAAATATTTGTAATATCTTTATAAACTCATAGATTTACATGTGTTTGATTGGTTTCAATCTGATGCAGTTATTATTATTACTGAAGCTCAAATTATTCTATCCTTGGTCTCTTCAGGTTGTTTCCTGAGTCCTTTAGGCAAGACCTAAGTAATCTTTGATAGTTTCCTCATTACCTGATAGAACTAGATGTTCCATGCTCATTTGGTACATTTACTTCCCCTGGACCTAGAATCAGTCATTTCCCTAAACCCTGGTTTCTTTACATGAGAAATGGCATTTCAAGACTACAATCTCCATGCTCTTTTCTACTGAGTTGGTCACTATTTTGAAGCTGTCTTAGTGGTACGAGCTAGCAAATATTTATATGTAAAGGAAAAATATATCACGAATTTGTAAGAATATTTCCAAATTGAATTCAAAACTGAATTTCTTTTGCCTTAGCCTCTTCTCTATTCCATGTGTGTCTCCTTGCTTTCACTTCAGGACTTCTGGTCCTCAAAGACAAAGGAGATGACAGAATTAGAATATCCCATATTCATTTGAACAACAATTTTGGAATAGCAAAACTATCAGCACCCTAATTTGATTATGAAACCTTTAAAAAATGGCATTTGCTCCCCACTCATGCACACCCCATTTTTTAAGAACTGTGCTCTATCCTAGGTGTCATATGACACAGCCATCACGTGTCACACCGTCTTGCTTCTTGTCCTCATCTCATCTTAGTTTATAGGTGACAATATAGAGAATACTTGCCACCCATCTTTATGTCACTCTTTCTGTATCCTTTCTGGTTATGCAAGCTTATTTTCCAGTACCTCCTTCAGAAAAGTCTGTTCTGTGATCTTGATAATGGAAAGTCAGTTTTGCTGAAAATAAAATCTTTGACTTACACTTTCTTTCATTGAATATCTTTTTTTTAAAGATTTTTTAATTTATTTATTTGACAGAGAGAGAGCGACAGAGGGAACACAAGCAGGGGAAGTGGGAGAGGGAGAAGCAGGCCTCCTGCTGAGCAGGGAGCCCGATGCGGGGCTCGAGGCGGGGCTCGATCCCAGGACGCTGGGATCATGACCTGAGTGGAAGGCAGACACTTAACGACTGAGCCACCCCAGGCGCCCCTCTTTCACTGAATATCTTAAATGCATTACTCCATTTTCTTTTGGCATAAAGTGTTGCACATGACTGATGATCTAATTTTCTTTCCTTTGTAAATCATATGTTCTCTTTTTTTTTCCTTTTTAGATAAATACAAAGGATCTTTTTTCTTTTTATTTAAAGTCCAAAAAAATAAAGATAAACTGCAGTAATTTGGCTAGAGTAGTTCTTGATGTTAGTCATTGTGGGTCAATGGTATCAGTTGCCAAGTGTGCTCTTTCAGTACGCAGTTTCCGACCTCTTTATACGAGGAAAGTTTCTTCAAATTATAGCTTTTTAGTATTTAACCTATTTTATTGCTTTATTTTCTACTTCAGGAACTCCTCTTATCCATACATGGATATTTTGTGCCTATCTTTAATATTTGTCTTTCTCTCAAATCCTTCTCCTCTTCCGTTTCTGATTGTAAATTTTCATCTGTTTATTCCCCTATTTCTTCTTAAAATACTTTCTATTGTGTTTATTTGCTCTTATATTTCTTTTAGTTTAGTTTTTATCACTGACTTTTTTTCTTTTACTTGTTTTTTTCCTGATTTCTAGCACCTCATTTATGACATTTTCTAATTATAATTCATGCTGTTCTTTCAAGTCTTTTTATCATGTTTTAATGTCTTTTAGCCCATTTTTTAAATTTTGATGTTGAGAACATGTTTCTCTAGCATGTTTTCATTGTCTGTAGGGATATTAAAAATGCTCTTTACTCTTTTTTTTCTTATAATAACTATATAATATTTGGCCTCGATACTTT
>NC_138371.1:58872977-58890093 GCF_054177405.1 Leptonychotes weddellii | reverse complement strand
TGTAAACCTCACTTTAACCAACTTTTCAAATCTAAAGGGAATTATGATGAAGGTTTTGGACACAAACAACATAAAGATCGATGGAATTGCAAAAATCAAAGCAGCTCAGTGGACTTTACTCCTAATGAAAAAACAAATATGTGTAAAAATAGTGCAGAAAACGCCACCATACTTGGGGATCCTAATAAACATTTAGATGATGGTAACAGTAAAGGGCAAAGAGATGATTTGAGAAAATTCAGGGAGAGGGGAAAATTAAAAATCATTTGGCCCCCTTCCAGGGAGATGCCTAAGAAAACCTTCCCCCTTGAGGAAGAGCTCAAAGTGAGTAAACCTAAATGGCCACCAGAAATGACAGTCGCTACATCCACTGAATTCAAAAGTGAATCACTAATAGAACACATTAAAACTCTGGAAAATAAAGGACTAGGGCAAGATAACGTTTCTTTCCTGCAGCCATATCTGCAGTCCATCCATACATGTCAGAAGGAGGATGTTACAGGAATCAAAGAAATGGAAATGTATGAAGCAAATAAAGATGAGAAGAAGGAAGGAAATAAGAATGTGCAAGATAAGCTGAATGAGGCTGAAGACACAAAGAATAAAAGGGAAAGTGAAATGGATCTTAATGACAACAATAATGTAGTTGTGCAGAGTGCTGAGAAGGAGAAAAATGAAAAAACTAATGAACCTGATGGTGCAGAAGTTTTACAGGTTACTAACACTGATGATGAGGCGGTGACAGAAAATCATAAAGAGAATTTGAATAAGAATAATAATAACAATTATGTGGCCGTCTTGTGTCTGAATAATTGCAGGCAGAAGACATCTATTTTAGAATTTCCTAACCTATTACCACTGTCAAGGGAAGCAAACTACACTGCAACTGAATATCAAATTGAAAATTTAGAAAGTGCATCTAGAATCTCAGAGTTACTTGGCATATTTGAATCTGAAAAGGCATACTCTATGGCTCTCGGAAAACAGGCTGACAGAGCTATTTCTGGCAGTCCCATGCAGTCTGCTCCCAAACCCAGCCTCAGTGGTGGGTTAATAGTAAGGGAAGAAAGGTCCATAGCCTCTTCCGATACAAATATCTTAAACATCAAAAGAAACCATGCAAATAACAAAAACCTACACTTCTTCTTTTCTAATACCATGAAAATCGCTGCTTTTTCCAAAAAGAATGAGAATACTTCTGAGCATGACTTCATAGGTTCTGTAGACCAAATGAAAAATATGCAATGTTTGTATTTAAGAGAATTTGGGAAGGATGTCAAACATTGGCATGGTGAAGCAATAGGTACAGCCCCCATTAATGGGAATCCAAGTTTTGGTGCTCTGAGCAGTGAATGTGCAGCTAAGCCTTCATTTCCCAGAGCGGAGGTCCAGTCTGAACAACTCACTGTGGAAGAGCAAATTAAAAGGAATAGGTGTTACAGTGACCCTGAGTAAAACATCTCTTGAGGGCCACTTGTCATCCACACTCAGGCACTGAGAAACATCGATGTCTCGAAATAAGACTAGAGATTTTGATAACCTTTTGTTGAACTTGTTGTAAACTTGATGTTCAGAAATTTCATGTCTATCACAACAGGATTTTCCTTCTGTTAAGCTATACAATGTGTTCCATAATCAGTTTGAATCTACTTGTATTCTGAATGGAATGAAAAGATGAAACAATATGGCTCTGTTTTCCTGTCATATGGCACTTAAGGATATTGCTCTGTTTTTCAACATGCTGGATAATGGATAACATCACTGGCAAGATGCTGTACTTCTGATACCACAATTCTTATACCTTCTCTATAATTTCTGCTGAAATAAAATGAAATCACCTGGAGTGCGAACCAAAATACCTCTGTAACTTTTTTCCAAATATATTGACATTTTAATTATATGTTTTCCATAATTTAGGAACTGTCTATTCAGGGGCATGTATTTAACACACACACACACGCACGCACACATACACACACACACACACACATAATCCTGGAAAAAATTAAATACTAAATCAAAGACATGGTATTATTAGAATATATAAAATTTTCATTTCTTGTTTGCTCTCTATTTTTTTAAAAGCTTTTATTCATTTATTTGAGAGAAAGAGAGTGAGAGAGAGAGAGAGAGCATGAGAGGAAGGAGGGCCAGAGGGAGAAGCAGACTCATGACCTGACCCAAAGGCAGAGGCTTAACTGACTGAGCCACCCAGGTGCCCCATTTGCTCTGTATTTTTAAAGACATGAGGATTATTATGTTTTTAAAATAATTGCCTATATTAAATTATCATGGAATATATCTATAAACATTTAATGAAAAATATCAATTTTTCTTCAAAGTAATGTGGAGTCCATACTCAGAAATCAACTGAGTGACAAAGATTTTGGAAGTTACTTAAATAAATTATGCACATTCCATTTTTATTGCTTACCGTATATAATCAATAAATATACAAGTCATATTATTACTACATTTTGTCAGGTTTTTTATCTTTTTTGATGGATATTAAGTTTTTCCATTACAAAAACAGTCTTTGGAAAATTTGTCTTCTGAATTTTCTGCTGATTTTGCCTTCTTGTAAATACACTTGATGATTCTGAGAGGAAAAGATAATGTGAATATAAATGAGTGGCTTCACATTCATTTGGAGTGTACATAGTGAAAACGGACCTTATCCCCTATTCTCCAATGTAAATACAAACCACTGACTTTCTATTAAGTATGAAAACACATTGTACTGTTGCAAACTATTTCTCCTTAGAAAATATAACAAATTCTTGCTAGTATGTTCTCAGCAAATAGATCTAAGACTCACATTACTATTTTTTTAGGGCTGCCATAACAAAATACCTTAGACTGAGTGGATTAAACAAACATAAAGTTGTTTTCTCACAGTTCTGGAGGCTAGATGTCTAAGATCAAGTTGGCGAGTCAGTTTCTTCTGAAGCCTATCTACTTCACTTTTAGATCAGCTTCTCTCTGCACATGATCTTCCTTCTGTATGGGTCTGAGTCCAAAGTTCTTCCTCTTATAAGGACACCACACTAAGGACTCACCTTAGTGACCTCTTTTTATTTTAGTTACTTCTTTAAAGACTACAAATACAGTTATGTTCTGAGATGCTAGGGGTTCAGACTTCAACGTATTAACTTTAGGATAACACAATTCAACCCATAACATCAAGAAACCACATTTTACATTTAGGGTTGTCTTTTTATTTTTTTTACATTTGTCTGTTAATGTTATGAAACAATGTCTCAATTATTTTTCACTTGGGATTTAATCACAGATTAAATCTATATCATATCTACATTTATGCTATAGAAAAAATATTTCCAGGAGGATAATTCTCTTTCAAAGGAGTCAAAATGGGCCCATGATAGACCAAATGCTTTACCAGAGGAGGCTGTGTGATGGCAGAGCTTGGCATGTAAGGGGCTTTGCATTATTTATCTGAGATTGGGCCTTCCAATGAATCTTGTAAAAATGTTTTATCCCCCAGAAAATTGTGCTGAATTGTCTTTTGCAGCTTCCACACAATCAATCCTTGTGACACATTTGGGGCTCTGGGAAGCACATTTTTTGGATTAGAACAATGGTTTTCCCATAGTGCAGTAAAACTACGGAATGCAAACCTACCACCCATTCCCTAATGTGCAACCAACATGTGCATCTGGCATATCTGTCCCCAAACTAACAATTTTCTATAAACATCTCTAGAGTAATCTCTAAAGGCACATCAATTTTTTAAGGAACTGGAAGGTAGGAAAAAGAATACTTTCTCGGCTGTGTTTTGATAGTTACTGGCTACTGGTTACCATCCAATTGAGGAGTAGAAAATTTTCCCGTTGCCAAGAAAATGAACTTAGAGAAAGATAATCACAGATGTTGAAGTGAAAGAGAAGTGCAATATTTTTTTCTCTCTCCGAAAATGTTATTGAGAACCAGGGGTGATTTCCAAATCTAATGTAAAAGTTTTGAAATCTGCAGGTATTAACCATAATGTGGAATCGTATTTTAGAAAAATCTAATTTACATGGAGATCAGAAATAGGCTATGGACATGATAGATTCAAAATAAGAGCTTTGAGAGCATATGAGAGGTGCTGATCAGTGCAAAGCCTCAGTCTCCTGGAAATTGACTCTAATAGAAGACAAAAGATATTTTTAGATAAATATAATCTAAAAGTAATTTAATCTCAGCTTTGTTAGAGTCCTTTGGAAAGGCTAATTTAATCTATTTAACATGGTCCATTTACTGTAGATGTTTTCCCCTAAAATCTCATGAGAAATTTTAAAACTTTAGGCATGCAAATAAGGTGGTAGAAGAAAAATAATAGTAGTAGAATTTCTATAGTGTGGTCATTATCTTTTGATATACTACTTTTTTGTAGAAAGTAAACTAATGGATAGAAAGCCTGACAAATAAACATTGTGGTATCATCCAGTCGACAGCAACTCAACAAATATTATGGAGCCCTTGGTATTTGTTGGCAGAGTGGCTTTTTTTAAAAGGAAAAATCATGGCTTATTCCATGTAATCTCTCCAACTGGAAAAAGAGGCATTCAAAAAAATGAATCAGAGTTGATATGTATGTAGAAGGAATCAACACAGGGAAATGTATAGCCACAAAGAGTTCTCTTAAATTAGAAGACTTCAGAATAATAGTAAATAAATAGGTGAAAAATTTCCAGTTTAAAAGCTAAACTGTCTTCATTGTGCCATAGTCATAATTTACTTAATGTAATTATGTGGTTGAAGACTCTATGATGCACAATCAAGATCCTCCTTCAGGAATAAAGGAGTGACTTCCCCAGATGCTGGAAGTGCTGCCCACAGAAAACTCTCAACTTTCAGGCCCCTACCAGGATTGCTTTAGCTGAAGAGAGACACTTCCCCCACATGGACTGTTTCAATAAGTGTTCGGTGAAGGAGAACTCCACAGAACTCAGAAGGGTCACTCCAGTGTCAAATATCCCTATAGGGTTGGCTGAGGCCTCCACTGAGCCTCTGTCACCATCCAACTTCTCCTGCTTTATTCATGTCCCTTCCTTTCCCTTGATACCAAAAGCACACCCTGGTAAACCTCCTCCACATTAATCTCTGTCTCAGAATCTACATCTTTGTGAACCCAACCTTGGCAACCTGATGCTAGGAGTGGCCCAAGAAAGCAGACACTGGGATGATATTTTAGAGCTGAACTATTTGTTCCTGGCTGACAAGGGGCACAAGATGGCTGTGCAGTTGTTAAAATTCTCAGCAGTAGTAAACAAGGATGCCTATAATGGTTGAAGCAAATGCATAGCTGGTACCATGTATCAAATATTTGAGACATGGAGGAGAAATAGCAATTACAATGAAAATTGAATTGAGTGCTCATTGCTAACCCCTATCACTCTAGGAAAAAAATTAACAAAAAGCTGAAGGTGTCAATCAACAATTGTAAAAGTAGCTGAGCCCCCATGGAAAGTTAAGGTTTTTGCCAGGGTCAGGGACTTGTTTGGAAAAGAATGGGATCCAGAACATGGATGGCAATAAGTTTTCAACAAAAATGTTGAAATCCCAGAATCCTCTGAACCCTCTGAGCCTAAAGAAGTGGCATGTTCCTACCTATTAAGGGTTAGTATCCACACTTCTGTTCAAAAATGATGCAGACACCTCTCTCCAGCTCAGTTGGGTGTTCCTGCTGGTCTTGGCTGGCCTCACTCAACCATCAGCAAGTCTGCTGGGAACTGTGTTCTAGGCTATGCTTGGTTGGGGCACATTAGCTAGAATAGCTCTATATTAGGTGATTTTCATCCTCTTCCTGTGACCAGTAAGCTGTTCCGAGCATGCCCTTCTCATGGTGAAGGCGGAAGTAAAAGAAAAGAAAGGGAGATGTTGGAACACCATTACTTCTGCCTCCTTCTAATGGTCAAAGCAAGTCTTATATTCAAAGAGTCAGAGTAAGAGAGAGCACTGGAAGGCTCTAGTGGTGTAGTGTTTACTTACAGCAAGAAGAGACAGTACACAAAATCCAGTCCCTTGTAATGCGTAGGTTCTCCAAGGCTGGTGGATCCACTCCACAGCCAGTGTGGACATTATGGCCACAGGTACCCCACTTCATGCTGCTGATGGACCCCCAACCCTGACCCCATGGGATCTAAAATACAGAAAGCTGGGGGAATGCCCAAGAGCCATTTATGCACTTTAGCTAAGCAGTTCCAAGAAAAGTTTGCATGTGCCAGATACAGAGGAGCAGGGATGTACTGGTTTTGCTCTGAGCTCTTTGCATGCAACTCGATTTGTGAGTTTGCCAGCAAGTCCTTTACCAAGCACAGGTTCTTTTCAGGAACAAAGGGAAGGTGTCCAGTTGTGCTTGGATCCATCCATCTCATTATCATTTTAACTTAACCTGTTTTTGATGAATGATGATTTAAAAGGTTCAAAGAGGCAGTAATTGGTAATGACCACTACTGTGTCCATCCTCTAATTTACTGCATGTTTTATAAGATGGTGGCAGATGTTTATTTATTAATTATCATGATGTTCCTTTCATCCCCATTAAACCATTTCCTTTAGGAGAAGGACAAACTGGTTAAAGGATATTTCTGTTGAACACACCTTTCTATATTATCGTTATTTGCCCATATAGAAATTTCCTCAAATTAATTAAGAAGCCAATTTCAAATTAATTTATTTCCTAAACTCTATCTAACCTAAAATATTTATTGTTTGATAAAAGTTTCAGTGATTTTGTAACTGAGATGATATATAAAACACAATTAATGCTGGCAATGTCTAAGAACAAATAATGAAAAAATTTATTAACTGACCTCTTTTAAGTCTTAATTTCTACATTTCATACTCTAAGTGCATATGTTTGTATGTGTGAATGTTAGTGTGTGAGTATGTGTTTAATAGTTAATGTCCAAATTATGAAAATATCAATATCAGCAGTTTTCAATGCTGTTCAGGCTATTTTTAGCAAGCCAACATGTTCAGTTTTAGTGCCATCAAAATCACCAACTCTGAATACATATTTGTCATAAGTTAATAACAACATTAGTTGGATAAATATTTATTATCAAATGGATAACATTTATGTTACCAGTTGTAATATTCAGATTATGCATTTTACTCCTGAATTTTGTTAATACCTGCATTGATTTGTTGTTGTTGATATAGTGCTTATGAACAAATGCACATCCATTTACATAATTTCTTATAACCATTTACAGTTTCTCAAAATGTTTTGCTAATCTCTTTTATTTTGTCATCTATACTATTCCTGGTAATTTTATACATGCCCAAGGCTTCAATTATCTTCATAATACCAAATGTATATCACCTTCCCTGAGCTCTCCTCTGAATGCTAGAATCATATAGATAACTGCTTTACTTGATAGTTTCTCTTGGATGTTTCAATGGCACCTTAAATCCAACACATCCAAATCAGAGCATCATCACTCCTCACCTCCAACCTCAACCTTGGTACTCTTCTAGTAGTTCATATCTCAGACACCATCATCCATCCTGTTGCTAAAACCAGAAAATGAAGAGTCATATTTTATATCCTTATTTCTTTTACCCATTCACAATTAAAATCTTTCACCAAATCCAGTTGATTTTTACTACTTAAATACTTCTCTCATCTTTTCTTCCTAACACGTATCACATTTGCAATTGTACATGTTTTTGTAAGTTATTTGAATAGTGCCCATGGCACTCTCTCCCACGCCACACCCCATACTGAATGGAAGTTTTACAAAGACAGGAACTGGGTCTGATTCTACTCTCCAGATTTCCCCAATTCCCAGCAAACATTTGACATATGGTAGGCATTTGGTAGATAAGAGTCAATCACCATACAAATCTAAAACTTGAGCCACACTGTACATGGTGTAACATATGAAAATTGATAAGGATATATTCTGGAGTGATTTTTTGATTATATGCAAAGTATCAACCACAGACAATGTTTATACCAGGTGGAAACAATACTTTCAAGACAACTGCAGTTAGGCTCCCAAATTGCATGTCTAGATGCCAGTGACACCCCTGAATAGAGGTCTAGAACCATGGCTGCATGAGTAGATTTCATTATTACAAATAGGACTAGGCAGATGTTATAGGAAAACATATTTTCTTAAAGTTGCCAAAATGAATCTGGTACCTAAGGATAGACAAACTCATATAAATACACACATACAGATATATAGACATGAAATCTCTACTAGCCTTAAAATGTACATTTTCCCATACATTAGAAGTTAAATTTTCCTGCACAATAATTTTTATAGAACATTTAAGTTGGATAGTTAAAAGCAAGATTTGTAGATATTGAGTTGCCTGAGATCACATGTTCAAGTATTGTGACACAAAGACATGAAAAAGAGTTCTTGTTTGAAGTCCCATACCCTATCCTCTACCCAAGCAGTCTCTATGAAAGAATTGTGATTTTGCTATCATGCATTTAATTTTTATTCTCTGGTTTATCTTTATGCTTTTGCATTTATCATTATATATGATTGTACTGTATATATGCATATATCTTATTTATGCATATATGTACATTTATGTGTGTGCATATACATGTATATGTTCTAGAACCACATGAAACATCCATTGCTTAATTAAGGTCCTACTCGTGATTTGGCTGAAAAATATCATAATTTATTAGATTTTGCCCATAAAACATAATTTCAGTATATTTAGAAATTTAACACATTGCTCATTTTAGTAAACTTAGATAACCTGTAGAGTCCATTGGTTTGGGAAGATTTTTAACAAGAATTGAAAAAAAAAAAAAGAGGTCTGGATCAACCATTATTTAACCAGAAATTATAGATAGACAGGGAACCAATTACCATTAATTAGAGAATGGCTATGCATGTCTGTACAAAAATAATATAAATTAGTAGCAGGAAACATTCATCTTTTGGTGTGTTCTAAGCTCACAGCAAGGGTGAACACTGTGGTCCTTGATCTTATTTAATACTCACAAATACCCCGTGGGTCTGATAAGAGGTAAGGTTTTATTAACTCTGGTGAAGAATATGTGGATTAGGGAGTTTAGTTACTTGACTGAATTTACTAAGTTACCCAGGTTTTAAGTGAGGAGACAGGGACGGAAATTAGTCCTAACTGACTAGGAAAGCTCATTAAATATGGCTTTTCTACATCCTTCTGGCTTCCCAACACTTCATTGTGTGTGTAAAAATATATACATGAAATGTTCACATCCATACCTATAAATATGAGTATGAATCAGTACTTTGTCTGACTATATAAATTTTTCTGTTATACTGAAGTTACATATGTATAATGTATGTACACATTGTATTGTTTCTGTGTGAGTGCATCTCTGTGTATATGTATGTTTGTACACAGACACACAGACACGCATACATTACACCATGAGAACAGCCAGGTACCTGTTTTTTGTACATTCCAGAGACATTCATAATGCAAACTAGAGAACAAAAAAATAAGATTATTTATTGAAAATGTCACCAACCACAGCGAATGAAAGTGAAGGAAAAACATCAATCCTCCCGCCTCCCTTAAAGGCAAGCAGAAAGCAGAACTGCTCTTTTCAAAATCGATGAAATTAACAAAAGCAATTGAATGTGGCAGAGAGGAGATGTCAGGTAGGAATCAGCACATGTGGGAACTGAAGATTGTGAATAACTTAGAGAAAGACATCAATGCCTCTGCTGCTAGTGATTACCTCACTCTCCGTGTGGCTGTAAAACATGGCGGCATTTGTCCCTGTGCCAGGAAATGTCAGGACATTAAAGGTTCAGCCCTGGTTGTGTGAAACAGGTCAGAGACTCTTTGCCCTAAGTACTAAACCTTTTAATTTTCAAGGTTCTAAAATATTTAAGCTAGAAATACTTCCAACACAGGAAGATGTTTAAATGGCTACTTTATAAAGAATAAAGGAAGAGCATGTGCCTATTTTTTAATTCATAAGAAAAGTATTAAATCACTAGCATTTCAAAGAGCCCACTTTCAATTACCCATGAAGAGATTGCCTACAGAAAATATTAAATTCCAGGCTGGCATCTCCAACCTACCCAGACCCCTGCCTCCCTTCCACCTTCACCTTCATCCCCGGGGAATAAGAACAAACTTCAATATCAGCAGAAGTAAAACATAATGGCCACATTTACAGAATAATTTCCGCTGATAGTCTTATTCCAAGGCAGGAGGAAGAGAGTTGTGAGCAGAAATGGCATACCCTGGATTTTTGGCTGCTTCTGCTTCCCCTGGCAATCTTCTACTAAGATCCAGCCGAAGACTTTCCCCCTAAGGTCCACCCTTTCATTCCCTCCTGCCCTCAGGGGATGTAGCCACTTACTCCCCCACCAGCTTTTCCAGCTTTTTTCGTTGGCTATGGTAGCCTGCTTCCGTCTTCCTTAAGGGAGCAAATGGTGGGTACTCAATGAATGCTTGATAACTGAGTGAATGAGTGAATGTCATAGGTTCCTGTGGGCAGCAAATGACAGCACTTTGCAGAAACATCTTCAGTCCTTTGTCCCCAAACATAGCTAAGAATATAGGGTAAGAGGAAAAGGAAAAAGAAAAGAAGAAACTTATAAAGAATGCCTACATTTTGCCAAAGTTCAGGTTTTTTCAAAATAAAGACCTATTAATATCCATTTGGTACTTACTTATATTAAAATATATGAAATGCCTCTTAGTATCATGATTTTATAATCGAGGTAACTGATGTTCATTTGGTTTGACAACATAGTTCTGAGATGTTGTCATCTCTAGGTAAAGAACTTACGTCTTGAAGGGCTTTAACTACTTTCCCAAGATTACCTGTTCAGAAAGTGGCAAATCCCAGTAAATTGTGATTTAGTATGCTTAATTAATCTGGGGAATTTGAGAAGTAGAGCTATGTGGGAAGTAGTAGGGGAGAAAATTATCCAGAGAAACAGCTTAAATGTTTTGATTTTTGTTTGTTTCTTTTGTTTTTCATTTAAATGAAGGTGGTAACGAACAGATGCAGGAAAAGTAAAGGGCGTAACGGCATAACTGGTGCTCCATCAATGAGGATAGGTAAACAGATTGGTTCAGATTCTAGCATTGAAAACTTAGAAGCAAAGAACGTACTTAAATGTAATGTATTGGTAACAGTCAGTAACTCCAGGTATAGCTGATAAGACCTGAAATCTCAGTGGTTTAAGACAAGAAAATTTTAATTCTTGCTATATCATAATCCATAGTGGGTTGGTGAGGACTCTTCTCCATAAAGTCCTTCAAAAATTCAGTCCTTCCTGGTGGCAGTTCGGTCTTCCTCTGAGGCCCTGGAATGCCCTCAACTAATGGGCAGAGAGGGAGAAGAGAATGAGGCTCACCATGGGAGGTTTCTATGGACCGGGTCTCGCAGTGGGGTCTGTCACTTTTGCCTGTACTTCATGGTCCAGAACTCAGTAGCATGGCCACACCTACCTGTAAGGGAGCCTGGGAAATGGAGCCCATCTCAGGCCCAGGAAGAAAATTAAAACATGCATGTAACTGAACCTCTGCCACAATGAGATAAAAGGAAATCCAGACTTCAGGTGCCTGGGTGGCTTAGTCGGTTAAACGGCTGACTCTTGGTTTTGCCTCAGGTCATGATCGCAGCGTTGTTAAATTGAGCCCTGTGTCTGGCAACACGCTCAGTGTGGAGTCGGCTTGGGATTGTCTCTCCCTCCCCCTCTGCCCCTCCCCCTGCTCGCTCGCACTCTTTCTCTCGCTCCAAAATAAATAAATAAATCTTTAAGAAAAGGAAATCCAGACTTTCAGATACCCAACCACATCTGTTTTTCAGTACCTTTTTACTGAATATTATTCTTCAAAATTTGTGCTTGTATGATTTAAGCCGTTCATTTAGAAAGCCTCCATAGATATTTTTATATGTATTAATGAAGCTAAGTTAAAGCAAACTTGTAGGCAATATCTGGGAGGTTGAGCAATTAGTTCAAGGATATCCCAAAAGTCCAGCAGCACTCAGACTCAGGAGTTAGCATCAGGCAAATTGGAGACCAAGCAAGCAGGCACTTTACATCACAGAACTTAAGAATGCAGGCTGGGGGATTTCAGACAACCTTGAAGACCTATGGAAAACCTGAGAGCTCAAAGCAGCCCCCAACCATAGAAGGGTAAGGAGGCTGCCCAGGTGGGAGGCATGTGGTAGGAGAGAGGCTTCAATAATGCTTCAGCTATGAGAATTTAGAACGAACCGAGAGCCCAGGTGAGAGCCCTGGTGATACGGCTGACTTGGTTACTATTCTCAGAGTCACTTGCAAGAGCTTTTCAAGATGCCATGCCGGGCATGATGCCATGGCATGGCATGACTGAAGAATTGCTGCTAAACCCACAAAAATGTGGAAAGCAGAAAAATGGTGAGAATAGAGATTACCAATGGGTTGGCAAAGATGCAGCTCTAGCTCCAGATTCTGAGGGAAAAAGGGACAATTTCCAAAAGTTGATCATTAGCGTCTTTAGATAAATGTGCTGGGCAAAAAGCATCCTAAATCCAAACACAAATGGTTTGGTATTGGCATTATCGACTGCTTTGCATTAGCTGTGACCTCTGCCTTTTTGCTGGAGAAGATTATGGGAAATTCCACATTTGGGGAGGCAGGCAATGGTATATGACACATCCATGGATCCCACAACGTGTTACTGCAGTTGCCACCAATGGCTGTGGCTCTGCCACCTCCTCCTGCAAGGACACTTCTCAGTACTTGGCCATCTAAGCCACTTTAATTTAGCCCTACAGTTTTCTCTGTGTGCTTTGTGTGGTCCCTCATATTTTTCTTGCATTTATTCAAGCTGGGTGCCTATTTAAGCTTATGGATGCAAAAATCTGGGAATACTTTGGCAAGTATTGTTTTTACTTTCAAGCCAGGCCTTCCTGTGTGTCAAAAGAGGATTCATATTCTGTTCTTGATAAGGGAACAAGAAAGTGGTCTCGTAGAGCCCGGCTGCATGAAGCAGAATACAGATAATGTTAATATATAAATGGATAAAAATAATTTATCTTTCAAGTATTGAAATGCAATTATATTTATAGAGAAACCTGGCTTAGATGCCTAATCAGACACAGGTGTTTTCTAAAGCCTATTTGAATTCTAATTGTTGAAATACACTTCAAACATATTAACTAACAAGTTAATTCAATTCTATTGGATATGAAATTACTAGCACCCACTGAGTAATAGGATGAAAGAATTTAGGTAACACAAAGGAACAAATTCTGCCTATGAAAGAGGAGCTGTTTATTTTTCCCCATCAAATAAATAAGTGACTTATGATGCACTAAATAGGATATATGATTAATAGACTCAGGTGTCACCTTATTATAGAGTTGACTTTTTCAAAGCTGATTTTAAAAATAAACTGTTGATCTGTCATACTAAATGAGCTTAGACTTTTGAAAAATGTGTTGCACTGTATCTATAGGTATAAATGTGTTATGCATAAACTTCTCTAAATGGTGCAACAAGGCTCTCATACTACACTTTTAAGTTTTACTTAATTTCATCATTATTATGGACAAAATACAGGAAGCACAAGTTTCTCTTTTTCTTTTTTCCCCAATATCAGAAATCTCAGAAACTAAATTATTGTTGAACTTTCCTCCTCTCTTCTGGATTTCATCCTCCTGCCTCTTCAGGGATCTTGCTCCATAATTATATTTCCTGTTTCCCAAAACTTCTACCTGTCTGTTTTTCCATGTCCTAATCATTTCTATCTTAGTATATGTGCTGCCGAAGCGAGCACCTGATCATTTCTATCTTAAAGGAAAACCGGATTTTCTAATTACGCATCCCCCATTAACTACAATGTGTCTCCTCTCTTTCACAAGGAAGCTTCCTGAAAACATATTTTGTTGTTGTTGTTGATGCAGTTGATTCTCCCTCATCTTTCATAGACAGCTCACCCAACTATAACCTGGAATCACCCAACACTTACTAGTGACATCCTCAATATGGAGCCTAAAGACCACTTGCAATCTGTTTGTCTCTGATCCTTGAAGCTCCAATACTGCTCTGTTTCCAGGTCCTATGAGTTCTTTTCTTTGTCCTCCTGGCTCTATAACTGCATTTTCATACCCTTTATTGACCTTCCTGGACCTGGTGATGTTTTTTATTCTTCCCTTGGCATTTTGAACGTTGGTGCCTTTCATGATCTTTGGCTTTACCTCCTCTTTTGTGTTGGAGATCCTTTCCTTCACACAGGATCACTGACCTGGTCCCCCAACTGTGGACCCTCAAACTCTTCCCAGAGCTGGTCACTTCAAAATAGCCCCTGAAATAGGAGGGCTGGCTCATTTCACTTCAATTTTCTGCAATATCTGACACTGTTGACTACACCCTCCTTAAAACCATCTTTGACCTTACTTTGCTGATACACATCTCTCCTGGTTCTCTTCAAACTCTCTAGTTGTTCATTCTCTGCCTTTTCCATGTGCAGGTTCACCTCTATCTCTCTCTGAAATTTAGATTTTTCTTTTTGTCCCTCTCTCCTTCTGTCCTTATACATTTTTCATCTTCACCTTGTATGAACAATCCCATTGCTATGTCCGTAGCTCTAGAGTCCAGATCTTCCTCTTGAGCTCTGGCTGTTTGTTTTTAATTGTTTGCTCTTTCACAAAGGCCTTAAATACAGCTGGTTGAAGTTCTCCACAAGCATTGCCCTTTTGTGTATGTTTGTATGTCACATATTCTGATGTCACATAGTTGAGTGGGATGGGCAGAGACTCAATTCAGCAAGCTAGTGATCATCCTTAATTTCCTTCTCTATTTCTTTGTCTCTCTGTCTCATCTCTTTCTCTTTCTCCCCCTTTCTCTCTCTCTCTTTTCCTCTTCCTGTCTTTTCTCCCAGGAGACCCTTTCCCTAGGTTAACTCATATCTCATATGTGTGTCTCAAGTCAATTCTAGCATCATATCATTTTGAAAACATCCTTCTCACCACCCTAAACTGACTTAGGTACCTATCCTCTATACTACATATCACCTTCGTGCAAATTGTCAAACATCTTGAGGCTGGGAAAATGTGTCTTTATCATGTCTGTATTCTCAGTTATAAGAATATAAGCAGCTAAAGGCTAGAAGACCAGAGGCACTGACTTGGGATTCATCCACACAAAATGGATATGGATATGGATGAAATTGCCTAAGCAGAATATATAAGGACTGATGAATAGAAAACATCAGAATTGTGCATGAGCATGACAGTGTGTTTAGTTTTCAAAATAAATCACTGAATTTTGTATGTAGTACCTATGAGCCCAGGATTTAAGACAATGTTTGACGCTGACAAACTAATAAACAACCACAACTAAATAAAACAGAAGCATGAATATAAATGCTCAACAAGTAACATAAATCAAAAAGAATATGAGCAACCCAAAAGCTTTCAGAGACTATTGCTCGAAGCAATATTTGGGAAAATATTTAGATACCAAGAAGAGGAGAGTTGGATAAGATACTGGAGAGGGAAAATAATGCCAGGAATATGAAGTTGATTATGAAAATTGGAATAGGATAATCAGATAAAGAATAAGTTTGCTGGGGTAAATGTGCCCAAGGCATGTGGGACCAGGATTAAGACAAGAGTAAACAAATTTCCAAATAATACAGGAAATATGATATTGCTTGTGGCATGTTTCCCTTTCATTTTTAATGTGTAGCCTCTGCATATTGTGAAGATGCCTGAGTTTTCTATTGCTTCTCTAACAAATAACCACAAACTTCGTGGCTTAAAACAACACAAATTTATAACCTTACATTTCTGGAGGTCAGAATCTCCAGATGAAGATATCCACAGGAGAGAGTTCCTTCTAGTGGTTCTAGAATAAAATCTGTTTCCTTGCCTTTTCCAGCTTCTAGAAGTCTTATACAATCCTTGGTTCATGTAGGTCAGCATAGTAGTGATCCAGAATAATCACAGCATCTCCACATCTCACATGTGCAAAGTCCCTTTAGCCATGTAACACAGTCACAGGGGCTGAGGATAATGCGTTTATCCTTAGGGAAGACATTATTCAGCCTAACTTAGTCAAAAGACAATCAAAAATAAGCAAATGCCTGAATTTTATTCATTCCTTAACATTTGAGAGTCTATTTTTCATTTTTAAACAATCCCTTACATTAAGAGCTTCATGTTTTTTAAGGCATTTTCAGAGTCATAATCATACCTGAACCTTAAAACAACTATGTGAAAGACAGGGGAGATATACCCATTTTATAGATAAGTTTATGTATGTGTTCATAAGAGTTTATTGGCTTGCCCAAAGACACACAGCTAGTGAATATCACTTGCTTGTTTTCTATCTATAAATCTACTGTTCTTTCCATGACTCTATAACTTTTCCTTGTGAATAAAAAATAAAGAAAAATTCCTGGATTCACCAGACATTTCACATTTCACAGAAAACAAACAAATAAACAAAAGGTAATTTAGATGTTGATCCATCATTATGGTTTTTCCTAAATATATTCCTCATTTTGAATGAAACTGCAAAAGTTGAACACATTTAAATCCCTTTCAAATTTTGGATTTATGACTGAAGCACAGACTAGCCTAAGAGGCACAGGACATGGAAACTGGTGTAGACTTGGTACACTGCTTGTCTCTCTCCTATAGATCTGAAAATGCACAGTAAGGGGTAGCAAGCACAAATGCCCATGAAATCAAGCAGGACTTCTAAATGTGATAAGGATTGATTTTAGAATGTAAGCTCAGTCATAACTAGTAACTAACACTCACCTGCCATGACAAGGAAAAGGAGCAGCAGGGCCTGTGGCAACTGGAGTGTGCTGAGCTTATCAGAAGGGGCAGCTTCTTCTCAGTACAAGACGACTGTCGTTTTGGAGAATGTGGACACAGTGTTGACAGATCATCCTCTTTAAAAAACAGATAAGCCAGGGCGCCTGGGTGGCTCAGTCGGTTGAGCGACTGCCTTCGGCTCAGGTCATGATCCCAGGGTCCTGGGATCGAGTCCCACATCGGGCTCCCTGCTCTGCGGGAAGCCTGCTTCTCCCTCTCCCACTCCCCCTGCTTGTGTTCCCTCTCTCGCTGTGTCTCTCTCTGTCAAATAAATAAATAAAATCTTTAAAAAAAAAA
>NC_138371.1:58835543-58872477 GCF_054177405.1 Leptonychotes weddellii | reverse complement strand
AAAAAAAAAAACAGATAAGCCAGAAATTGGAATTTTTATGTTAAATCTCCCAAATGTTAGGGGTCTGCATTTAAAGCATTTTAAGACACTGAATAACCAGAGCAAACATGTATGAAAACCAAAGAAAGTCCACAGTGGGTTTCTAGTTTGCTGTCTATCCTAAGACATTGATAGTACTAGACTTATCTGTCCAAAAAATGTTTGGAAATGAAAGGATGAGAAGTCATTGAGTGCTAGCCAGGAGAGTAGAAAATGGAATATATTATAGATTACCCTTTTCACATTCCAAAAAAGGCATCTTCATCATATCTCCTTTTCTAAATGTTCTTGATGGAAACCCTCACGGTAGTAGTCATAATTATTTCAAAACAAAACAAATAAAAGAAAAAGGATGTAGGTACATCAATAAGGCAAATCTTCTTCTTGATAGTTGTCTAAAAATACACTCATAAAAAATGACAGAATTACCAAAACAGGTTTGGGTCTTAAAGATGTGATAAACAATTCTGGAGCCACAAATCCTTCAGTATAGCAGGAGTGTATTCTAATATTCCAACCCCAAAATTTGCATCACTTTTAAGAGATAAGAGCAAAATAAAAGAGAAATCAAGTGAATTCTATACACTGTAAGCTAAGAGGACATTTAGAATTAAGTGAGGATCCTCCCTGCCAAAACTGCTGAGCAGTCCAGGCAGATCAGAGCAGGGAGACATCCAGGCAGCTCAGGTGCCAAAGAAAGCGTGGATGACCTTGGCAACAGCTGTTTGCTGCATGCACCAAAAGCAAGCTAGGAGTCCGTAAGAATTTACTTGGTAGATAAGTGGCAATGGCCTCAGGTGGTGAGAGTTGGCAACTCGTAGGAAGAAGACCATTTCCTAGTTTGTAACTTTTGAAGATGTAGACAGAAATGAGTGAGGTGTGCAGGGGTTCTAATTGTGGAAACTAACTTGGAGCATGTTGGTCTTGTGAGGAAGGTGTTCCAGGTGCTATACTTGAGTAATGATGGGTATGGGAGAAGTCTCCACAAGCCTGAATTTTGAGTAGTGGAAGTTGTATAAGCCAAGAAATGCCTCAAACAAGATTTAGAATTTATATAATGGTGCCCATTCCCCCCCCCATTTTGATATAATTAAAATAACTTTCTTTAAAAAGTCAATGTAATTTTATAATCAAGAGGTAATTGCTATTTCCAAGTATATATTTATATAACTTTCATCCTGCGATTCACCACCCGCCTAAATGATTTCTTTCTAGTTTAATATATTAAGGTTTGCTCTTTCTGCTATAACGTTCTATGAGTTTTTATAGAGGACAAATTGATGGTTACCAGAGGGGAGGTGGTTGTGGGGATGGATTAAATAGGATAGGGATTAAGGAGGGCATTTTTGTGAAGAACACCAGATAAGTGTTGAATCACTATATTGTACACCTGAAACTAATATTACACTGTATATTAACTGGAATTAAAAAAAACTTTAAAAAAAGTTCTATGAGTTTTGAGAAACATCCTGTCATGTATCCACCATTGTAGTGTCACACAAAATTGTTTCAACAACCTAAAATTTCTTCACCTATTCAGCACCACCCACCTTGAACCTCTGGCAACCACTTATCTGTCTGCTTAACATTTCCAACATTTTGTCTTTTCTAGAATATCATGCAAAGGGAATAACACAGTATCTTAACCTTTGCAGACTGGCTTCTTTCACTTGGCATTATGCATTGAAGATTCATCCATGTCTTTGTGTATCTTGATAGCTCATTACTTTTACTTTTCCTCTCTGAATAATATTCCATTATATGGATTACTATAGTTTGCTTATTCACTCATCTATTGAAGGACATCTTGGTTGCTTTCAATTTTTGTGATTATAAATAAAGTTGCTATCAACATTTGTGTGTAGGCATAAACATGTTGTGTGAGCATAACTTTTCAAATCAGTTGGGTAGATTCCAAGGAGCATAATTGTTGATGGTGTGGTTTACCAATACCATCTAACAAAACATAGCAATGTTTACCTTTCTAAGAAACTTGCCAAACTGTGTTCCAAAGTGGTTGAACCATTCTGTATTCCCACGAGTAATGAATGAGAGTTTGAGTTGCACCACATTCTCACCAGTTGTTGGTTTTGGGATTTTTAGCCATTGTAATATGTGGGCTTTCACAAAGCATACAATAAAGTTTTCTTGATTGCTATCAACCGGTGTCCCCTCAGTATATCCCATTATTCTTATTTCTAAGAAGGTAGTTTTTAAGTGTGTCATTGTTCACTGGGTTTGGGGACAGTAGATAACTAGTCTTTTAGTTTATAGTTTATGAGAAGACCATGCAGCACGCATATATCGTGGTTTTGAGCCAGATTCAGTATCTGGTTGGGAATTAGTTTATCTTTCTGATCATGGTGAGGATTGAGTAAAACTAAAAAAGGGCAACCTGTGGGAGAAACTGATAAGCTGTTTACTAAAAGCATTTCTTTTTTCTCTGCGTGCACAGATTGCTATTCCTAGACTCCCTTGCAATTGATGTGGCCATGACATTGATTTTGGCAAATAAAATGTGTATAGAAATGGCAGGTGCTATACTTGAATAATCCTCCCTGTCTCATATTCCATCTTTTATCTGTATGTTGATTCCCAGAATCATACATAGCATTTGAAAACTATGTGTTGAAGATGAAAGACACTGAACGACTGGGTGGAGCAAATCCCTTTGTTTCTCCTCTTCCCTATACTAATAGAATGAGAATGAGTGAGAAATAAATTTCTATTATGGTAAGCCATTGATATATTGAAGTTTATCTGTTGCAGGATAGCTATCCTAATAAATACTCTAGGAAAGACTTCCCAGAAGAAAAAAAAAAAAAAGGAAAGAAATTGAAATGACTCCTGAAATTCACATGCAATGAAGAAACATATCTACTTTAGTGGGAAAAGCATGAGCAAAAACTATGACTAGATCAATCTTTGAAAGAATGGATAGAAGTTGAGGCAAGTTAACCACCTCAATTTTATGATAATAATGTTGCTTTGATAATAATAAAGATGTTACAATTATATCATGTTAGGGATCTGATTAATAATGACAATTATCTGTATAGCTAATATATATTGATCAGTTATCTTCCAGATACTAAACTAAGCACCCAGAATCTATCATCTCATTTAAATTTCAAAGTCCCTCTAAGAACTAGATATTATTATTATCCTTATTTTACCCAAGTGAGGAAACTAAGACACAGAGATATGAGTAACTTGCCTAGGTCACACATCTCATAAGAGGTAGACCTAGAATTTCAACTCACTGTCAGTTGCTATGCCCCTAAAATCCCCATTCTTAATTACTTCATTCTATTTCTTAGGAAGTAAAACACTTTAAACTTCCCTGCCATTACCCACTTGATATAAATGAAAAACATGCATGGAATGGTTGAGGTTTTGTGGTTGAATTTTCCAAAATGATCTAAACTGTGTTTTTGTTAAACACATTTTCCTTTGATCGCCAAAACTAGCATTTGTCTTGTACCACTATTACTTAATGTCCAGAAAACCCGATAAAAATCTGTATCTTATTTGTGTTTATATAATTGTATACTAGCCACTCACATCCAGTGAATATAGACATAACAGATTAATGACTTTGTGGTTAATTTTCATTAGTTTCTCATTAAAAGTCAAGCAAAGAATGGTACTTGCACATTTTTTTGGTCTTTTCTTCTTTTAGCTGTTCTAAAACTGTGTTTCATGCAATTATCCTATTACTCTTCAGAAAATCATGATGTTCTTCTCCCAGAGGCTAAAGCCCAACAAAAAGGATCTATGGTCTGGTGCCAATACCAGCTGTTGGAAATTATCTTCCAGCTCAAATTCGATCTGTTGCTTTTAGATTCCAGGTTCTCCTGTTTAATTCTCAGAAATAACAATTTTTTCAAAGACTAAAAAGACACTAATTAGTTGCAGTAAAGTACTTGATTTAAATGTTCTGTTAAGGGATTTCCAAGTTGCTACAACTGCTTGAGACTTTATATAGCATCTAATGGGTTGTCCTGTTGCAGTATCTTTGGTATACTTGACCAGAGGATGTAACCCTGGGGTGCTGTTTAGAAGGGTTTAGGATGGCATGTGGCTTAGCACTGGATTTATTCAGGGGGATTTATACTACAGACTTAAAAATCACAGGTCAGTGGCTTTATGAGAGTTGACCACACAGGAGGCAGTGGGGGAGATAGTTAAATACAAGCAAAGTAAAATATGTTGTCATCTCTCTTTCTTAGACATACTAACATTAAATCTAATATAACATATTTCTAGAGTACCTAAAGCCTAATAGAGATGTTACAAATGTCTCATGTTGTGAATCTGACTTATCTTACTCTGTGCAGCCATGTTTTGCAATGTCCTTGCTATAAATATTTATAATTAATGTCTCAGTTGAAAAGTGCTTGATACATAATCAGAATTGCTTCTCTAAGAATGAAGTGCTCGAGTCAAGTACTAGATAGGTCTAACTGGTGAGTATAATGAAGAAAAAATTGACTACAGAGTACACACATAAAATCTCAATCAAAGCACTGAAGGATACAAAAATAGAAGCCATTATTATTATAAGTTTTTAAAATTAAATGAGCTTTTTATTCAGAGGCATTCACATAAACTGTTAAGAATTCACGTTTTTTGGAGTGAGAAAAATCATCTATAGGGGAATAGAGATGTAAGTATTTTAGAAAGGATTGTAAGCCTGGGACATAAAAATCTAGACTATCAGATTTCTAATATACATGTAAGCTAGATTTTAAGAGAATTTTGAAATGTGAAACCAGAGTTTCACTTTACGATTAAATGAATGCTAATAAGGAAATTAGGTTTTTCTACCACTTAAAAAAAAGTACTTCTACTTTCTTTTCTCTAATTGCATGTAAAATTGCTTTCTGCTAGCAGCTAAAGGCAAATGGACATGACTGTGTCTACATGCAAAGTAACTTAAATTCTGTGGCGTTACACGCATAAACACATGCTCTCAACTCCCTGTTTCTTTTTAAAGCCTCAAAAATTCTTGAGACACCTGGGTGGCTCAGTCTGTTGAGCGTCTGCCTTTGGTTCAGGTCATGATCCAGGGTCCTGGGATTTAGTCCCACATGGGGCTCTCTGCTCAGTGGGGAGTCTGCTTTTCCCTCTCATTCTCCCTCTGTGCTCTCCTTCTCTCTCTCTCTCTCAAGTAAATAAATAAAATCTTTAAAAAAATAAAAATAAAGCCTCAAAATTTCTTGATGTAGTGAGGGCATAAAATATTTTCTTGGCTATTTTTATATAAGGCTTTTGACACTGAGATGTGCAAGTCTATTATATTTTTTCCTGTGAATGTAAATATGTTCCACTGTGCTCACTTGTCTCTGTGTAAATCAACATGCAATAAAACAGAAGTAGGGCAGGCTTGCATGCTTCACTTACCAACTAAATAACATGGCCCACCTACCCCTAGAATCACCAGGTCAATAGCCAGTATACTAGCAGACTGCAAACAATATACTGAAATATGCTTGTGACTTAGCATTGTGGACAGACATTCAGAGAAATGGATTTAAAATATCCATCCTGTTATGAGATATTATCCGACTGTTAAATACACACCAAAGGTTACTGAATATAAAGTAGGCATGCAGCCAACCTCCACAGTAATGCAACATCAAAAAAAAAAAAAGATTGCTAAAGGAAAACATTTTTTAGGTTTATGTTGCACTATAGTTACGAAAACTAAGGCAGGCGTTCAGAACAAAGACTAATTTTTTTTAAGAAAGCAAAAGGCTTTACAAACTTAATTTCTAGAAAGTAATTATCAAGCTGCATGGTAGCATAAAGTCTTATTGATCGAAATTTCTCTTTCTGTATGAACTTCACAGACTTGCATGACTTGGCATCAGTAAAAGCTAATGATGATTCATGCTATTAGCTTCAGCAGCCACAGTCCCTAGCAACTCAGCTTTGACCTTTTATTAGCACTTTTCTCCCAAGAAGATAGGATCCTTCTCCAGGCACACTTCCTAATCACCTTAAAACACCTGGAGAATTAGTTAAAAGCCTGATGGGGAGGGACTGGGATGCTAAGAGAAAATGAAGATTCAGTGTAAGGAGAGGACACATTCTATTGTGTAATCTGACCAGAAGCCCTGGGAAATCCTGGAAATTAAAATTACATGTTAAGATTTCATTTATGTAAACTTAAAATAGTCATAATCACAAGAACTATGTTAAATGTTACCAGTTGGTTTCAATTGTTAGCAGAAACCCCTCTCTCCCCCGTAAAAAAATTGCCATGCAACATTTATACATTCATTTTTTTCCTTGATCAAACATTTATTGAGATCCTAGCACTATACTAGGCACCTAAATAGCATTCTGTTGTGGTAATGTAGAAGTCATTAATTTTTTTAAATTAATTTTTTAGTACCTTCTGCTTTCAGTGGCTTCTGAAAGAAGCATCAATTAATGAAGCTGTGGAGAACTGCTACACAAATAACTTGAAAACTCTATTCCTTCTCCCCTTCTTATTCTTCCCAGCTCCCACTGCTCCTCCTTAACCCACCTACCACCCACCCCCCACACACATACACATATGTACATGTCTCCTTTCCACTTTTCTACTGCATGATGGACTAATGTAATATGCAGCTGCTTTTTAGTGATTAAGGTTAAAGGGGAAAAAGGAAACTCCTTATTAAAAGAGGTTGGAAACAAACTGAAGGTTGCTGGAGGGGAAGTGGATGGGGGGATGGGGTAACTGAGTGATGGGCATTAAGGAGGGGGTGTGATGTGATGAGCACTGGGTGTTATACGCAACTGGTGAATCATTGAACACATCTGAAACTAATGATATATTATGTGTTGGCTAATTGAATTTAAATAAAAAAGAGATTGGATTCTCTTATTCAAGCAAATAAACTACTTTAAAATCATAATAATTGAAGATGGAACCTTCTTCAATAAATAAATAAATATTTAAATAAATATCTTTTCTTCAATTTTGATAATGGTTTGATTTCTACAACGTGCATACTCATGAAAGAGCTGCAAATCTGCAAATGATTTTAATAATAACAATAAAGACTCAATAATTTAAGACTTTAGGTCAATCACAATTCTTTATACAGCCTTCTGCATAAATTGACTCTACTTCTATTTCAAAATACTGAACTTAAAATCACATAACTTTTTTCTAATATAATAGAAATATATTCACTTGAATTACTCTTTCCCCATTCTGTGTGGATCAAATGGTTTTCATCCTAATCACCCTATCATAACTGTCCTTTCAAAAGAAACCAAAGATCTCAATTAATCTATGATCTCTTATCAATAGTTATAGTCAAGTTGATATATTCAATTTTCAGTCTTTTAACAAACTTATCTTTTCTTGGATTCCATGATACCAAATTACTTTTTATTGTCTTCCTAGATTTCAGATTAAATTTTGCCACCACCCCCTTACCAAAAAAAAAGAAAATCCTTACTTTCTCTTAATTATTAATGGTCTCCTAGGCTTGTTGATTTGTCTACATTTTATTCTTGAATATCTTTTTACATTCTCTTAGTTTCAATGGCACCCTCTCTATTGATAACTCCCAAATCTCAGGAGAAAGGTATGATATGGTGGGAAGAATGTTGGGTTAGGAATGTGAGCATTTGCTTGGTTTGGAGTCCTGTTCCCTATAAAATTTTGATGAGTGACTTTATTCCACTTATGTGAGAGAGAGAGAGAGAGAGAGAACACTGGTCCTGGTATAAAATGTATTAAAAAAAAATACTAGTTGTGGTGACTAAATAGAATCCACTTCCATTCTGGTGGTTTTTGTATCTTGATTTTGCTTCAGTCTTTTAACACAAAAGACTTAAATAGTAATCTTTTAACATAAGCATGAGCAATATCCATTGTTACAGATGTTTTAGAATTTTAAATATGAAAACAGGCTTTATGTGATTTAAGTTATCTAATTAATTATATTTTTTGGGGAAACAGCTTTATCCCAGGCTCCATTGACCTCCAATATTAAATGAAATAGGTTGTCCTTCATTTAAATTAAGGTGCCAGACTTTAAACTTGCATATTTCAACCATATTGGAAGTGGCATAGTGAAAGAACCATGGGAAAACATTTCTGCTGGACAACATCAACAAATAAATCAATGAACCTGACAGTCAATTTATCACAAAATTGGTAAAAGAACCTCTTTGGAACTTAATATGTTTCTCTGTAGAAATAGGTATCACATATCCATGATGAATAGGCCATCATGAGAATCAAATTCGGTGCCACTGGAGAGAGGGTAATAGCATCATTAAAGTCCAGTGCTCTACCTTTTGGGAAGGGATTTTCTGCAGCAAGCCACATTGTGGCTTGCAGTTTCAATTATAAATTCATCCTCACATCTGGGAAAAGCAGCTATAGGGTTGATTTTGTTCTTAATCTCTGTTTTACAGATGTGGAATGCTGGGAAAGTTTAAGTGACTTGCAATTAATTACTCACCCAGTCATAACCAGAGCTGGAACTAGACTAATTTCTTTCCTTTTTATTCATTTTTTTGCCTGCTAGATCTAGCTTTTGCCAGAATTGACTCCAATGAAGTATTCAGTTTCTATTATGATATAGATTTTAGCACCAATTAATATAAAATAATTTTATGTATTTTTCAAGATTAGGTAAGTGGTTATTGATTTAAGGAGTGCCCAAATTTCTTCCTCCACTAACAAGATGTGTGAGTTCTCTCATTGCATGGGGAGAAAAACAGACATATGTGAGTAGGCAAAAAAAAAAAGAAAGAAAGACACAACAGTTATTTAATTCAACATGATTAGCTAATTAAATGGTCATATAATTAAATAACACTAGACTTTCTATCCAATACACCCCATGAAATTTATAGTAATACATAAACTAGCATCAGCATGTACTCTTTTAGTGACTTTAAAAAGTTTTTCTTAATTTTTCTTTATTGATTTGAAATATTTCATGTTTTTCACTGTTAGCAGGTTGTTAATTGTGCAGGTTTGTCTTGCTCAGAGCTTGTTATTCATAGCAGTAGTGATATGAGACATTACTTTTATGTCTGTATGCATGCTGTTGATTTTAACTTTTTTGCTTCTGCAAGATAATCATTTCATTACCTTAATCACTAAGGAATATGGTATGTAGAACTTATACATTTTTAGGATTAATATTGCAAAATAACAGATAACAAAAAAAAGTGTATCTGTAAAATAATATACTTGTCAGGGCATGGAGAAGAAAAATTATGTAAATAGCTGTATATACACATCTCAGAGTTTCTAAGTAGCATACCACGACTTCTAGAGTCAATAACATCTTCATATTTAACATTCTTTAATCAAGATTAGTCTTTTGCTTGAAGATAATTCTAAACTTATCTTCTATCAGATCTAAATTGTCATTATGTTACAATTTTCTAATTTTAATATTTAAGTTTAAATATTTCTACTTTTTTCAAATATCAACTCTTTTCTCCATGAAGTTTGAGTAAAACATTTATTTTTTTCTTTTCCTACCAGACTTAAACTCCATTGCATTATTGATCACCTCATGTAGTAGATGAGGGTATTGATTTTAAGTTACACAATAATAGCAAAAATAAATAATAATAAGTAATTATAAAAAAACTAAATGACAACTAAAAACCTTCTCTTGATTAAAAATTCAAAGTGATGTGTTACATATTTCTGGTTTAGCCTAAAAAATAAACTTATCACTACCTCTTTTAGCACAATTGCTTCCTTAAGAAGAAATGGTCTACCTCGCAAACTAGATAAGTCAAATGACTGAAGGTGGGGGAAGGGGCACAAGAAAATTGGGAAGTATGGTGCTCATATGCATACATTTTTGGTATACTAAAAGATGGCAATACACAACTCTACTCTGCAATCAGATTTTCCTTACAGCGCTCATAAAATTTAGGCAGGGTTTATTTTAGGTATCACGGGATGCATGGAGTTATCTTAAAAGGAAGGTAAATGAAGAAAGGAGTGATTATTGCCAAAAAAAGGATCACTTAAAATATAATTAGAAACAGCAGCAGCATACCTAATACTGATTCCAACTACTTGTCAGAAAATCATGTAGCTGATTCATGCAGTTGGTTTTTGACCTTCACAACAACCTTGTAAGAGAGAAGATAGAAAAGATCACTTGGGGAAAGACCCACACCTATTAAAGTCTTCATGTAGTACTTAGTTTACTTTTTGTGTTCTTTTTTTAATGCAACATGGATTATCGGCTTAGAACCCTGGACCATTCTGATGTATTTGCTCTGAAGGGGCTTAAGTGCTTCACAAAGAAAGATCATTACAGTTTTGGGGAGAGAACGGTGTGGAAAAAGTTTGCAACCTTTGTTTTTTTTCTTGCCTTGCTAAATCTAAATGACATCACCTACCTGGTGTTTGTGTCACACACACACACACACTCACCCCTACTGTATCATTCAGAAGTGATCCTCCAAAGAAAAAGAAGAAAAAAAAAAAAGCAAACCAAGTAGATTGACTGCTTAAACTATCTTTCCGCATTGCTTCTTGAGGCGTTTTTTGTTTTGCTGAATGGGGTGAAGGTGGGAGAGTTTATTTGGAGGGAGGGTAAGGAAGGTCCACTGTGCCTACAACTTTGAGAACATTTCTCCATGTGCCTCTTTGATAGCTCAGGCACACTCCTGGGCTGATTACTATGAGGAGTGGTTCGAAGGCTCAGGAGTACCACTCTTCCGCTACCAAAGCTGCCAAAGGGAGAAGGACGGGGGCGCTGTCTGGTGACTGTTCGCATGATTCCTTCAAGGCGGCGACCACCTCCAGGGATCCGTTCTTCCACATCGCCGGTCGTACTTGGGACCCACGACCGCTGCACAGGGCTGCCAAGACGCTGAACCGCCGGGCCGAGGCTCTGGGGACAGAGTCACCCCGGGGCGCCCTTTGCAGCCAAACCGCTAGCTCCCGGCAGTCAGAAAACGCCCCCAGGCCCACCTCGGCGGGCCCGGCTGCCTCGCCGCACCTAGGGCTCCCGAGCCAGGAGTCCCCCACCCCGCGCGGCTCCCGCGCCTCCCCCATCCCAGACCCCAGCGGCAACGCCGCGGCTCCCGGAAACAAGCCTGCTGAGCAAAGGCGGAGGAAAACCTTGGGCCTTCCGCTCTGATTGGTCTCCCCCCGCCGCGCGGGGCGAGGCAGCGATTGGCTGCCGGGCGTTGTCAGTCGCCGAGGCCAGAGCCTTCGCCGGGGAAGCGCAGCCGGGCTCGGGTGCTTCGGCTGCCGCCGCGGCTGCTCGAGCTGGTGCAGCTGGGCGAGCTCGTGCGGGCGCCGCCGCCGCCTCCGCTGCTGCCCACCCCGCCGCGGCGCCGGCGCTGCCGGTCTTGCTGGCGGCCGCCGGGGAGGGGCGGCCGAGAGAAGAGCACGAGGAGGCGGAGGCGGCGGAGAAGTGATGCTGGCGCGGGGGATCCGGACAGCGGCAGCGGAGCAGCAGCATCTCCGGGACCCCGGCTGCAGCGTCCCTGTGGCCCGCGGGCCAGCTGAGCGGCGGGAGACCAGGAGCCCCGCGGGTAAGATCCGGCCCGGCGGCGCCCGCGCGACCCCGGGACCGCCGGTGTTGTCTTTGGGGGTTACGAGGCTTGCTGTGCCCGGGGCATCCTGACAACGGTGTTCGGGACCCGGACAGCGAGTCCGGACGCACGGCTAGGCTGATGCCCGCGCCGGTGCCACTCCTGTTCGTGCCTTCTCCCCTCGGCGCTGCCAGACTTTGATAGCGCGGGGATGGCATTGTGTGTGTATAAGCGTGTGTGGGCGCGCGGCTTGGGGCACTTCTCAGGGAGCGAGGTGGGTCCCCTCTGACGTGAACCGGCGTCCTTCAGGGATTCAGGCTGGGATGGAGTGAATAGGTTTGCCTCTTAGCTCAGCGGGAGGGAGAGCACACGGAAAGCAGGGGGGAAGTCCACCGTGGCTCGTAAAGAGCCGGGCAAATTGAACTTTACTGCCTTAATGAAAAGAGGGAGCTGTGTATCCAGCGCGCCAGGGGACAGGCGCATTCACCGAAGCTCCTCAAAGTCCCACTTTGCGCCGGGGACTTCAGAAAGGAGAGGAGAGGAAGGGAGGAGGAAAGTAACGGTTAGTCCGCCTCGCTGAAGAAAAGGACCAAAGAAAAGGAAGAGTGCAGCTAGGCTTGGGGAGTGGCGGCTTTTTGTCTGACTCTCCTGGTGGGGAGCTCGCTACACTTTTCGGGAGCGCAGATTTGGGGGTGGAGAGAGTCCCGCTTTGAGGGGCTATCAGAGGCCGCTCCTGGCCGGCGCCGGCGTGGGGCACGGGTGTCAGCGACCTGACCGCGGGGCCGAAGCGGGGCGGGGCTCGAGTGTGCGTCCAGGTGGAGCTACTACTGCCTCCCAGGGCAGCCTTGGCCCGGGTCCCTTCCGGGGTCAGGACCCGGCCTGCAGCGCCGGGGCAGCTGCGGACTGCGGGCGGCTCTGTTCTCCGAGAAAGTTTCGGCCGGCTGGGGTCCAGGCAACCCGACCTAGAGCGCGTTGACCACAAAGTGTAACCAGGTTTACGTACCCAGCTTCCTCCAGTGTCGACGCTGCTTTTATTTTATATTAAATTATTTTCCTTGTAAAGCCATTGGGAGTTGCACCCGCGCTGCAAACCTTTCTGCAGAAGGCGGATTTTATGCGCTGCTGTAAATTGATGGTGCTGCCGGGTTAAGTCCGAATCTCCGTAGCTCAGTATAGTGGTTTCTCCATCCCTTTTCAGGACGCACAAGCTTACTCTTGGCGATTGCTTTGTATGTGGCCTGTGTCTCCTTAGGAGACTCTGCTAGGGAAAGTTCCTGAAATACCTCGGCACTAACGAACTGTCCCCACTCAGGCGCAGATGGAGAGAGGCTGTGGTCTTTTACAGAGGCGATTGAGTTGCAGCGGGAAATGGAAGTGGAGAGGGCAGCTCCCAGCTTGCCAGCTAGAATCTTTGGAAACACATAAATTGGCTCAATACAGGAAGCCGGATCTTGAACTGAGAACAGCACTTTCCCTGTTATGTAGCTCCTTAATCTCTTTCCCTGGAAGAATCTTTCACCCCCAAACACAACACAACAAAAATAAAACCCAAACCCAAACAGCAGAAACCTGACTTTGGTCAGGCTCCTTTCTGATTTGGTTGAGCAGAAAAATGAAAGGGAGACACGTAATAGAAATCTAGTAGGGCGGGGGAGGGGGAAATCAGAGGGAGCTGTCCAAAATGTCAGCATTTTTCACGTTTTTCATTGTAAAGGTTCCATTTTCTCCCAATTTTGTAATGTAAATTATTCTGTAGCAGATGAATAACTTGTTGGTAAGCTAGCAGTGATGTTAGTTTTGTGTCCGTGGATGGTTGCACATTTTTCATCACTTCATGAACTGTAAATGGAATTTTTAATACTCTTTTAGTTGAACACTTATGCGATGCATTTGGTCTAGTAGAAAATTGGTACTAAATGTTTTTTCCTTAGTAGTCATCACATGTGGCTTAAAAGTTGAGTTTCCTGATATAAAAAGAGTATAGCTTGTGGTTGTTATGTTTCAATACAAAATTTACCTGCTGCCAGGTGATTCATGTTGCAATATTTTAGTTGTAACATTAAGGACTTTATTAAGAGTATTAAACACATTAAGCAGTTGATTTTAGTTTTGTGTTCCATTTATGCAATGCTATGAGAAGGTAAAACAATTTTCCCCTATGGGTTGATATGGGGGAAGTAGGATTAAAATGTGTTATGAATACTTAATAATTTTAAAATAAGATTAAATTAAAATCAAGTTATCAGTATTAAAAGTGGAACTTTTAAGGAAAATTTTAATTACTCAGCTAAGAAAACGGTTTTTCATATTGTTGTAAAGTAACATCTTGTAAATCCACTGCATTATGTATTGGGGTAAGCCACAAGTCTTTAAACAGAAACAGAGCTTTTTTACTCATTTTAAGGAGTGTGTGGGTATTTTTAACCAGGGGAACTTTTACTGGGGGAGTTTTTTTTTCTTCAAATAATTAAATACATTTTTTAAAACCTTGACGGCAGAATATAATCAATTGTAGAGAAATGCATCAAGGAACATAAATATTAGGATAAAGCAGTAAGGTCTATGACTGAAAGCAGATATGATGCAGGATGTGTGTGTGGTGGAGGAGCACAAGCTTAAAGGAGGTAATAGATAGTGCTAGCCACTTAGTTTACACAAACAATTCAAGTTCTGCCAGTTCTGCACGTTCACTTCAGTTTTGACTTGTTTTGCTTCAGGGTGGCCCATGAGCTCAGACTGCCATATTTTCTACATGGATTTTAGTAAATGTCAACTTGTCAAGTCTCTAGGCCACTAAATTCATTTTTTGACCTATACCAGATTTTAATTTCAACACTGCATAACTTTTCTAAAAAAATCACATTTATTATAAATAGTGCAAAATTATCATGATCTTATCAAATAAACATTTAATTTGTCAAATAGCCATGATTAGAGTTTCTACACTATTAGATAAGGTAGTGAGGTTTATTTAATTTTATTAATAGTAATTTGTTTTCATTTAAGTAATGACAAAAATCAGTTTTTAATTGAGAACTAACACATTTAGGGGAATGGGAAACCTCAGCCAGTTTAGTATATCAGAAATTCATTGTATTATCTCTCTGTCTCTCTGTCTGTCTCACGCATACATACACACATATACTGGAAAGTCAGGACGAATGTAACCACCCTGTATTAGAAACAAATTCACCAACCGATCCTGAATGATGAAAGTACTTTATAAGGCAAAAGCTCATAGCTCATCCTCTTAAGTAATCTATTAGTAATTAATTATGATACTGGTTTATTCATGTAAAATTTAACAAATTCTACTGTGTTTCTGTGATGTGCAAGACACTGTTCTGGTTGCTTTGATTATATCAGAGAATAAAACAAAGACTTTTGCCCTCATGAAGCTTATATTTTATTGGGGTGAAATAGATCATAAACAAAAAACATAATAAGTAAAAAATGTATAGAATATTTATCTCTCCTACTGACCTATTTTTTTCTAAATTTCCATCCCATGGCCCCATCTCTTTGCATCTCATTTTCTTTCCAAGTAATATACACCTATCAACACACCCACACAAATACACTCAAATTAATCTAAGAACTGGAAAGTAATCGTGGTGATAATCTAATACATGTCACTCGTGAAGCAGTATATCTGAACAATAACAGCACTATCTAAGATGAGGGTTAAAGGTAAGAGAGGGATTCAAAGATGATTAAGTAATGAAATAACAGAATATCTGCCCTTTAAAAATTATTTAAAATCAAATTATGTTTTTCAGAGGAACTAAAACGGGAAACGTTATCCTTTAACAAAATTGTTTCAAAAAAAAAAAAACAAATTTGTTTCAAATTAACAGCATCTTCAAAGGCATTTGTGACTATCCGAGGTCAAATCTACATAACTTCATTTAAACGGGATGGGTGAACCAGAAGTAGTAAGGAAAGATCCAAAATCATAATTTTAATGAGAAATTTTCTGCTTCTTCCACTTTGAGAGTGACATATTGTACCTCTGTGAAAGTTGATCAAAAATCCTAGCCTCTGAGGTCATAGTTTCCCTAGAGTTGATGCATTAGAAAAAAAGACTCATGATCCAATTCTCTAATAAAAAAATGCCAAAGTACTTCAAAAATTTCAAAATTGTCTTTATTTCAAAATCAATTCGGTTATTCAGTCAGTCCAATTACAGATAAAACATTGTGATAATTTCCCAGGTTCTATTATGCATAAAACAGTATATAATTATAATTCCAGTTTCACTTTCTGTGCTTTCCATATAATTATTTTCTTTAGGGTCTTGAGCTTACAGCTCCAAAGATCTATTATTTTTTTTTTTACCCTGATGTGAAGAAAATCAAGAATCTAGCTTGACTTTCAAAAATTGGTTTGTGAACAATATTTTCATATTAGAGGAAAGCTGAAATTGTATGCCCAAGAAGCCATACTGTATAATGAACTAATGCCAACTTATTCACAAGTTCTATTATGACAAAATATTAGCACTAACACAATACTAACAGTCATTTCTGAGTGGATTTCCATCATTTAAGAAAAATCTTCAAGATTGCTGCTATATAATCCAGTTTTAGGAGATGGGGAAAAGTCTTCTGATAATACTATCTCAATATTTTATTTATTTAGATTCAAGAATGTATATACTACCAGCTTAAACCTTTACCTTTTTTGCCTGGTTTTTCTTTGTTCTGCTCCTAATGCAAAACTTTAGGAAAACAGTGTTATAAAAAAGCAAGTAAACCAACCAGCAGTTATCATACCTAGCACACAAAGTCAGCTCTGGCTGATTATGAAAATGTTGGATGAGAGCTAAGTAGGAATCAGATATTTAGACATGGGAAGAATCCAGGTCATTAGTCCAACGTCCCCTATGTGTAAGGGTAGAACTTTACTCCAGGAAGTTGATAATTGCCCAAAGTCAGTTGAAAGTAGAGCCAGATCTAGAAACATTACTTGTCAACTACTAAATGTGTAAGTTAACTCCATTCCAGTTGCCCATTAAACAGCTCTACATTTTGTGAAATAGTAATGTTAAGAAGAAATGACTGCATCTACCAATTTGTACATCTAAGTATTTTAATATCTGACATAATATTGCATTGTATTAATATTATGTTGGGATCAAGAAAATGATAAACTGGGATGTATTTAGAGATGTCATCTAAGATTTATAGGGCTAGAGGTAAGTTTGCATGTAAAATACTTGTACTTAATTCAGCTGTTGTGTCTATAGAATTCCTTTTAAATATTTATATCTCTAACATAGGATTTTTTTTTTTTAATTTCCAAAGGTCTGTGGGCTTCAAAGTAATCAATAGGTGAGCTTCAGGGACTCCAAGAAATACCAAAATTGTTTACAAGTTTTTTGCATTTTTGATTGTTCCATAGTAAGGAAAAAATTGTTAAGAAAAGCTTAAGAGCTACTGCTTTAAGTTAGCTTAAAACAAAAACAAAAATAAAACACAAAAGCAGGCAGAAAGGGGAACCTGTATGGAGAGGGAGGGGACTTTTTTAAAATTTTTTATTTTTTTAAGATTTTATTTATTTATTTGACAGAGAGAGACAGCAAGAGAGAGGGAACACAAACAGGGGGAGTGGGAGAGGGAGAAGCAGGCTCCCCACTGAGCAGGGAAACTGAAGCGGGGCTCTTCCGAGGACCCTGGGATCATGACCTGAGCTGAAGGCAGATGCTTAACGACTGAGCAACCCAGGCGCCTTCTGACTCAAGAAGAAAAAGAATAAGAAAACCCTCCTGCTAAATTCCATCAGAAAACAGCTCCCACGGAGGTTGGAAGAGCTACTTCATTGTCCTAAAATGCAAATTTGCAACTGAAGGGATGGTATAATTCATGTAGTTGTAAAACTGCACTTGGTTTTGAGTTATTGCAGTTAGCATTTTGTTTGGTCTTTGCTATGAAATATTTTCATGACGTATATAGATGACATCAGGGCTGAGTCAGTTCCTCGTGGGACAATAAAATTTGTGGGTGATTTCCCCAGGGCCCTTAGCACTCAGTCAGAAACAATTGCCAGAGATGGAGTTTGGTTGTTTACCATTAGTTGTAATTTAAATGCTATTAGACAAGAAAAATTACACTAAATGTACACAATGCACTATGAATAGGCTTTGTGAATAGAGCATATGAACTAAGAGTTAGATTCCACTCTACATCTGTCTATACCAGTCAGAGTGCTGGTGAGTTCCCACCATAGCCCATCACTAATTTAGTTTCTGTGTCAGTAAAATGATGATAGCATTGCATACATGCATACACATATATAGACATTCATATACCTAGACAATCCAAATTAAGATTCAAAGAGATTATTGCAAAATTTAGAGATTCTGAAGTTCCTATGGAATAGCAAAGAGGTTGTAACAGCCAAAAAGTGTTTAAATAAATAAAGCATTGAGACAAAGTTGAGCTATCAACTATTAAAAGATATACTGTATTTATTACTGACATTTTTAATATCAACATGCGGACAAATAAGAAGAAAGTAAGAGAACCTTAGAAACAAACTCTAAGATATGTGCGAATGAAGTGTAATATGCAATAATCACAAGTCTGTGAGAAAATAAAAAATGATCAATATATGGTGCTGGGGAAACTGAGTAATTATTTGTCAAGAACATACACTCCCTATCTCATACTGCATTCCGAAATAAATGTCAGATAAAGCAAAGAGTTAATATAAAGAAACTCTGAATCAAGTTAGAAGAAAATAGAGCCTTCATAAACACAACATAATGGGACAAATATAAAGATATGACCTTATAAAATTTAACAGTTTTAAGTCAAATGCCAAAAGTAAATCAAGGAAACATTTTCAACACAAATTGCTAATACCAGTTTCATATTCACTGTTACAAAAACCTTTCAGTGTTTTCTGTTAGTGGACTTATCTCAAAATACTGTGATTCCCAGTTTGTATCCATTCCCTTCACTACCTGAAAACTTCTTAAAAAAGAGAGATTTATATTCATCATTTTCCCCAGTGTCTTGAACATAATTAGGGTGCAATAGGCATTGTTACTGGCTACTAAAAAATTAGAAGTATACCAATAGAAAAAGGGACAAATAATCTACAAAACCCAGAAATATATAAGGCTAATAAGCATCTAAAATTTTAAGTTAATGATAAAAAGTAAAGGAACAAATTTTTAAATGGTAGTACTTTTAGCCCATCAAAGTAGCAAAGATTACAAGTGAAGGTTGATTCATTTAAAAAAAAAGTTGATGTAGATGATGAAGATGAAGGTAAATTGCAGATTCTCCTAAATTTCTGGTAAGGCTATTCATTGGTGTTTATAGAATTCTGTTGTATTATACAGAAATTACCTCTGACTAACTTAAGGAATAAGATCCACACCAAAGGAAGGTATTTCGTAGCTTACAAAATTAAAAGAAAAGGAGAGGAAACAGAATAGCTACAGAGATCGTGGGAGAAGGTGATGAAATCTTTGCGGGTACCATCACTGAGATGAATCAGTATCAGTCCTTTTCTACCCATGTGTCAATTTGCTCCAGAACCAAATTCCTGGAATGAGAAGTATGACCTAGCTCAGGTTTCATGCCCACAGTTTAGTCAGTGAATCCCTGGGTAGTCCTATCAAGAATACAAGGCACTGTTACCAGCAGAAGGGAAAAAAGATACTGGACAGGTAAAAAAACAACAGATTTCCATTGTGTGTATCAAAAGCCTTAAAAATGTTCCCTTTGTTTCAGTAATACCACTTCTAGGAATTAATTCCATGTAACTAACTAGAAATACACACAGTGTCATTAAAATTCCATTTGTAGTAGATTGATAGTAAAAATAATCTATTTGGCCAATAATAGAGGAATGATTAAATTATGGTATATACTATTAAATCATGATTTTGAAAGGTTGATTCAGAAAATATTGAAATTATAGTGAAAATCACAGAATACAAATTCGTTATGCAAGAAGAACTGATATTTACATATATAAAAATGCTTGAATAAGGTATTAACATTTGTTTTGGGGGGATACTGGGATTATGGGAATTTTACTTTTAAGTATAGAAAAATATTTTTTGCCAGGAGCAAGCACTGCTTTAATAATCACACAAAAATCTATACTAAAACAAACAAAAGAATAATTAGAGAAATGATAGTGGCTTTGGGCTTCCAGACAACTATGTTGGAAACAAAACATTGGATTGATACACTTAATTTTGAAAGGAAAGGAGCTAATTGTACAATATTCTTTTTTTCCACATTGTAAGCTACTGTAAGGGAACTTTGGCTAACTTTCCTACATTGAAAGTCAGGAATCATTTTGGACTTGCTTTTCAAATCTTTATCTCAGTACAATAGAATTGGGAGTGTATTTGCATTTTATGGTTCAAATGAAGAATTTTTATTGGCATAACAAGTTAGAAAAAGAATAAAAGTGATTACATGTATTGATAATGTGTGTTTCTCATCAGTTACCCTACTAATACTCATTAACTCATGCTTAAATTGAGGCAATATGAACTATTATATCTTAAGATAAATTATAGTCTGGTCCAGCTATTTCTTAAGTACAATTAAATATTCTGTTAAATTTCATTATCATAAGACAGAAAGCCATGCTTCCTTATATAAACCAGAGAGCAAATGTAGCTGAAATGTTTGAATTTTTTTTTCTTCTTGGTTCATACCTACAGCTTAGAAATTATACATGCTGAAGAACAAAGGGGTCTGGATATAGCAATGGGTGGAATTTTCCTAAAAGCATAGGTGTGCTGTTATTATAATACATTTTTGAGTAGCAGTTTATTCTGGCATATTGGCTGAGCTCTATACAGAATGATTTTGATGATCTCATGAATTATACTTGAACAAATAATGCTATAATTGGAAAAGAACAGAAGAGGAAAAAGAAAATTGGTTGATCATTGGTTCCCTCTAATAGCCATCACCTTCTTGTGGTTCACGGAGATGTAGGATCTGATAGCTAGTTCCATTCCAGGGTGTAGGATAGGGTCAATTTTGTTATTGTTTTCTTTCAGTATATTAATGTATGTAATTTCCAAATGGATAATATATACATGGTTCAAAAAATACACAGTAAAAATTCTCCCCTATCCTTGTCCTCTATACTCAGTCCTCATGGCTCCCAAATAGGTAACTACTCTGATTTGTTTCTTAATATCTTTTCAGAGATTGTCAAACCCATACAAACACTAAACTTTTGAACTTTATTCCTTTTCTCAATTTTTATACAAATGGTAACATTTTATATACATACTTTGCTTTCTACTTTTTAAACTCAACAATCTTGGGCGACTGTCAAAGTAGGTACATAAAGTTTCCTCATTCATTTTTAAGCTCCATGGTATAACATTTGTTGAAACTATCATAATTTATTTATTATTAAACAGTCCCCTCCTGATGAACAGTTTCATTTTTTCAAATATTCTGGCTAACACAACCAATGCTGTCATAAATAATCTTGTATACATTATTTCACATGTGCAAGAATCTGTAGGACCTAGATGTAGAATCACTGGATTCAGATATATATGTTTGTTTACTTTGAGATTGTATGTGTATTTGTTTTCACATTTGATTATCTTGCTTTTCTTGTCTTTGGTTGCATGATTAGTAATGCTGAATTAGACTGGACCAAAGACTTCAATTCATGATATTTCTCTAGTGACTCCTGCCCAGGTTTACACTTATCTATCAGCATGCTTTATAGGTATGCAATTTATTGTGAACTAATCTTGTTTGGTGATCTTCCAGCATCTGCTTAACCATCTTGACCACAAAGATAGCTACAAAAATAGGGAGATTTTGTCAAATTGTTCCTTAATTTCAAACATTCTCTTTTCCTATCCTCTGGCCTAGTAGACTAATAAATTATATGAGCAATGTGAGCACTTGCTATTCATCTACTAAATGACAATATTAAAAATAATCATGTCCCATGTTGGCAAGGATGCAGTGAATCTGGTGCTTTCAGAAACTGTTCGTTGCAATTAAAATTGGCACAGCCCTTTTGAAAAGCAATTTGGCAGCATATTGGGAAAAAAAAACTACAAAATATTCATATTGTCTGATCCATTAATATTCCTTCTGGGAATCTGTCCTAAGGAAATAGTACAAAATATGGAAAAGGTCTTATGTTTGAAGATGTTGATGGGTATATTATGTAAAATATAAAATCAGAAGTAACTCAAATGGCCAATAATATATTTAGGCATGTACAGTTGAGGATAATATACAACAATTAAAAGTAGATATGAGAATTAAAATACATATGCTATAATTCTTCTTGGGGGAAACATGGTACAAAATTACATATTAGTCCTACTATAGCTATATAAAACCTACATATAACAGCACTGAAATTATATATGTGTTATAAAATGGTGGAAAAACAGGTAATTCTTTCCCTATCTTTTTATCCCCAGTTTTCTAGAATATTTTACATTTTAAGTTAAAAAAATGAAAAGCATAGATTTTCCCTTTTGTCTTTGATATTTTGCACTGAATATAAATCATAGCTTTTGATGGTTAACTTCTTTACCACTATTCAGCGATGTGAGATTTTTTATCTTTTATATACAGGTGAGTTCATCCTGGAGTGTGCAATGCAATGCATGTTTTCTTCACAAGTGTTCTCTCCCTTCTATACATCAAAAGACACCTTAATCAGTGAACTTCCTTTCAATCTCATTCTTTGTGATAGATATTTTTTCTCTTTGGAAGAAAAATTCAGATATTTTGAACAGTCCTGAACATGCCTTTTGCCTACTTCTTAGACTTAATCTCCTAACATTCTCCCCTCTGCTCACTAAGCTTCTATCATGCTGATCTTTCTCCTTCTCAAACACTCTAAGCCAAATCAGATTGTCTCTTAATTCTTAATTAAATTCTACATATTTCATTAAAATATATGCAGGGAAAGTTAATAAGATAGCAAATATATCATGCCCATAGGCATACCCTGTGGGATAGATGGACATTAGATAAGATTGCCCATGACAGTTGTATATCTTTAAGAAAAAGCAAATAACTAAAATATAATGAGAAAAATACCCCCCCTTTTTTTACATATGAGTTAGTTTGTTAAGTTGAAGTGAAGTAGGAAGGGAAAATGTGAAGTATGTATTTCCCCCACTAGCTCTTTGGAAAATGAATGTGTTGGCATTATCTCTCTTTACTGAAGTGCATTTTATATCATAGACTATCTTGTTATCTTTGCCCAGCTGATTATCACATTATCTTCAAAGTATTAAGCTCACAGTTAATTTCAAAGAGACTGCAATGAGAAGAGTGTCATCTCATGTTTGAAGCACTGTTTTACAGTTCTATCTACTTATCTTTCCTGTCAAGTGAACTGATTTTGAATTTCTTCATAATAAAGATGTTATTTTCTGCGACAGTGTACCAGTGAGTAATGGGATCATTTTGAAGTCATAGTGGAAAGAAATACTTTCTAAAGGACTTGCTTTGGACAATGCCCCATCCGTGGCCTGCCAGGACTGTCATCTGAGACTCAGTCAAATTTTAAAGAAGACATCCTGTTTTGCTTATTTTTTTTTAAAGAATTTATGTATGTATTTGAGAAAGAGTGAAAGCAGGAGAGACCACAGAGGGAGAGGGAGAAGCAGACTTGCCACTGAGCGGAGAGCCCGATGTGGAGCTGGATCCCAGGACCCTGAGGTCATGACCCAAGCTGAAGGCAGATTCTTAACTGACTGAGCCACCCAGGCACCCCTCTGTTTTCCTTATAAATTCTGAAATCCTCTTCCACTGTACATTTTAGCCATATCACTGCCAAGGTCATCCCTTCCCTTCCCTTGTCTTTTCCTAGCCAAACTCAGAGATTTCACTCTCAGCTATTTCAGATTTCCCACCAACACCAGGTGAAAGCTTCAAGTTGTGAGTATTTTTATTAAAAAGACCTTCAATAGATTTTCAAGCTCTAAAAACATATTTATTTAAAATTACATTTATAAAAAATAAAAATAAAGTAACATTTATAATTAAATATTCAGTCCATGATAGGAGTAGGGGTGACATAACAAAGTTTGAAAATAAAGTTAAAATATCATTTTAGTAAATGGGACAATAGTTCCTGTCTCACTGAGCTTTTCATTGAGAATAATAAGAACAGTAAATAATTTTGGGAGTGTTACTATGTGTCAGATATAGAATTGCTAATCATTTTATGGGCATAATATGACTTAATACTTAGCAAAACCTCAGGAGGTAGATGTCATTAACATTTCTATTTTATAGATGTTGAAACTAAGAACAAGATAAAGGTTAGGTAGGGAGGGGCGCCTGGGTGGCTCAGTCAGTTAAGTGGCTGCCTTCCGCTCAGGTCATGATCCCAGGTCCTGGGATCAAGCCCCGCATCTGGCTCCCTGCTCAACCAGGAGCCCGCTTTTTCCTCTTCCTCTGCCTACTGCGCCCCCTGCTTGTGAGCTCTCTCTCTGTCAAACAAATAAATAAAATCTTAAAAAAAAAAAAAAGATAAAGGTTAGGTAATATTTCTAAGACTTAAAAGTGAGTTTCTGATAGAGCCAAGAATCCAACACCAACACTAAATTGTTAGTGTATGTTGTGTGCACAATTATATGTTCTAGTTCTCAAACAAAAATTGTACTACTTTTGTTTATTGGTTTTATCATAAAGTGATTGAACTTTCAACTTTTTCCCCCTCTGCTGAACAAACTCAATAAAGGAAGTGAAATTTATAATATAAACATACATACATACACACATGTACATACATATGCAAATGTATATGTATATATGAATATATGTGTATTTGTATCTATAGCTATCACGAGAAAGGAGATTTCAAGTGAACAGGCCCAGGGTAGTCTAATAAATGGAAAAATAACTCCAAATTCCTCCAACTTTGGTTATAATTTCTGTCTGTCTTATTCATGTTCTTTATCATATGGTTTACTATGCTGTTTTATTATTTCACATTTCAATTTAAAATAGGGAAATGAAGTAAGGGATAAAATCAGATTTTGAAAAATCCTCCAATAAGATTCCCTCCATGTAGTCAGTTTAAAATTAAGAGATTTGGCTGCTAACCAAACTTTTTTTGGGGGGGGCAGGGAGAATGGGAGTGAGGAGTTGAGTGAATTGCCTCGGTTTAGAGTGTTAGTTATTTCTCTTTTTTAGTTGGTGATGGGAAAATGAAATCCTCTACTTAATTTTCCCCCTATAACTCAGATAGGATTTGAAAACTATATTATGACATCAGTGGCTTGACAAATATTTATGATGGTTCATCATTTTCATGTATATAAAAATTCTGAAAAATATCCAAAAATATCTAAAGCAAGGATTTCAGCATTCAGAAACTCAATGATTAACTCCTATTTGAACTGAGGACTTAAACCTGAAGCCTTGTTTCCTCGGTCTTTTAAAGTCATACTCAATGTCCTATTTATATCTGCAACTTTACCAGTTGCAAAAGTAATTTACCCAGCAGGACCTAGCTTAACATCCAAGGGGCCGTGAATCACAATCATGACTTTTTTTAAACTAAATACATTAATGTTGTATTTCAAGAAACTGACTTCTCATAGCTTATGACTGAAGACTATTAAATGTAACTTGGTCTATATTTGATCCTAGATGCTCCAGAACAGAAAGGTTAGATTCAGCATTAATCATTATTACTCAGTTTTTCTTTCCTCACATTTGCTTTGCTTTCTTTTCAGTTACTTTTTATTCATCCAGTGCTATCTCAAAACTAAATTAATGTACTGTAGGATCCCAAATAAATAACAAGATTTTCAGAATGTCTCAGAATGAAGGAATAGATAATATATGAACATAGGAAAGATGGAAACTTAAGAGTTTATATACCTTAGAATTATATACCCACTTCTTGGGTATTACTTTGTATTTATGAACCATTTTTTGTGTGTGGCAAAATTATTAATGTATGTTGTGTGCACAATTATATGTTCTAGTGCTCAAGTGATATAGGCCTGCCTTTTAAAAATTATTTAGTTTGCTTTCTAATCTCAGTCATATGTTGTCTTATGCCTTCAAGTCACATTATAATTCCAAGAGCCCAATTCATTAACAATGAAGAATGAAAAGATAACAATAACTTGTAATAAAATTTAAGTTGATGATCTTGAAAAATTTAATTTGGAAAATACATATATAGCAAAGTTACTATTGTATTTTCATTTTTCAAATAGATATACCATAATTAGAAAAAGTTCTCTATTTATAGATTTTACTCACATTTTGTTTTTCAGCAAATGCTGTTGTCTAAAACATGTGAACTGCAATTCAACTGAAGTAGCAACTAGTGCATTAATGAATATTTGGGTATTGTACACATACAGTAGGTATTAGTTTTAACAGAAATGGCATGTGCATACCACAAAAACAATAAACAAGAATATATTAAAGATTTTCTGTGTAGACATCAAAAATGAACTGTTTCTTTTAGCAATGTACAACATTGTTTATGATTTAATTTTTTTCACTGGGATACATTATTTCCATAGAGCAACTTTTTTTGCACTGGTGAGCCAGTATCTTCCTTGTAGAGTACTTATTTATTTATTGCCTAGCTTAAAAAAATTAAATATTTAGCCTTAATTATAGTTCTATATTCAACTATAGTTTGTTTAGTCCCTATTATGTGCCAGGTACTATTCTAAGAACTGAGAATGCAGCAGTGAATTAAAAAAAGCCTCTATATTTTCATGGAATTTACATTTTAGTTGGGGAGGGAGGCAATAGGACTGAGGGAGGGGGCAGGACAGGGGAAGGAGGAGAGAGGCGACATATAAGTAGTAGAACAGCACATCGGGTAGTGTGAGTGCTATGAATAAGAACAAAAGCAGGAGCGCTTGGTGGCTCAGTGGATTAAGTTTCTGACTCATGATTTCAGTTCAGATCATGATCTCAGGGTCATGGGATCGAGACCCTGTCAAGCCCCATGTTGGGCTCTCCACACTCAGCTGGGAGTCTGCTTGTCCCTCTCCCTCTGCTCCTCCCCCTGTTCGAGCTCTCTCTCACTCTTTCTCTCAAATAAATAAGTAAATAAAATCTTAAAAAATAATAAAAACAAAAACAGAGGAAGGGCATCGACACTGATGGAAGAATGAGCTTTAGGTTTTAGGTAGGGTGGATAAGAAAGGTTTTTCAGAAGATGTGATATTGAGCAGAGACCTGAATTAAAAGAAGAACCATGCCATATTACTACGTTACTATCTGGGGACAAATCCTCGCAGCAGAGATGCTGTGGAAGGAATAAGCCTGGTGTGTCAAGAGACACTTCAGTCAATCTAGTGCTACTGGAAGGAATGAGTAAGGAAGAATGGTAGGAGGTAAGATTGGAGAGGTAAGGAAAATAAGCCCTTTGTAGACTGTAGAAAGTGTCAACAGTTGGAGGGTTTTGACTGGGAAGATGGGTTGATGGGTTTCTGGCTGCCAGGTGTAGAGCTCACAATAGGAGAAAAAAAGGCCCAATAGGAAATGATTTAGAGGCTATTTCAGAGATCCACAAGAGAAAGAATGGTGGTCTTGGAAACAGGGAATAGAAACACTTCAGCTATGTTCAAGCACTTCTGAATATGAATTATGTTGTTTGCTAATGTCTCACTTTTGATTCTACATGCTATATAAGGATAATGGCAGAAACCAAGGTGCTGTGGACTCACTGGGGAACAGTATTGTACACTTATTGTGTATGTGCATTTTATTTTTCCTAAGGCAAGTTATCAATAATAAAAACGCTAAAAGATTTGACAATGTGAAAATTAAATGTGCTATTAGCATTTCCAACTTTTTTCCATTTAGATTTAATTCCTACTACACAGTTTATCATTTTATATGCCTTCTCCTCCTCATTTGGTTATTGCTCACTGACCTGCAAGTTGAGAGGAGACATACTCTGTAGTTATACATAGAATTTTATTGTGGACATAGAATTTAAAACGTTTTAATCGGTCTGGACTCGGAGTTGCCAGAAACAGAATTCCAATTCAAAATAGCTTAGAAAAATTTATTGGTTTGTATCACTGAGTGACCCAAGGGGTAAATTCAGTTATATCAGGATCAAAGGTTTTGACCAATGATATGGAGGTATTCTGTAACCCTGTGTCATTGTATTATGGCTAGCTTTGCTTGGTTTCATTCACAGGCAGTTTCTCTTTCTCCTTCTTACATCTCACACTCCCACCTCCTCACCCCACAGCTGGCAATCTCCAAATTAAAGATGCCAGAAATGGAGTGAAGCTCTTTTCTCATAACTCTGGGAAAGGTCACAATTTGGGTGATGTGACTGAATCAATGTGATCAGAAGAAGAGAGTGCTGATGCACATGCTTATACATCTCTTCTCTGGAACTATGTATAAGGTCTGATCATGACCCTAACAAAAGTTGTTGAGGATACAAAAAGAAATTACATCTACTTCATTTGATTTACTTCAAATAAACTTCAGCTTTCTGAATTTCTTGGAAGCTGCCATTTCTTATTTCTGGGTTAATTTTTGTGAGAAAAGGTGTATAGAGTCCAAGGGAACAGAACAAACATCATTATCATTTGGGTGAGTGCAAAAATTGCCCAATGGTCATTAGATAACAATGGGCAGATCATTTTCTGTTAAACATAACTTCCAATTAATTGGAACCACCAACTTCCAATTAATTGGAACACATTAATTTGAACCCCCTTTTCCACCACCAACAAAAATTGCATGAAATTTAAAAGAAAATGAAAACCTTCCTGAAAGTAACAAAGGTCATGAAGGATTATAGTGCTGAAATCTGGGAGAGATATGCATCTACCATTCGAGCATATTTTTATCATCCAAAAGAAAAATGTCTGAGAGACTGAGTTGCAGTCTTGGTGATCTTGTGGGTCTGGGTGGAATCCAAGAACCTCCATAGGGGGACTAACTATCGCTCTTTTGGGATTGGACTTTTAAGAAGCTGAACCTTAGGAGTAAGTTTGTTGGAAGCAAACTTGTCTTTGCATCAACTTGCAGTCCACTGCATGTTATATGGGTAGCCTGGAAAACCACAAACCTTGAAATCAAATTAAGGTGGTTCAAGCTGGCTAGCATCCTGAGTGTGTGGAAGAAGAAAATGAAAATCCTCTCTGAAGGAAATATCATCTTAGGCTTAAAATGTTTTAGTGAATAATTTTTCATGTGTAATATTCAGTATACATTCAAACCAGATACACATTGATAAGTCATCAAAATGAACATTGTCAGTGAAGGGCCAATGGTCATCACATACCTCTTGATATAATGTTCTGAGAGGGAGACAGTATCATTTATGTAATATAACTTTAATCATTGAGAAACAATAGATAAACCTTAATGAGGTCATTCTGTTTAAAAGAGGGAGAGCAAGACTATGTTGTTCAAATATGTCAGTGTCATAAAAGACAAAGAATGTGGAAATGTCCCAAATTAAAGAAGACTAAAGAGTCATGATAACTAAATGCTACACATGATCCTAAATTAGATTCAGTGCCAGAGAGAGAAACATGGTAAAAAGTGACATTATTGGGGTGCCTGGATGGCTCAGTTGGTTTAGCATCTGATTCTTGATTTTGGCTCAGGTCATGATCTCAGGGTCCTGGGATCAAGCCCCACATAGGGCTCTCTGCTTGGTGGGGAGTCTGCTTGAAGATTTTTCTCTCTGTCCCCTTGCCCCTCCCCCTGCTCTCACTCTCAAATAATCTTTAAAAAGAAAGTGACATTATTGTCTCAATTCATAAAATAGAATATAGGATGGATGACTAGGTAAGAATATTTGTTTTGGTCATTTGGGGCTGTTATAACAAATACCATAGAAGGGGTGACTTATAAACAACAGAAATTTACTTCTCTTGGTTCTGGAGGATAGAAGTCTGAGATCAGAGTGCTAGCATGGTTAGGCTCTGGGAAGAGACCTCTTCTAGGTTGGAGCCTGCTGACTTTTCATTGTATCCTCACATGATAGAAAGAACTAGCAAACTCTATGAACTGTTCTTATAAGGGCACTAATCCTGTTCATAAGGACACTATCCTCATGACCTAATTACCTCCCAAGGTCCAACCTCCAAATGTCATCACATTGGGATTGGGATTTCAAGATACGAATTTTGGAGGGACACATGCAGTCACTGTAGTATTATAATGATGTTAAATTAACTTATTGGTAGCTGTCTTGTGGTTATATAAGATAATATTCTCATTTTAGAAACTAAACACTAAAGATTTTATGAGTAGACTTATTCTCAAATTGTTCAGGGAAGAATTGTATTATATATATCATATATATAAAGAGAATTACACAGAATATTTATATAGAGAGAATTATATGTATTACATATATTTATAAATAGAATGGTAAAGCAGAGGCAAAGTGTTAATAATGAATCTAGGAAAGGTTATATGGCTTTTACTCTTAGAAATTTTTTGTAGCTTTGAAATTATGTATAAATGAGAAGTTGAAAAGATATATTAGGCCCACCAGGACCTAAGATATCTAATATCAGATGCAACCTGCAATACCACTAAATAAAAAAATAAATATATATTTGGTATTTTCAATGATGAAAAAAACCCATACTTGAAAATCTATGCAAAGATGATATGCAGAATTGAAAAAGAATCATATTGGAATTATGAATTGAAAATACAAAAACTGAAACTAAGAATTTACTGAATTGGATAAAAAAGAAGAGGCATTTACCAAGTTGGAAGTTGAGGCAGAAGAAGCAATCAGGATTGTCAGATTAAGATAAAGACACGAGGGTAAGAGAACAGTGGGAGGACTTTCCAGGCATTTAATGGAGTTCTAGAAGGAAAGGAGAGAAGGAAGCAGAAGAAATATTTGATGAGATGATGCCTGAAAAATTTTCAGAACTGATTAAAAATTTTAATCCAAAGATTTAAGGAGTCCAAAGAATCCCAAGTAAATTTAAAAAAAGTAAACCATATTTAGACACATCTCAATAAAATTGCAAAACCAGTAATGCAAGAGGAAAAACACAGCGTTCCTTCAAAAGTTAGATAGAACATCTACGACACCAGGGGAAGCCAGAAGATAATGAAATGTTATATTCAGTGTATTGAATGAAAATAATTGCTTATCTATAAATTTATACTCAATGGAAATATTCTTAAAACAACAAAGTATAATAAAATGAAAAAAATCAGACAAAGAAAAAGTCAAACAAACCCTGACTTTATCACCAGCAAACCTGCACTAAAAGAGTTAATTTTTATATGAGAAAAATGATTGCACAGGTACAGGAAACAACAAAGAGCAAAAAGGATGATGAATATATACATAAATCTAAATGAAATTTGGCTTTATAAAATAATAATGAAATTTAATAAATTGAGTTGAGAGAATTAAAATACACAACAAAAAATCATATGAGTCAAGGGGAAGTTAAATATTTAGAAGTTAAATTGGCTCTTTTGGTCCTTGAATTGTCTGAAGAGGGGCATATGACTTTGATAGGTTGAGGATGTGTGCTATAATTTCTAGAGTAAATCTGGGAGAATAGAAAATTGTATAATACTGGAGGAAAAAGTGAAATGCTAATTAAAAGAACATTCAGTCTAAAAGGAGACCAAAAATTAAAAATTAAAAAAAATTATGATAGTACAATTGGAACAAATAGAAAAGATGAGATGGTCAAGTCACAACCAATATTTTGGTAATGATATAAAATGTAAATTGGTTAAATGATCTCAATCTCAAAGACTGTTGGACAGTATTAAAAAATGTAACAATGTAGTGTTTTCAAAGGAACATCCAAAACTTTAGGATGTGGAAAGTTTGAAAGAAAAAGTTACCACTACTCACTGATTCATGTGTGGGTAGTGATGGCTTTTTCAAAGATAGCACATCAATTTAGGCATAACTAATGGTGAGGATTTCAAATCTATACATCTGAAAGAAATATACCAGTATTGATATTTAAAAATTATTTGTGATATAATCATCAGGGAAATGCAAATCAAAACCATAATGAAATATCACTGCACACCTGTTAGAATGACTATCATCAAAAAGATAAGAGATGACAGCTGTTGGTGAGGTTTTGGAGAAAAAGGAACCTAGTGGACTATTGATGGGAATGTAAATTGGTACAGCCACTATGGAAAACAGTATGGAGGTTCTCCAAAAAATTAAAAATAGGACTATCCTATGATCCAGCAATCCCACTTCTGGGGATATATCTGAAGGAAATGAAAACAGGATCTCAAAGAGGTATCTGCACTCCCATGTTCATTGCAGCACTACTTAAAATAACCAAAACATGGACACAACCTAAATGTCCATAAATGGGTGAATGGATAAAGAAAATGTGGTACACACACACACACACAGGACTATTAATCCAATCATTAAAAAAGGAGGAAATCCTGCCATTTGCACCAATATGGATGAAACTTGAGGATCTTATGCAGAGTGAAATAAGTTAGAGAAAGACAAATACTGTGTGATCTTACTTATATGTGTATTCTAAGAAAGCTGAACTCATAAAAACAGAAAGTAGAATTGTGGTTGCCAGGGGCTAGGGGTAGAGGAAATGGGGAGATGTTGGTCAAATGTGCAAACTTCCAGTTATAAGATGAATAAGTTCTGGGGATTCATGTCTACTATACTTAAAAATACTGGATTATATACTTGAAAGATGCTAAGAGACTAGATCTTACAGGTTCTCACTCCTCACTACACAAGGTGATTATGTAAGATGATAAAAGTGTTAACTAATCTTATTGTGGTAACCATATTTTGCAGTATGCACATGACTCAAATCAACATGTTGTACCTCAAATTTATACAACATTATGTGTCATTTATACCTCAATAAAGCTGGAAAAATTCTTTGTGATAAAACATAAGATTTCATTCATATAACATGCATACACAAATTAGTTTAAAAGTGTTACAAAGAACAGACATAAAAATGTGCCATTAAACTATTCCTACAGTCCTATTGTAGTTTTATTCTAATGTCTGGCATATAGACAGACAAATAGAATTTGTCTTTCTCCCTCACTCCCTCAAAGTATGCTCAATTGCCTTAAGCAATATCCCAATATAATGATCTGGTAGAGTAATTAACTAGCTAAATGCTGCAACACTTTGGATTTATTGTGTCCTTGATTTTCCTCCTCATTCATGGAAAAGTTAGTATACCATCACTTTTGCCATTTTCTATGGACATCTTACTAAACTAACTCTCCCCTCAGGATAATTTGCTATGTATTTTTGTCTGCCTGTTCTCTACTTTTGATGGAGAAAGGCACAGGGCATATTTTGAAGTCCATATCTCAATTCCCACACCATCTTTCAGGAAATGACTCAGTGTGATTTAAATAATCTTAACCCCCAATTGACAGATTATTCTTGACTGTGCTCAACATATTAAATTATTTAATGTAACAATTTTAATTTAAACATAAATAGATGTCTGTATATAGAAAGATTAAGGATACTTTTAGGGTCTCAATCCAGGTTGTATTTCCCAATCCAAAAGGACTCTAAGAACTCTGGTCCTTTGATAACCCTAGTGTAGGAGGTAGATAAAGTTCCCCTCCAATGCAAAGCATTCAGTTTGTTTTTTTGCCCTGGTTAAGGCAGGGAGAGATAACTGTTCTCTGTTTAGTACAGCATTTGGATCCTGTCATATGGAATTTATTCATTTGAGACTCTCTCTCTGTGAAAACTGGTCTCCGGTCTTATTTCCCTCAATCAATTTTTGAGAAAATAATTGATTTGTTGATAATTATCAGGTGACAATTGAAATAATTGTGTATTTGATGGATACACAGCAAGTTAATCTACTTAACAAAAAATACTCTTTTTTTGCAGACTTTTCAAAGCCCAGGTCACTTGTAGTCACTTAGATTTTCTTTGCCAGTGCTTCCCTTTGATGAAATAAATTTGCCCTTGTATTTTTTGATTGCATATCTTAAGTCCTGAAGTTTGTTAACAGTATCTCTTCTCATGTTGCACCCACTAAAAATAATGTGGCTTTGTCACTAGGTTAAAATCCTCAGTAAGATCATATCCTATTATGAGCATCGCTGGTTGGGAGATCAGAGGGTTCTAATCCTTCACTAAAAAACATTGTTGTCAACAGTATTAGCCTGATGCGCTTTCTGAACTGAGCTTAGCAGTGAACTTTTAAAAATATTCCCTACTCAGTATGTTAGCATGTCAAAATGCTGCTTGATATTGGTTTCCAGATTTAAAATGTGGAAGAATAAAATTTTTTAAAAAAAGTTTTGGAAAAATTGGCCTATGCTGAAGAATCTAAGAGTCCCTTGGGAGGGGAGAGAAAATCACTCAGACGATATCTTTGCCCTAATAATTTAGCCTGGCTTCCTACCAGCACTAGACTCAGTCTGTCACTGTGACTAGCATCTACAGTTTTACTTTCACTTGTATGAACATTACAATCTAATTGGTATGTTGGCAGTGTGTTCTTTAACAAGTGTTCCTCTGGTCACATATGTTTGCTAGCTCTTCTAGGAAAGACACAGTTGGTGTCAGAAGTTGATGTGACATTCGTGGTTTTATCAAATTGTGTAGAATCAAACTATAGATTTATTTTGTTGTTTTAAAAATATTCAGAACTACTGATAGTGATTTATTTATCATTTTAAATTGTCATTTTTATTTCATTTTTTATTGAGGTATAATTGACATACACATTGTCATTTTTATTAAAAATATATGTTTTGTCTTGGCTTGTCTGCAAATATGACACATTTTTATATGGACACATTTTTTTTTTTTCCCTGAGTGTGATAACACTGTTAACTTAGGCTGCTGAAATGTTTTGGTACATTTATATCGACATAATACTTCTGTTCAGTATGTTAAAGCCCTTCAAGTTTCGGGACCTTCCTTTTCTTATAAATAAAGTTTATAAGAGATGTTTTGCATAAATTATATGGATGTATAATCTTATATCCTAATAAAACTCTTACATTTACACAAATGGGTTGCTACATATTGACTATTTCTAATTAGAGAGCTGTTTCATGACTCAGTTCAATGTGTCCGTTAGATTGCAAAATATCTCCAGAACAGGAATACTTAATAAATTATATCTCTTAAACATTATTAAAATAAATCATGCATATTTAGTAAGAACTCTGTTAAAGTGGTAATAGTGATACACCCATTGAATCTTGAAACGTAATTGAAATATTAGTTAACCTTTTAAAAATGAAGAGCTATAAGCTACAGAGTAATAAACCATGCTTTTTGCTCCATGTCAACTCATATTTAAAAGTCCCTGTTTAATATCATAGTGACTAAGTATAAATCCACCCACTGTGAAGAGGCACCTAGAATAGTTGCTAATCTAGATACAAAATGAAGTGAGGATTTTTTTTTATATAGACTTGTTATGTTCTGTTTATGTGTCAATGAGAAACACTGAACTTTTTCAGTCTTGGATGGGATTCTTTCAGAGTGCATGACCCAGTGGCCTGTGGCATGATATTTGGTTTTCTGCGGCAGAGGTAGGATGTGCTATAACAGCTGCTTTCATCATCCGCTACCTCCCAGTTTCTTTCTGTCAGGGCTGGCCCGGAAATCTTTAGTGCTCACCAGATTTTCTATTTAGAAAATGGAAGGAAGCAGCACTTTACCTCAGAAAAGTTTTATGAGGATGAAATGAGATACGTGTAACTTGAAAGCTCAGACTAACATAATACTTTATAATTGCCATGAAATTTCAAAATATCTTCCCGTGCCCACCCCCCCCTCCCCTCCTTATCCTTCCATTGCCAAACATAATCCCATTTTAGTTCAGTAAGTCGAGCAGAATTAACTCCTTGCAGACCTGACTTCACAGCCTTTCTGTTTACTCCCAAGGTTTATGCTGAGAAGATCTTTTGAAAATGTAATGATAGTTTTATTTCCATATGGTAGGGAAATGTTTCATTTGGCCTGACAAGATAGGGTATGTTTTGAAGCACTTCTATGTACTATATCATATTTAAGAATACATGTTTTTACCTATTAATAAACTGCAAGTTTTTACAGGTTTTTCAATACCTAGTCCATAATTCCTAATAGCATGAGAATAAATATGACAGTTGAGCAGGATTTTCTTTCACTTTTAACCAGGACTTGGAAATAAAAAGAAAAAAGTCCTGCTGAATTTCTAGCACAGTTGTGCTTTTACCAAGAATTTGAAAACTGGTAGAGATGGATGGGAGGGTAGAAGAGCTAGGATATTTGGTGCAAAAGAATTCCATACCAATCTCTTTAGGACTTTTCTGTTTCTGGGAGGAAATGGTAAGGAATGCTATATGCACACCTAAGTGTGAAAATGTATAACAAGAACAGCAAAGAACTCAATGAGAATGGGCATTTGATTCACAAAAACTTTGCCATAGAATTCTTGCATAGCACAATGTTTTTTGGCCCATCATAGGCATTTGAAAAACAATTGCATAAATAGCAGTCTTGTTAAATCCTTTAAAGTATAACTTAAAATATTGTGACATCACACTTGCTATGTATTTTATTTCTGCCCAAAAGCCACTCAACATTGGCCATACTAGCACATACCATTGCTGCAAGACTCGTCTCTCTCTAGCTGAGGGCTTTCAGACCTCATGCAGGGCAGATTGGGCATGCCCAGAGGTTACTCTCCTCAGGAGCATCCTCAGTGAATAACATGTTCAAGTTGGAGGTAAGTTCCCAGCTTCTTGTTTGGTAGGTGGGATAAGTCTGAGGAATATTCTGTATTGTCTCCCAGCATTCCCGAGCAAGACAGTTGCTTAAAGCAGTAACCTACTCGGCTACATACCCTTTATTGGCCTCCACCCATCTTTATCTCACTTCTGCACCCCCTTATTGGTGCCTCCTGAGATCAGCTCTCAACTACATACTAGCACTCAAACTCTCCTCACAGGGTCTAATTCTGGGGGAATCCAAACTAACGTAAGTACCTTCCATAAAACTCCGTGGACATCAATAGCCAAACTGTGGAAAGAGCCAAGATGTCCATCGACAGATGAATGGATAAAGAAGATGTGGTATATATATACAATGGAATATTATGCAGCCATCAAAAGGAATGAGATCTTGCCATTTGCAACGATGTGGATGGAACTGGAGGGTATTATGCTGAGTGAAATAAGTCAATCAGAGAAAGACATGTATCATATGATCTCACTGATATGAGGAATTCTTAATCTCAGGAAACAAACTGAGGGTTGCTGGAGTGGGGAGTGGCGTGGGAGGGATGGGATGACTGGGTGATAGACACTGGGGAGGGTATGTGCTCTGGTAAGCGCTGTGAATTGTGCAAGATGGTTGAATCTCA
>NC_138371.1:58821172-58835443 GCF_054177405.1 Leptonychotes weddellii | reverse complement strand
TTCTAGAGGGGAGGGGGTGAGAGGATGGGTTAGCCTGGTGATGGATATTAAAGAGGGCACGTTCTGCATGGAGCACTGGGTGTTATGCACAAACAATGAATCATGGAACACTACATCTAAAACTAATATGTAATGTATGGTGATTAACATAACAATAAAAAAGTAAAAAAAAAAAACTCCGTGGACACTAACAAGGAAAAAATTATAGCACAGGTACTAAAAGAATACACTGGTCAAGTTTTTTGCTTATTTGGTTGTTTTACCAATTCCTAGTTTATGTCATTCCTCTGAGACTTTGTAACGTAACTATCTCATTTCCCCAGGCCACTAAAGATTAAGTGTAGTGGATATCTTAGGATGAGAGGTATAAACAAAGAGAACAGCTCTAATTATTTCACTGTGAAGCAATATAAGCATTTAGAGGGCTACATAAATAATGTTTTTGTGTCAGAGGATAGACTGAAACATGTGGGCTATTCTAGTACTGATCAAAACATAAATGAATGTTGCAGACATATTAGAGAGTCTGGATAATCAGCTCAGCTACCTGGGATAGCAGGTGGACAGACAAATGAGTGGGCAAATCAAGTTTAAAGGGAAGCATTTGCTAATAGGACTCAGCCTACTTCCAGTTCCTCGAGGGTATGGAGAAGAAAGAGCCAGGGTACTTTAACTCTTTCAAAATAGTACGGTCACATTGTTGCTGGGGGTGACTTGAGGACACACTTAATAGTATGTGAGCCTCTTGAGCACGCAGACCAATATGAAACCATACTAAGGAAATCATTATAAGGAAACCTGCCCTCTTTGAATTTCCAAAAGAAAGCATTATGTTCTCCTTGAAGTAACGTCATCACGATTTGGGGTAGATATAGATTTCATACTTAACAAACCAGCATATTTACAAATTCCCATTAAAAATATCAAAAGTCAGATAATTAAAGATAGTTTTTGTCACAGCAATTATAATAAATCAGTACATTTTATGATTTTAATGCATATGGTTGCTGCTGCTTGTGTATAAGGAGGATAAGATTTTTTTTCTAAACAAATTGCAGAATTTGAATTTGAGATTATTTCTTTTTTTTTTTTTAAAGATTTTATTTATTTATTTGAGAGAGCGAGAATGAGAGAGAGTACATGAGAGGGGGGAGGGTCAGAGGGAGAAGCAGGCTCCCCGCCGAGCAGGGAGCCCGATGCAGGACTCGATTCCGGGACTCCAGGATCATGACTTGAGCCGAAGGCAGTCACTTAACCAACTGAGCCACCCAGGCGCCCTGAATTTGAGATTATTTCATTTTAAGATGGGAAAACTTTCAAAATTTCTGGAAGATGAGTTTTCACCTTGCAAATAGACTCAGTTCCAATATAAAAACCTAAAATTCAATATTAGAAGCTGAATAAAAGTTGATAAAATTTTGCACATATACTCAAGCTGATTAGTTATATTCAATACCAAAATTATTATCCTATGTGTTTGATTATTTTATAAGTTTAATATTCTGATGTTTACATTTTAAAAAATCCTGCTGAAACCCAAATAGTAACTGACATTTATCCAGGTTTCATTTCCTAAGCAAATCTAGATATAAAACAGGATTTCCTTATTTTATTTTATTTTCAAGATTTTATTCATTTATTTGACAGAGAGAGAGACAGTGAGAGATGGAACACAAGCAGGGGGAGTGGGAGAGGGAGAAGCAGGCTTTCTGCAGAGCAGGGAGCCTGATGCGGGGCTCGATCCCAGGACCCTGGGATCATGACCTGAGCTGAAGGCAGACGCTTAACGACTGAGCCACCCAGGCACCCCAGGATTTCCTTATTTTAACAGGATGAATGAGTGAGTCCAGTTTCTACCGTTAGTTTCCTCTCTCCAATTAGGCCCTTATACTAAGAAATTTGAAGTTTGGGAAGGGCAAAAAAAAAAAAAATATCCAACTTGTGTTTCTGCAGTTATTTTCTACAAAAGCTTATGTTATTTTTTAAAATGTTCAGTAAGATTTTATAATTATTTAATTTAACATTTGTTGATCTTAATTATCCAATTTGGGTTCAGAAATGCAAGCCAACTGCACTCCTGTCTAAGGAGAGGAAAAAATTCCTTCTCCAACCTCCTGGATTCCCTGAGGTACCTGGACTTTCCACCAGCCCCCCTGGAGACATGCTCAGCTGTCGTGGCAGGTAGACTCTGGTGTGCACGGAGGCTGAGGAAAGTCTCTCTGACAAGCCGAAACTCAGCCACAGAAAGCAGCTGCACATGGAACAATGAGTCCCTGGGCAGCCCGGAGGGTCTCGCCTGATGTAGACTGCAGGGTGCCGTTCGCTGTCAAGAACACCTTTTCTGCCACCTTCTTTGCTCTCAGAGGAGCTTGAGCCACTTGTATTTATAGCTGTGAAGAAGGATGATTTCCAGAGGTGCCTTAGATGGGTCCAACTGGCATTAGAGAATTCAGCATTAGATGCCATCACCTTGCTTTGTGATGGGTTTTAGGACTCTTTGTGAGGATTGATAATAGCTAGGGCAAACTGAAGGTTGACCTCTTTTTGCTCATGATGTCTGTCTTGAGCACATTAGGGGTAAAACTGCCATTAATATCCATGCCCTTGATCTCATTTCTACAATTGGCAGGTCTGCATGCAAACGCCTTTAAACTTTTATGAGAGCTTTCTAAATCTTTCATGTTTTCCTCACTGGAGTAGTTTACCTTTTATTAGTTTCTTCTCTGAGAGCTGAAGTTTCTTTCCAGGAAGGCTAGGATGGTGTCCTGTCACCTAATGGTCTGGAGATGGTACTCACACACACATGCACCAAAAGCAAAATGTTTTTCTGTTATCAAATACCTGTGCAAAGATGCAAGTGATAATAAATTTATTGAAACAGTGGCCACTGTGATGAGAAAATAGAAGAGCATAGAGAATCTTGAGGTCACATACGTTGAACTTTCTAAGAATTCTTTTACAAGAATAAGACACCACTGGCCTAATTACTTTTTTACATGAGGAGACCGAAAAAAGAGCACCTTCTCTTTAGTTCAAATAAAGAAACTTATCTCCTTGTCATTTAAAAGAGGGGCAATAACAAATCATAGTATAGATGATGTTTGTGATTCATCAAGTATAGTTACTTAATCATACATAAAGAAAAGTCTATTAATGATGAATAATTATGACTAATGCCACCAAATATTTCCTGTGTGCCAAGGCCCTGTGCTTTTAGTCCTCTGTTACAGTTACCTATTTGATCCCAACAGGCTAGGTTGTAGATACATTAGCTCCCCTTTCAGATGAAGACACTGTGGCTCTGTAGTTAAGTGACTTGGTTACTTGTATGCTTTATATACCATACCTTGGAAGTGATCAAGTTATGATTTGAATCCAGATCTATTAGAATCCTATGTTGGTGTGATGAATCACTGTTCTATATTGCTTGCCCCTTTTTTAAATGTGTACAACATGATGATTTAATATATGTATACATTGTGAAATGTTTACCACCATCAAGTTAGTTAACACATCTATCACCTTACATCCTCACATTGATACCTTTTTGTGTGTGTGTGCAGTGAGAACACTTAAGATCTGTTCTCTTAGCAAATTTCAAGTATACAATATGGTATTATTAACTATAGTCACCACGCTGTACATTAGATCCTTATTTATATTTATCTTATAGCTGAAAGTTTGTACCCTTTGGCTTGTTTTCTTTTTGAAACACAATGAAACTTGCCTTTTATAGTGAGGCTGAAGAACGTTCTGGTATTATGAATTTTTTAAGTGTTTCCCATTTATGCAATTCAACATCCTCGTTTATTTTTTAAGACTCTCCCTCTGTTGCTCTAGATCTAGGCTTTCAGTTTCCTCCTAAAGCTGGACATTGCCATGCCTAGGTTAAAGAGTGAGATCTACTATCCACTCTCATCTCTTTGTTTTTCCTCACTTTAGAATGTCCTCACCCCAATTCATATGATCATAAAAACATTTTCAAGGCACTTTAAGTAATGTTTCCTGTATAGATTATAAACTGATATTATGTAGCTATATTTTTTAGAAAACAACATGTTTTTTAAAAATCAATTGAAAACATTGAAGTGGATAAATGGGAATAAAGCAATTCAAAAGTGGGCATTGTAGCTGTATAATGGCTCTTGAAAAATGTTCATCTAACAACTGCTTTTTAGGTTAAAAGGAAGATATCCAAGTTTAAATCCATGAATCACTATAAAACAGAATCCTCACTTTCAAATATCCTAAGCAATGAAAAATGTAAAGTCACATTTTTAAAGGAATTTTGGTAATCAGGGCAGAAAGAAAATCATTAAAAAGATTGAAAAGAAAAACCTAAGTCGAAAAGCTGGTATGCATTAAAAGTAGAGAAAAAGCTAAAATAGAAGAATAAAATTAAGCCAAGGCATTCATATCACTTTTTAAAAATATTTTCTTAGAGCAGTTTTAGGTTTATAACAAAATTGAGAGGATGGTAAATACATTTCCCTCCTATCCCCTGCCCCCCCATGCATAGCCTTCTCCATTTTTTTTTAAAGATTTCATTTATTAATTTAAGACAGAGAGATACAGAGCATGAGCAGGGGGAGAGGCAGAGGGAGAGGGAGAAGCCGGCTCCCTGCTGAGCCAGGAGCCCAATGCAGGGCTTGATCCCAGGACCCTGGGATCATGACCTCACCCGAAGTCAGACGCTTAACCATCTGAGCTACCCAGGCGCCCCTCCATTTTTTTTTAAAGATTTATTTATTTGAGAGAGAGCAAAAGGGAGAGAGATTACAGAGGGAGAGGGAGAAGCATGGGCGGAGAGCCCAATGTGGGGCTCAATCCCAGCACCCTGAGATTCTGACCTGAGCTGAAGGCAGACCTTAACCTACTGAGCCACCAAGGCACACTAGCCTTCTCCATTATTAACATCACTCACCAAAATGGTACATTTTTTCAAACTAAGGATAAACCTACACATCATAGTCCTCCAAAATTCATAGTGTACGTTATATTATAGTTCCCTCTTGGTATTGTATGTTTTATGGGTTTGCACAAATGTATAATGACATATACCCATCTTTATAATGTTATACAGAATATTTTCACTGTCCCCAAAATCTGTGCTCTGCCTATTCATCTCTTAGGACCCCTCTTTCTGCAAACACTGATCTTTTTATTGTCTCTATAGTTTTTTCCCCTTTCTGGAATGGCATATAGTTAAAATCATACAGTATGTAACCTTTATCAGATTGGCTTCTTTCACTTAGCAATATGCATTTAAGTTTCCTCCGTGTCTTTTCATGGCTTGAGAGCTCATTTCTTTTTAGCACTGAATAATATTCCATTATCTGGATGTACCACAGTTTATTCATTCACCGACTGAAGAACATCTTGGCTTCCTTCCAAGTTTTGGCAGTTATGAATAGAGCTGCTATAAACATCTGTGTGTAGGCTTTTGTATGGATATAAGTTTTTAACTCCTTTGTTTAAAGACCAAGGAGTACGATTGCTGGATCATAAGGTCAGATATGTTTAGTTTTGTAACATACCATCAAACTGTCTTCCAAAGTGGCATTTTGCCTTTCTACCAGTAATGAGAGTTCATGTTGCTCCACATCTTCACCAACATTTGCTGTCAGTGTTCTGGATTTGGGCCATGCTAATGGATGTATAATGGTATCTCACTGTTGTTTTAACTTGCATTTCCCTGATGACATATGATGTGAAGGATCTTTTCATGTACTTATTTGTAATCTGTATATCTTCTTTGGTGGGGTGTCTGTTAAGGTCTCTGGCCCATTTTTTAATCAGGTTGTTTTCTTATTGTTGAGTTATAAGAGTTCTTTGTATATTTTGGATAGCAGTCCTTTGTCAGGTGTGTCTTTTGCCAATATTTTCTCCCAGTCTGTGGCTTGTCTTCTAACTCATTTGATCATTCTTTTTTCCCCAAGTTTATTGAAATGTAATTGATATATATCATTGTGTAACTTTATGGTGTACAATGTGCAATTTGATACTTATGTATTGCAATATGATTACCACTAGGGTGTTAGCTAACGCCTTCACTATGTCACTCTCTTAGCAACTTTCAAGTATAGAGCACAGTCTTGTTATCTATAATCAAATACTGTGCATTAGATTCTCAGAACTTATTCATCTTCTAACTGGAAGTTTGTACGCTTTGACCATCATCTCTCTATTGTCTATTTTCCCCACTCCCCAGCCCCTGATAACCACCATTCTACTTTCTGTTTCTATGAATTTGACTTTTTTTAAGATTCTGCATATAAGTGATATGAAACATTATTTGTCTTTCTCTGTCTGACTTATTTCGCTTAGCACAGTGCCATCAAGGACCATCCATATTATCAGGATTTTCTTCTTTCTCATGGCTGGATAAGATGTGTGTGTGTGTGTGTGTGTGTGTGTGTGTGTGTGTGTGTGGACATACACCACATCTTCTTTATCCATTCATCCATTGACAGGCACTTAGGTTGGTTCCATATCTTGACTATTACAAATAATGCTGCAATAAACATGGGAGTGAAGATAACTCTTTGATATCTTATTTTCATTTCCTTTGAATATATACCCAGAACTGAGATTACTGGATCATATGGTAGTTCTATTTTTAATTTTTTGAGGAACCTCCATACTGTTTTCCATAGTGACTGCACCAACTTATATTCCCACCAGTGCACAAGAATTCCTTTTCTCCCACTTCCTTGCAAACACTTTTTATCTCTTGTCTTTTTGATGACAGCCATGCTAACATGTATGGGGTGATCTCTTATTATGGTTTTGATTTGCATTTTCCTAATAATTACTGATGTTGAGCACTTTTTCATGCATCTGTTGACCATCTACCTGTATTTCTTCTTCAGGAAATTTCTATTCGATTCCTCTGCCCATTTTTATTTTTTTTAAATTTTATTTATTTATTTAGTTAGTTATTTAGTTAGTTAGTTATTTTTCCCAGTTTAGGATTTTGGCTTCAAGCCCATTTATTATTATTATTATGCCCATTTTTAAATCAGATTGTTGTGGTGTTGTTATCAATTTGTGTATGTTCCTAATATATTTTGGATATTAGCCCATTACCAGATATATGGTTCACAAATATTTTCTCTCATTCCATAGGTTGTCTTTTAATTTTGTTGATTGTTTCTTATGCTGTGCAGAAGATTTTTAGTTTGATGTTTTCATTGTTGTCTTTATTGCTTGCATTTTTGGTATCTTATCCAAAAAGTCATTGCCAATACCTCTGTCAAGGAACTTTTTTCCTATGTTTTCTTCTAGGAGTTTTATAGTTTCAAGTATCTCATTAAGTCTAATTCATTTTGAGTGGTGTAAGATAGGAGTCGAATTTCATTTTTTCTGTATGTGGTTATCCAGTTTTCCCAGCACCATTTATTGAAGAGACTATGTGTTCTCATTGAATATTGTGGGTTCCCTTGTCAAATATTAGTTGTCTGTATATGTGGGGTTTATTTTTGGGCTCTCAATTCTAGTCCATTGGTCTATATATCTACTTGTATGCCAGTACCATACTGCTTTACTATAGCTTTGTATTACAGTTTGAAATCAGGAAGTGTGATGCCTCTAGCTTTGTTCTTTCTCAGGATTGCTTTAGCTGTCAAGGTCTTGTGAGTTTACATACAAATTATAGTATTATATATTTCACTTTCTTCATTAAATTTATTCCTAAGTATTTTTTATTTTTGATGCATTATTTTTAAATATGAGATTTTTTGTGATGGTCAACATATGATAATGTGACCCTAAAAACCCATTAATGTATACAAGATTTATAAAGTTAAAGAAAAAACAAAGAAAGGATAATTACTAAAGTGAAGTGAATAAATGCTAAAAATTTAGTACTTATAAACCTATTATAGAATATAAATCTCAGGAGCGCCTGGGTGGCTCAGTCTGTTAAATGCCTGACTCTTGATCCCAGCTCAGGCCTTGATCTCTGGGTCATTAGTTTAAGCCCCACGTTGGGCTCCACGCTAGATGTGGAGACTACTTAAAAAAAAAAAGAAAAGAAAAAAGTCTCTGAAAAAAAAACTTTGAAAAAAAATGTTCTAGTATACACAAAGTTATTGGTTTTAGCATACGAACTATTAGATTAACTATATTAAACAATGAAGCTAAATATTTACTATATATGATGTCTATTTTTTCTCTTACATCATCTACTTATACAGCTTTGAATCCCATCTCCCCACCATTCTCACCTTTAACATCTCTTGTCAGTGCACAGAGAAAAATCAAAGTTAGGAATAGAGGATCTTTTTCATTATCCAGACATCACATTTACAAGACACCTGCATTTCCACCAAGTCATTGATCATTTAACAAGGTCAGGGTGGAAAAAGTATCCTTCCACTTTGCTGTCAAGATTTTTCCTTCATATTTTATTAGAAATCTTACCTCCTGCTTTATTGATGTCTCTCATTGTACGCTTAAAGATTTTCTTTCTATCTTTAAAACAATAACAGAAACAAAGTGCTGGTGTATCCCGTGTCCCATTTTAACAGCTACCCTTTCTCTCTCCCTCCACTTATAAACGTGTCAACATGGTAATGTAAACTTGGGTATATTTTCCCAATTCCTGTGTACTTCTCAACCAATTATAATCCAAGTTTTGTAGTTACCACTCACTTGAGACTTGCTACTGTGGGTACCATTAACATATAAAGGGCTAAATATGCAGGGCAGTTGGTCCATTTATTGCTTGAAATCTTGGCATCATCCAATAACTTTGGCCACTCCTTCCTCACTCAGAAAATATTCATTGGTATTTAAGACACTACAATATCCTGTTTTTCTTCCTAGGATTTGGTTGTTCACCCTCAGTTTCTTTTGTAGCTTCTCTTCTACTGTCAATTCTTTAAATGACAGAAGTGATATTTTAATTTGCTTAGTCATTCTTTTATTCTGCTAATATTTAAGTATCTACCTCATAACCAGGCATTTTCCCATGGCTCAGTGGTCTAAAAGTACCTCAAAATGTTAAGACTATTTTTCTTTTCTTTTCTTTTCTTTCTTTCCTTCTTTTCTCTTTTCCTTCTTTTCCTTTCTTCTCTTTTTCTTTCTCTTTCTTTCTTTCTTCCCTCTTCCCTTCCTTCCTTCCTTCCTTCCTCCCTTCCTTCCTTCCTTCCTTCCTTCCTTCCTTCCTTTCCTTCCTTCCTTCCTTCCTTCCTTCTTTCCCATGTCTTACTTAGAGCTTCTGACTCAAAATCTGGCATTCAAAATAATTAAAATGCATCACTGTGCTATATTTTTACTGTAATATAATAGACAATTTCACAGCTTTTATATACACATTAATATTGACTAGGTGGCAGAAGGTTGAAAAAATAACAGACCAAAAATGGAAAAAACTAAAATCATGTCCTTGTGTTTCTAAGGGCATGGTCATTTTTTTCTCCTTCCATATTTTTATGAAATCATTTACATTGTTAAAGGATGACAGAATGTCATTTTATAAGATTGCATTTTCTGTGAGAGGAGTAGCATGCAAAGCCATTAGCTATTGTATTGTAATAGACTTGAAAACAATAAAAGAAACATACTTTTAAAACAAAATAGCAAGGAAATTGTTACTTCTATCTTTCTTATTTTTCAAAAATTAAATTGAATGATTTCAAATTAAATTTTTGTTGTATTGTACTAAAAAATTATCTAAGTCTAATTAATACCTATCTCTCCCTACCCATGAGCAGACGTACACTCTCTATCCTGAGATGTTTGCTCTTAAAAATAGATGGTTGCATAAAACATTCCATAAAGAACTGGGCATGTCTTTCAAAGGCTCCAGTGTAACAAAGACCTATAATAAATCCCAGTAGATTAGCTATCTGGGGATAACTTAATATATTTAACAAGTTCCAAGATATGTGCTATCTAATATTTATAAGGTTTTTAATAAAAAAAGAGAACACTGATATTGAGTCGGAAAAATTGCAGGGATATTTCATTGAGAGATGAACTATTTCTGAGGCAGGGGCATCTAATTTTTAAAATAATAACTTTTGAATGGCTCTAAGAATCCAGCCGATGTCCTAGTTGTTCTGGTGAGGTACTAAAAGTGAGACTTTCTCTTGTCTACACCTATGTGAAATAAGGCACATATTTGCAGAAAGCTAGAATCTGGTTATTTTGAACATCTAAACATTAATTTAATGCTTAAATGTATTGCCTAATTTCTATAAGGAGAAATACTTCTTATTATTAAATTATAACTAATTTCTATGAAAAGTTCTTCCCAAACATATTTTAAAGGGATTATCCTGATATAAGCTGTCCCTTACCTCCCAATAAAAACATTCCTAAAAGTGTATTTGATAGTTGAATATCTGAAAGAAAAACAGTAGAATCTCACAAATGAGATTCCATTCCCAGAAAGTTAAAAAGAGATAAAATCTATAATTATTATATAAATACTGAATTTTTATGATGTATGGTTTGTAACATTTTTAAAAATTAAAAACCAGGTTATACCCTAAATATAGACAAATTTATCTCTAAAAGAATAGTTTACCTGATCTACTTTTTAAAATGCATGAATGTGCAATATTTTTCCTATAACTTAATTAGCTAATTTCACAGCTTATTTGAATGACATTTAGGAAAACTCAAGTAAGTTATCTGGATATTGAGAAGTATTTAATGATGATTTTGCAAGGAAAAGAATAGGAGATTTCTGCTGCTCACTTTGATGGAAGCAATATAATGATATGTAAGAAATATATATATTTGGTCTTCATCTGCAGTTCCTGAAAAATGCTTCAGAACCATAAAAGTGACATGGATGTTTTGTTATTAGGAAAGTAACTTTTGGACCCCACCCAAGGTTGGAGGCTGGTTGCCTGGGGAACCACCATGTGATTAGAGGGTTAGAACTTTCAGTCCCACCTGCTACCAGAGGGGCAGGTGGTTGAATCCACCAATGGGCAATAACTAACTTGGTCAATCATCAGTATGCAGTGAAGCCTCCATAAGAACCCAAAAGGACTGGATTCAGAGAGCTTCCAGGTTGATGAAAGTGTGGAGGTGCAGGAAGGTGCAGGAGGAGTGGGGGAGGGGAGGTGGGAAGGTGCAGGGGGAGGTGCAGGGGGAGTAGGGAGCACACCCTTTCCCCATACCTTGCCCTGGGTATCTCTTTGGCTGTTGATTCATATCTTTTATCATATCCTTTAATAAACCACTAAATGTGTTTCCTTGAGTTTTGTGAGCTACTCTAGCAAATTAAAAGAACCTGAAGAGGATGTCCTGGGAACCTCTGATGTATATAGCCAGTAGATCAAAAGCACAGGTAACAGCCTGAGGCTTGTGACTGTCATCTGAAATGGGGGGTAGGGGCAGGGTTGTAGGACTGAGCCCTAAACCTGTGGAATCTGGTGCTAACTCATGGTAGGTAGTGTCAGAAGTGGGTTGGATTCTTGGATACCAGCAGGGTATCCGAGAATTGCTTGGTATTGTGTGTGGGGGGGGAGAACCCCCTCCTCCACATTGGAATTGGGCCTGGGAACCTAAAAAGAGTTGTATGGGGGGAATGACTCATCAACTTCCTTAAAGAATTTGTCAAAAGAAATGTGAGCTCCAAGTTTTCTTCTCTTGGTAAAGGAGCCTATAATAACTATATAGCTGTAGCTCTATGCGACTGTAAAGCTCTCTCTGAATCCAAATTACTGTTGAGGTTTTGAACCTTTATTTTTAAGCTTATCATTTAAAATGCTTATTTATTTTATCTATCACTAAATGGAGGTTTTCAGACAAAATCTTCAGTGATAGTGGCCTGGCAGTTCTTTTTCATGATTTTGGATTGTGCTATTTTCCCTCACAATTGAAAACAGAGCCAATCAGCTTAGGATTCATCACTTTTGACTTGACTAACCATTTTCATTTTATCTCAATTGTATTATCTCTAAAACAATGCCTTCCTTTTCTATTTTCTGGTCATTTTTATAAAATAAAGGCAAAGTGCAATAAAACATTATTATGATTGTTCAAACAATCATTGTTTTATAGACAAAAGTGTATTTTATGTAAGGGCACAGCCATGGAAAGCAGGCAGACAGGTAGTCCCATTGTTCAATAGCTTGAAATATTTGTTCATCCTCTAAAGTTATAAGGTTTAATTTAGCAAAGGAAAGAAATTTAAGAGTGTGAGTAAATACGGTTTAAAAATGGTGTGTGGCATGTACGTTGGATATGTGAAAGATTCATTTTAGGTGATAAAGTATATCTTAAATGCAAGTTGTTTTCTATTCTGGAAAATCCCTTGGTCAGGGTCTCTGCATTCTTATTTGTACATATAACTGCATTTTTATATCACTTTGAATAGGTTGGTGCTCAGAAACTATTTAATATATGTATGATTAAATGAATGAATGAATGAGTGGCTACTTTGTTGAAATGTCAGATTATTAAGAAACTCAATAACCAAACAAGATAGGCACATTAAAGTTAGCAAATACAGAGAGGGTATTAACTATGAACATGTAGAGAAAGAAGATGGAAGAGTAATAGAGCTTTTTTAGGAGAGACTGTGATGCAGCAGTAAGTGCATGTAGTGATGCACAACTATGTTCAGATTCTGCTTATGACATGTTAAACGTTGGGAATATCAGCCCATTACTTAAGCTCTATGTTTTCTCCTTCACAAAACTGAGCCTCAGTTTTCTCATCCATAAAATGGGAATAATTATATTTTTCTCATCAGGTTTTGCATATAAACTCTTAGCTCAGTTCTTCACATTTGGTAGACGATCAAAAACTCTAGGGTTCTTTTTGCTTTATGTGAGAAATTGTACTTGTCCTTTGCCTATGACATCTCAGACCTAGTGCTCCAAAGTTATACTTTGCGTCCAGAATTTGACATTGGCTCAGTTGCCTGATTCCTTTTTGAAATATAGCCAATGATATTGTCTTGATAGTGGGAGTTTGATAGAAGCAATCCAGGCCACTAACAATCTCCATGGTGGCTTATTGCTTCCATGGCTCATATGTAACTATGATTGATTAGTGTTTCAGCAAGTGCAAGATTTGGCAATGCTATTCTGGCTAGAAATGCAGTAGTATCCTGCTTCAGAGTGAACACTAACCTTGATTCAAAATGCATTTCAAATGATCACTGTGGGTTTTGAAATTCCATGGATATGGGCCAGAATTACCACACCTATGATCCTTTTTCCTTTTTATTAGCTTAACTGCTGAAATTAACAACAGCAGTTCGGTTAAAAAGCTTTAGCTTTGTTAATGGAAAATCTGTATCTGTGGAATTCTCTCTATATATTCTGATTGCTTTAGTTCATGACATTAAGTTCACAGTACAAGGCATGTTACTTCATAATAGGTGATGGAGTGTTAGAATGATAATTATGAGTAATCAGTTATTTATACCTTGTCCACATGGCACCAAAAATGTGCTTAACTTTGCTGCCTGGTGCTGGTTTTTATTTGTTTTTTTGTTTCTTAAGTCTCTGTTTGTTTTGAGATTAATTAATGGCGTGTTTTGATTTATTCATACCTGAGGCTTTTATTTTATTAGGACCTGAAGCCAACAAGAATGATTTTTATCTAGTAAATATAACATACTAATTTGTTGTGTAGAAATTACTGAAGCAATATTATGAAAATGTAAAATTATGTGATTACCTGTTGCACTAACAGGAGCAGTTAAATAGTGTTGGATTGTTTAAGAAGAGTCACAGGACCCAAAATAAGAATGCATACAAATTTACAATTTATTGCAGGAAAAATGATGAAATATAGGAACAGTATTTAATTATAAAGACCATACTGAATGCACTTTCTCTCTCAAATCAGGAACCATGGAGATGTACACAAAATTCCTCAGAACCAAGAACACCAAATGGAGTCTCAGCCCAGTTGACTCTGCTGGTCATGTAAACAGATTTATGCTACATAAACAGCCCCAACAGCAGGCCCTGTAGTGGTCTCATGGAGACCAAATGCAAATCATCAATCTCATTGTTACCAATAAACAATGCTGACAAGCTGTTACAAACCTCCCCCAAACTCTTTGGACCTGTGGTTATAAAGCAACACTATTAATCAGTACATTTCATGCCTTAACCTGGTGTCATTGCTGTGCAGGTACATTTCTTTTTTTTATTTATTTATTTATTTTTTTTATTCTTATGTTAATCCCCATACATTACATCATTAGTTCTAGATGAAGTGTTCCATGATTCATTGTTCGTGCACAACACCCAGTGCTCCATGCAGAACGTGCCCTCCTCAATACCC
>NC_138371.1:58800171-58820672 GCF_054177405.1 Leptonychotes weddellii | reverse complement strand
GTAACAGTATATGCAACTCAAGATTTGGAACTGGACAATGGCATGAGAAATAACTGGTTGGTGGTTTGTAGAATGCACTAGATAAGAGTTAGATAGTACAAAGGGAAATCGTTTTTTTAATTTTTTATTTCAGTTTTTAAATTTAAATTCAATTAGCCAGCTTATAGTACATCATTAGTTTCAGATGTAGTGTTCAATAATTTATCAGTTTTGTATAATACCCAGTGCTCATCACATCATGTGTCCTCCTTAATGCCCATCACCCAATTATCCCATCCCCCATCCCAAAGGGAAATGATTTAAGTTATTGCAATATTTCAGAGAACTTAACTAGGTTAGCCCAAACTTTGGTGAAGTTACTGGGAATGCAAGGATAAGGACATATTTAAAAGACTTAAAAACAACCTCTCTTCTCAGAGTTTGGTTTGGTGGCACTGAGAAATCTTGCTATTTAGGTTTAAGGAGTTTTTTTTTTTTTATCTCTGTAGTGTGAGAGCATTGCACTTTTTTTCTCATTTTCTTACTTTCCACATAATAGCTTACTAAAACTTTTATTCAGGTGCTTATTTTTATCTTATTACTTATATCAATTAGCATTTATTATTATATTATAATTGGATATAGTTTAGCATATGACCATACTTATATTGGATAATAAATATAATGCAGTGCAATTCAACAACTATTTTACTTACTATGATTAGTCTACTAGTGACCCTCAAAAATGACTTATACACGGGCGCCTGGGTGGCTCAGTTGGTTAAGCGACTGCCTTCGGCTCAGGTCATGATCCTGGAGTCCCGGGATTGAGTCCCACATCGGGCTCCCTGCTCAGCAGAGAGTCTGCTTCTCCCTCTGCCCCTCCCCCCTCTCATGTGCTCTCTCTTTCTCTCTCTCTCAAATAAATAAATAAAATCTTAAAAAAAAAAGTCTGTTTTAAAAAAAAATGACTTACACACTATGCACAAAAGAACTTAATGATAGTAAGGATCATTTGACATTTGACTGCCTTTAAGATTAGTATGGATGGACAACTAACCATCTGGTATCTTCTCCTAATCTTCCTCAAAGAGGAATAATAAGTTGGAAAGTAAAGGGACTCTATTCACTATTAAATAGTCCCTGCAAGGTGATTTAACCATGCTTTATAATTCATTATGTTAAAGACAGGTGATGAAGCATGAAGCAGTCGTTTCTGAGGTTAGTTTTAAAGGAGGTCATGAGCTGGATTCATTCAGGTTTGTAATTCCCTCTGAATCCAGCTTTGAACCAAAGATGTTTGGGGCTATATATATACTATATATAATAACACTGAAACATACTCTCTACTGTTTCATGGATACTTACGGAAGGAAGAGGAAAGTGAAATGGGCAATAAAAAGAAACTTGCAATCTTTAAGTGAAAGGTGATAGTATAGTTTCTCTTCCTTCAGAAAAATGATAGTATTTGAGGGTATCTTTCTTTATGAGGAGTTTTAAATTTTATTTACAAAACCGGATGAAATATGGTGAGTAAGATGAATACAGATATATTTTAACAATTGGGAATACTTTAGGGGTGCCTGGGTGGTTCAGTCGATTAAGTATCCAACTCTTGATTTGGGCTCAGGTCATGATCTCAGGGTCATGAGATTAAGCCCCTCCTCAGGCTCTGTGCTGAGCTTGGAGCCTGCCTAAGATTCTCTCTCTCCCTCTCCCTGAGCCCCTCCCCCACCACTTGCCCTCACTCTTTCTCTGAGGGGTGGGGGCAAACAATGGGAATACTTCAGTATAACTAAAAGTTTATTTGCACACACTAATTCCGGAATCATCTCTTAAGAATTAGGTTATCGATATGGGATTGCATTTCTTTGTGGCAAAATAATTTTCTTAGGTCTGTTTTCTCTTAAATTCCAGGTGATTGTATTCTGTAATTTTCTTTATTTTAAAAGTATTGGCCCCTCATTCATGTTCTTGCTTTATTTCTCAGATTTCCTGCTGAAGCTCTGCTGCTATTGCTCTCTTGTTTGGATATTCAAGCTTTCTTTCCTCTTTTATATTTCAATTTTAGGTGTAACTTCTGGTTTTGTATACATAGCTGGATCTCTAGGTGAAGCTCCATTCTCTTTAAAAGCCTAAGTTACTTCTCTTTACCTCTTAATTCGTTGGTTTCTCCAAAACCTCTCAAAAGGCCAAAAAAAAAAAAAAAAAGATAGCAGCACAACTTATTTTATCCTAAAAAGTGAATTGGCTTGTCTTTCTAATGACAACAGGTATATTTTTGGCCACCTATTCATTTAATATAAAAGTCTGACTTGTATAAGGATAACCACTTTTACTATACTATGCACCTTCTCCAGGTCATCATCTTAAAAATAACTACTGAGAGACATTCTTTACTTGGCCTACAGTTATAATTTTGATAGGTATAATGGGAAGCATATAATTCCAGTTCATCTTCAAGAACCATAGGGTTTTAGTGCTGCATTCATTTTTAGAGATCACCTAATAATTTAACACCATTTCAAAGATGAAAAATTGAGGACCTAGAGAAATTTGGGATTTTAGCCAGAGTTCCTCAGCTAACTGGTAACAAAGTCTAACTGATTTGTTAGTTTATTGGTGACTACATTGTTGGGAGAGAATTTAAAACTTTCATTAAAAACAAACAACAAACCTAAATATTTTGCACATATTATTGCTTGCTTTTGCCTTGCCTCCATTATATTTGCTAGACAGTGCACTGTTTATTAATATCATGTTGGTGGGAACCCCTGAGGAAAACCTGATAAAATTTACTCTATTTCCACAAATTTATGGCTACAGTGACTCACAGACTGAAGTCAATTTTTACATGTCAACCAGGATCCTACTGTTTCAGGCCATCAAACACCACTGTTAAAGTAAACATCGTGAAGTGGAGTCCTTAAAAATCATATACATTTCCCCCACACTTTCAGAGAGCAGGCATTGGGATTCATGCTTGGTGAGTCTTTTAGGAGACTTAACTGAGTCTCTTAGGAGACTTTTAGGAGAGAGGAAAGTTTACCATCCAGAAGCACTTGCTTTAATGGCCATCAGCAAAGATGCTGATCATACTAAGTAATAAGGTGGCATTCTAATTAATCTCTGAAAGGTGTTGCTGCTATTGGACTGTGAGCAGAGTGTAAGGTCCACTTGGGCATTCTTACATAAAAGCAGGTTTGATTTGTCTAGCAAGGCAGGTGATGATTTTTCTCCATTTCATTCTTTTCTAGGTACTTGGTGCTATATTTGTTCTAGCCCTTTTTAAAGATACAGAAGTTAAGTTAGATGTCTCTATTTCCTAGGTCCCTTCTTTATCTCCTTTAAAGTATAGATACTTATTAGTAATTCCTGGTTTTTAAAGTTTTTTTTTTTTTTTTAACCAGTCTGCCATAAAGTCTCTAAACTGATGGATACAGGCTATGTAGTAATTTTAGTTTTTCTAAATCAGTAAATCTCCTACAATAATTTTAGAAGTTCTTAACCTTTCCCTCAAGGGTTCATATCTTGAAATTTGTCCTGAAATGGCCCAGCTGATTGGAACCTCAGCTTGTAGCCACGATTGAGCATAGAATCTACCTGGAAATCCTTTCCTCATCCACTAGGGCAAGATGGGAACTACAGAACTTCCATAACTCTTTTTTACTGTCCAAGGTTTACCTCCCTCCTTACTTCCCTGCCCCTTTTCAGTGGGTAGGATTTAGGATGTAGAAAAGCTAGGGCTGGCTAGAGCAGGATCAGAATGTTAAATAATACTAGTATTACATGAGGGCTTCTTCAAAACTACTGTTAGAGGTGAACTTGTCCTTTAATTTTCACTGAAAAATATACTCCACTACAGGAAAGTCAAAGAACATCACTTTTGTGGCTTCCTATAATGCAGGTGCTTACCAGGGAATATAGGTAATTTGCTGTGAGGTTTGGAGTATATAAGATTATTTCTGGAGAGAGAATATCCTTCTGTCATCCATGTCTTTACCACACTCCTCAAGCAAACACACACACTCACTCACCACACATATGCACACATGCATACATGCACACACACCACAATAAAACTTTTCCCAAAATACATTTGCTTTGTGAAGAAGCATCTGACTAGCTGGGTTTCCTGTATAATTTATTTTCTAGCAATAACTTTAGCATTGGGATATATAATTAATTCTTTCAGGCTGCTGAAATAGACTTGAGTATTCATTTGCTAACTGTCATCCTAACAATTTAAAAAATAATAAGGAATGCACCTCCTTTAGTTTCAAATGTCCTCTCTTTGAATCATTTATTCCTAGAAACAATTTTGTTAGTGCACAAGTGCTGCATGGGGTATCTGTATTTGAATTCTGAACTTTAGATACTTACAGCCATGTAAAACTAAATATACCTTTCTATTTGATAGCTTTTTAGCACTTACTATGTAGAAAGCATGAAAAGTAGTCTGTTAATAGAAGCAATCATTCATATGCATTTATTTTCTCAAGTTACTAGTAAAGAATAATAAATGTTATTATCCTCATTGGACCAATTCTCTGGATTCCCAGAAACCAATTAGAGGAGGTTTCTCAAGTGCATACTGCCTTCTTTTCACTGCCATATGGGAAAAACTCTGAAATCTAAGCAGACAACGGGTTAAAAACTCTCATTGCATTTTCCTACATGAATAAGAGAAACACTGAATGTTATGGACTGAAAAGGTGATAATTGCATATTTTCAATATTTTTGAAGGAGGTAACCTAATTTTTCATTTTAGGAAAAACAAATAAGGCCAACATGGTTATACACAGCAGATAGAAACTATTATTTCTTAGATCACAAGTGAAAGTATATAGGAGTCATCAAAAGTGCTAAGCTAGAGTAAATAGGCTTTTAGTCATCTTAGGTTTCGTTCTTGGCACACAGACGCAGCCAGATACTAGATGGACTATCAAAGTTTGTGGAGGGAGTTCGTCAGTGTGCACAATTAAGTCATCCTACTCTAACATGGCTCTATAGCATTGTAGCCAATTCCACTTCTCTGTAAGTGGGAAGTTTTCTAAAGAGAATCTAAATAAATTAGAGGATACATACTGCATTTATAAGTATTCAATAATGGAAAGATATCAATTATGTTTCCTTTAACCCCTCCTTTCCAACATTATATTGGAAGTTCTAGCTAATGCAATAAGACAAGAAAAGGAAAGAAAAAGTGCACAGATTGGGAAGGAAGAAATAAAACTGTATTTGTGGATAACATAATCATCTATTTAAAATCCAAAAGAATTGGCCAAAAAACTCCTGGAACTAGTAAATGATTATAGCAAGGTTTTAGAATACAGGGTTAACATACAAAAGTCAATTGCTTTCCTATATACCAGCAATGAGCAAGTGGAATTTGAAATTAAAAACATATTATCATTTACATTAGCATCCCCAAAACGAAATTCTTAGGTATAAATCTAATAAAATATGTGAGGAATAGTTGCATATATGAGGAAACCTTCAAAATGCTGATGAATGAAATCAAAGAACTAAATAAATGGAGAAATATTCCATGTCCATGGATAGAAAGACTCAATATTTTAAAGGATCAGTTCTATCAAAACTGATCTATAGATTCAATGCAATTCCAATCAAAATACCAGCAAGATATTCTAAAGTTTATATGGAGAGGCAAAAAGACCTAGAATAGTCAATATAATATTGAAGAAGAAAAAAGTTGAAGGACTGACACTACCTGACTTTGAGATTTGTTATGAAGCTGCAAAAATCAAGACAGTATGGTGCTGGCAAAAGAGTAGACAAATAGGTGAAGGGAACAAATTGGAAAGCCTAGAGATAAACCTATAGAAATATGGTCAACTGATCTTTGACCAAAAAACCCCCCAAACAAACAAAGGCAACACAATGGAGCAAACATAATCTTTTCAACAAATGGTACTGGAACAACTAGACATCCATAGGCAAAAAAATGAATCTAGACATGGAACTTACACCTGATAGAATACAGAGGATTTTTAGAGCAGTGAAAATATTCTTGGGGGCGCCTGGGTGGCTCAGTTGGTTAAGCGACTGCCTTCGGCTCAGGTCATGATCCTGGAGTCCCGGGATCGAGTCCTGCATCGGGCTCCCTGCTCAGCAGGAGTCTGCTTCTCCTTCTGACCCTTCCCCCTCTCATGCTCTCTCTCTATCTATCTCATTCTCTCTCTCAAATAAATAAATAAAATCTTTAAAAAAAAAAAAAAAGAAAATATTCTTTATGCTCTAATAATGATTGATATATGTCATATATTTGTGCAAACTCATAGAATGTATAACACCAAGAGTGAACTATAATGTAAACTATGGATTTTGGATAATTATGATGTGTCAATGTGGGTTCATTAATTGTAACAAAAGTTCTACTCTGGTAAGTGATGTTGATAGTCTTAATTATCATGAGGAAAACTAGGGAGTATATGGGATACTTTTCCCTCAATTTTGCTGTGTACCTAAAACTGCTCTAAATAAAGTTTTAACTTAAAAAAAATCAATTATCTTAAAATTCATCTATGAACTCAATGAAATCTAATTAAAATTATAATAGATTTGCATAAATGTTTATGCACATAACAGAAACTCTGCACCTCAACATTTCCCAGTTTCCCATACAGTTAGTTTAGCCAGATGATTAGCACTAGTCAGTGGAACATGAGAGGAAATCATATGCATCTAGGTGGCCTTGAAGCCACTGAGATGGCTATGAAGCTACAGATGAAGTAACCTAGATCCCCGATTCATCACTTGAAGTAGAGCCACTTTTTTTTAAGCCACTAAAATTTTGTGGCAATTTTTTTTTTGCTTATAGAGCAGAGCCTCACCTACCTAGATTAAGAAAACTAATACTAAAAATTTATACAAAGAGGAAAAATGCCAAGAATAGGCAACTAATTGTGAAAACAAATAAATATGTGGTGAAAGAACAAATATGAATGGAATTGAATAGACATCCAAAAAATAACACATGCATACCTGAAAAGTTAGTAGCTGATAAAAGTAGCATTGCAAATCAGTGAAGGAATGCTGAATGCATTGACAACAAATATGAAACAAATAAAATTGGATAGTTACTTCATATCTTTTTCAGATATTATAGATGAATTAAAACCCAAAATGTATAAAGTAAGCATTTAAGTGAATGCATTGAAGTTTTAAATGTCTGTACATAAAAGACCCAATAAAGTAAAAAACAAAACAAAACAAAAAAACCCCCACAGATTGAAAAAAGGTTTTGCAATACATATAATCAAAAAACATTAATGTTACTTATCTTCAATAAATAAGAAAATATAAAATTAAAAAATAGCAGTGAGATACCTGTTCATGCCACCAGATTGGTAAAGCTATAAAGGCCAAATAATGTATTAGTGAGGATGTAGAGGAATAGAACTCCTATAAAGTGTGGATAGCATTTAAATTAATATTGTCACCTTAGAGAGCAGTTTGTGCAATTTGTAGATGTACATAACATCTGACCAGCAATTGTCCTTTTAGGTACAAACTCCAGAGAAATTCTTACATATGTGAAAGGAGAAACTGCATAAGGATTTTCATAGCTATATTGATTACAATGGCAAAAGAACAAAAAAATTCAAATGCTCAGTGAAAGCATATAACAAAAACTACATTTATCAACACAAATTTCAAAATAAGAATGTTGAATTTTTTAAAAAGCAAATTACACAAAGTAAATCAATGTATGGTACCAACTATGTAAAGTTTAGAAACTTACAAAAATACTAAGTAAATTATGAATTTGAATGTGTATGTGTGGGGGTTTGGAGGAGTGTGGATGTAGTTGTGGGTGAGCATAAATAAAAGGCATGAAGTTGTGTTTAAGAATGATAAATATTACATTCATGATAATAATTTTGTGGAAGGAATCATATACATGGACCTTCTATTATACTTGTAGTAATTTATTAAGTTGGGAAGAGGGTTGATTTGCAAACATTTACTTCTTAAGCTGGGTGGAGGTTTCTCTGTGTGTCTTTTGCTAGTCTTAAAATACTCTATAAGCAAATGAGGGTTTCAATTGCATAATGGAAATTCAAAACAACAGGAGCCTTCCATTTCCAATAAGGATAAAATAGTTTATAGTAGTCCAAAACTCTCACTAAAATAAACAGAGAAGCCAATTAATTACTATATATATATATATTAAAGGCATTAGAGAGCAATGGAAACAATGAGAACCAAAGGGAGTAAAATCAGAGACAGGGGGAAACTTTCAAAAGTGAGCTTCGGTCCTCAGTGGTCTCTGGGGACAGTTACTGGACCTACACAGAGGCTACAAATTACAAATATGGGTGAGGCTCAGACAGAAGGTCACCGATAGAAAGGAAGAATCTAATAGAACCTTTTATAACCTCATTGGGCTGCAGTAATAAAAGTGGAATTTGGAAAGTCTCAAACACATGTACAGTTTCCAACTCTGACATTTCCTAAATTCTTAAGCTATACAAGCTTTGAGCAAAAACTTTGTAAAATTAGCATGAGTTACTTGTATTTGTGTATATTTGGAAAATAAAGACTTACTAAGGGTGGAGGCAAGGAGAGGTACATGAGTATACCAGGTGAGAGTTGAAAGCACTTGAGGGAGTGGCAAATTGGCTTTGATGATCTCTTCAACCTCCTTATCCCAAGGGTTACCCTGGAAGGAAGAAACACACACACACACACACACACACACACACAGCTTTTGACAGTGGAACAGGGCTGATGTTACAAAATCAGGGACTTAAGAAACCTCAAAACAACATTCAATCTCCCTCAAGACATTTGTCAAAATCTGAAGCTGTGCAAGGCAGGACCTAAACAGCTAAGTCATAAAAGTCTTACAAAAGGTGAAATGTTTGCTGTCTTTTAGTGCTGAAGAGACAAAGATTTGCAAAGATTTCCAAGCAGGGTCATGAAAGACCATCTTGTAAGAACAAAGGAAACCAGAGGTAGCCTGGGTCTTACCAAAGTAGCCTCCTCACTTTGATATCATTCTCTCCAAGACTGCATTAAGATTATCAGCTTACACCCACCCCATCTGCCCAGCAGAAGAAAGAGTAAAACTTCTTTAGTTGAAAATATCATCATCTGGAGCCTCTACCATTTTTTTTAAATATACAATGTCTAGCATACAAACAAAAATTACTGGTCATGGAAATTAAAAATACAGTCATGCTATTGACCACAAAAAGAAACACACAATAAATAAAATAGCAAAAAAATCAAAGTCAAAATTTTTGAAAACATCTGAAAGATACTGCTTTAAGCAATAAAGAATTGTAAGGTTTTTTAAAATCTAAGTCTCCAAGGAGAATTAAAGTGAATGATATGAAACAAACATTAACCAAAAATAAAAAGATACATCTTGAAAATGTCTAAGAAGAGAAGAAATGTCTTGGAGTCAATATTTCCTAATATGGGATGGATTTATCAATAGGAAAAGAACTTGTAAAATACTGCTGGAAATGAGCTTATATCACATTCTCTGGCTATTTAGTTCTTTTTGTTTGTTTGTTTGTTTGTTTTCTTCCCATTGTAATCCCCTTTTTGAGTTTCTTATTTCTTTAAATGTAATTCCAGTTCCAGGTGTACCCAGCCTGGTATGTTACTGCACCTAAAGGGTTTGGTCACAGGACACCATTTTCTGTGTCTGTCATAGTACTTAACACCTGCTTTTACTGCTTTCTTTTTCATTATCTAGAAAATTATACTTCTGGGTTCTTAGAATTTTCTCAAAGGAGGAAGAATAACAAAAGCAAATGAGCTCTTAAGGTGGTCCAAACATATGTCACCTCAAGGGGCTTTCAGGAGTTGTTAAGTTTTTCTTTCTCGAAAGAAGTTCTTTGTCCTGCCTACTGGATTGAGTGTCTGTGAATATTATAAAATTCAAAAATTCTGTAGTGGAAAGAAATAACTTTATATTTTTTTAGATCTTTCCTCTGATAATGTTTGAATCATAAAACTTTTAAGTGTGAAGCAGGTTGAGTGAAAAATGAAATCAGTACCCAGGGAAGGATCAAGAGAACAAATTTATTTTATGACATTAGACAGGTTTGGATCTAATATATCTGTTTTTGCAAACATGTGATTGACTTTGTCTGTTGAAATTCAGTTTAGGGGGATTTTTATTCCAAAGCAGCAGTTAAGTGATACAATCGATGGTAAATAAACATAATTCAACAGTTTTTTTTTGTTTGTTTGTTTTTGTTTTATTTTTTTTAATTTTTTAATTTTTTAATTTTTATTTTATTTTTTAATAATTCAACAGTTTGAATGTTTTTTTTTTCTTTCTGAATTTGGCAATCTGAAACACCAAAGGAATGTCTACAGCTACAAACATTAGAAAAACAGTCAACAGTACCTTAAACATTAATTCATTTTAAGCAGTCTAGGACTGGCATGATGGCTCAATGATATTAGAAGGAACCAGGTTCCTTCCATATCCTGATCAGCCATTTCCATAATGGTGGGGCAAGAAACCTTCTTTTTCCCTTCTACTACTTAGGATGGTGCTCTGCTCTTCATCTATATATATTAATGGTTCATATATCCTAAGAAAGTTTGTTATCACATTCATCAACCAGGAACCTCAATTTTGATTTAATTTCAGCATATTCTATTAGTGATGAAAGGAGGGAGAAAAAAAGGTGTGGTCAACATTATGGCCTTCATTATGACTGCAAGATGATTTCTGTGACTTCAGGTCTCAGTTCTCTTTTTCAGGTTGGATTAGAAAGGGGAAGATGCAAGAATTTGGCAAAGGATTAAAGAGGATATACTTAAAGAAACAACTGCCCAAGCCCTCCCCTCACATATGTCCCATGATTTTTAATTACACAGCACTGCCAGAGCTGGGTCACATTTCTAAATCTTGCCTTTACAGTAGAGGAAGATGATGAGGGAGAAGATTGAATGGCTTTTGGGTGGTCAGTTTCTAATGTCCCCCAGTTATTTTCATCTCTTTCTTAATTTTTAAAATCATTAGAAAAGTAATACATAAATTACAATTGATGGATACGATTAATAAATAAAATTATGTAACTGGTAAAAATTGTGATCTATTAATGTAATTGAAATAAATAAGGATTTAACCTATAAAAATAAGATGAGCTCTTGAGCCACAGTTTGTTCCTATCTATCAAAAAGAACCTTGTCTGGTAATCATTTTGGAGTTTAAAATGTATCAGATCAACATGCTGTACACTTTAAATTTATACAATGTTAGGTGTCAGTTATATCTCAATAAAGCTGGAGAAAAAGAAGAAACTTGTCTATTCACTGCCCAGAAAACTCATCTTCACTTCTGCAAGTGAAGAGAAAGGACAAGAAAAGCAACATAATTGAGGAACTATTATGTATCATTTAAATTCATTTAACATCTTATTGCACTGGTATTCTAGTTTGATCATGTGCTTATAATCAACATCTTTTTCTGTTCCTTCTCATACTAATCAAACACACTCTGAAATTAAATTAAACTTGGGGCTTTACGTAGGTGAATGCAATGACAATTGACAAACTCTCCTTGGGGATGTTAATCTAGCTAGGTGTATAACAACATACTAATAGAAAAAAAAAAAAGAAATGTTTTGATCCTCTGGATAACAAATCTAATAAAAAAAAAATAGGCTCTGATATTAAGTGAAAGAGTTCTAGGTCGTAGTAAGTGCTTCATTCTTCATCTGCATTAGTTGATACTATTATTTTCTTTTAAGTGGAATCAAATCTTACTAGATTAACTATGAGCATTTAGTGAAACCTCAGTGGGAGACATAGAAATATCATATCAAAACCAACTAAAACAAGTGTATGAGAGGTTAAAAATTTATTAAGGTACTTTAGAGGTTACCTCCAAAATCATATTTGAACAATAAATATGGGTGGAAAAGGAAGAAAAACCTCACTATTTTACTTGGAAGGACCTGGAAAGATTAAGCGATAAGATGAAGTTTAAGTTCAGTGAAATATTTACATTAACTTCAATAATAAGGTAGTTGTCAATTTTAATAAGAAATGTAATATAATTTTTAAAATACAAATTTTCCATCATCCCTTAGCATTTAACCAAAAGACCTTTCCTAAAACATTAGGACTGTTTAAAATGAAACTTTAAGTTACCTAAAATAAAATTCTAAATCGGTCTCTTCTGTTGTGGGAAAATATATTATAAACAAGAGTATTATTATTCAATTTTTGCATCAAAAATGCTGGTTGAGGGAGGTCTTCTATATTTAAATCACAACTAGGAATAAATAGTTAAGTCAAAATCTTTTGGGATCCTCCAGTTGCAATTTAAACAATGTAGCCGTCCTGACTGTAGTTAGTGCTAATGTCTTAGTCCATTGGGGCAGCTCTAAACAAAAATAACATAGATTGAAGGGCTAATTAACAATAGAAATTTATTTCTCACAATTCTGGAGTCTAGGAAATCCAAAATCAAGGTGCTAGAAGATTCAGTGTCTAGTGGTTCGCGGACAGCTCTCCTCTTACTGTGTCCTCACAAGATCGAAGAGATGAAGAAAGCTCTTTGGGGTCTCTTCCTATAAGGGCACTGGTTCCGTTTATGAGGGATTTACCCTCATAACCTAATCAGCTCCCAAAGGCCCCACCTCCAAATACCGTCACTAATAGACTTAGGAGCCCAGAGAGGAAAGGGGTGAGCCTGACTGGGTGAAATTATATGAAGCCTTTTTTACCTTAATGACCATTAGGAATCCCTAAAGCAAATTCAATTCCATGAGAAATGACCTTTCCTGAGGGGGCTTCTCACCAGTGTTATCCCTCTGATAATCAGATCATCTTCCTAACTGGTTTCTAGGAATTGTATTTGAGGTTCTGCATCAGCAGTTTTTTTTTTTTAATATAGGAAATTTAAATTTTATGTGTTCTGTATCACCTTCAAGTTCTTTGTGACTTAAGATTCACAAGAACTAATTAAACTTGAAATTGACTTGACATATTTAAACATCAGTATTGGTGCCAATAGAGTTTCTTTTTTTTTTTAAAGATTTTATTTATTTATTTGAGAGAGAGAGACTGAGAGAGAGAGCACATGAGAGGGGGGAGGGTGAGAGGGAGAAGCAGACTCCCCGCTGAGCAGGGAGCCCGATGCGGGACTCGATCCAGGGACTCCAGGATCATGACCTGAGCCGAAGGCAGCCGCTTAACCAACTGAGCCACCCAGGCGCCCGCCAATAGAGTTTCTATAAAAGTGTGAATAGAATGAATTCCTGCAGAATCAGTAATTCTGTCTTGTCTTTGCTTTGGTATCCATTGGGCTTGTTGCTTTTCCTTAAAAATATCATTTATTTCTGTGATCAGGTAAAAGAAGAAAATAGAAAACAATTCACTTATTTTTTATCCTAGAAAAGTTGAGTTAGTATCTGGAAAACCCAATGTATTAATATATTCAGAGATCAGGTTTACTTTTAGAGATACTACTTTTGTGTTTAAGATGGTAAAAAAAGAAGCGACACTATTAGTTTTGCAGCTTGGCTGACCTAGGAAATCATCCCATATCCAAAACTTATTTTACTATGTGATCTTGGGCATTATTGAATCTTAATTTCATCTTCTATAAAGTAGTATGAGCAATTCCCAAATTACAGAGCTGCTATGATGATTAAAGATAGTGTATGTAAACCCAAATTTTGTATAACACCTGACATATATATTCAGAAAAGATTAACTCTTATTATTGCTAGAAACAGTAATTGATTTTTAAGACAAAAATTCCAGTGTACTTAATGTAAGTTTTAAGTCATATTGGCATTCATACACATACATTTAGCCAGTTTTTTTTCTGATGCTTTTTAAATAATTTTTATATTGTTTCTTATATATGAAACATAACCAACTGAGCCACCCAGGCGCCCTATATTGTTTCTTATATATGAAACATGAAGTTACACCAAGGCAATGTTTTAGTAATAAGTTTATTTCTTTATATTTTTAATGGACACTACTATCTTCTATGAAACCACTTCTTCTTAATATATATAGGCTGAACTCCACTTTCTGGCTTCACAAATTATTTTTTATTCACCCAGGATATAAAGTATTTCCATCCTACTTAGTATGTTCACATTTCATTCATTCTAAAAGATTTTTCTCAAAGTCTTATTTCAGGAAGCCTTCCCAGATTCCCTTACTACAAATATTGCTGTCCCTCTAACCCCCACTGTTATTTTATATAGAGGTTTTATGATATCTGTCTTTCTGCCTCATAATAGAATCATATCACTTATATCTCATCTTTCTTATAATAGTAAAAGCTCCTTGAAAGTGAGATCAAATGAATAGAGAATATGTGATGTGATATATATATATATATACATATACATATACACACACACACAATGGAATATTATTCAGCCATCAGAAAATTGAAATCTTACCATTTGCAATGTTGTGGATGGAACTAGAGGGTATTATGCTAAGTGAAATAAGTAGATCAGAGAAAGACAATTATCTTAGGATTTCACTCATATGTGGAATTGAAGAAACAAAACATAATCATAGGGGAAGGGAGTGAAAAATAAAATAAGACAAAATCAGAGAGGGAGAAAACCTTAAGAAACTCTTACCTATAGGAAACAATTGAGGGTTGCTGGAGGGGAGGGAGTTGGGGGGATGGGGTAACTGGGTGATGGGCATTAAGGAGGGCACTTGATATAATGAGAACTGGGTGTTATATACAACTGATGAATCACTAAACTCTACCTCTGAAACTAATAATACACTATATGTTAATTGAATTTAAATTTAAAAAAATTTTAATTAAAAAAAAAGAAAGTGGGATCAATGCTTGATTAATCCTTGTGTCCCTGTAGTAGGTGAGCAGAGGGCTTTATCTCTAGTAGGCACACCGTACATATTTGTTGAACTGGTCGTAATTTAGTTTTCAGTTCATGATATAGATATTGAAGTATCATACTAAATGATAACTGATGAGATAAATAACCATATGCTTAGTGTTCTATAAAGAAGCATCCTGTAACAAATTCTTACATTAATTTTTTAATGGAGCATATCCATATCTGAAGCAGTTTATCTTTAAAACTCTCTTCATGTCCCTCTATAAATAATACTGAAGAACTGAAGTTTACAATTAAACCTTAATTACAATCAGTATATTCCATAAATTAAATATAAAAATAAAACTCCAGTCATAAAATCCTTTTTATAAAAAGGTCTGATACCAATGCAAAGACTTTTAAATGTATCTTCATAGTTATAATTGCCAATGAGGACTAATCAGAATTTTCACAGAGATAGCAAAGCATTATCATTCCCAATCTTTTAAACCTTTAGTAAAACATGGTAGTTGAAAAAAGATGTTATATGCAGGCCAAATTGACCAGAATCATAACGTTAAGTAATTCCACCATTCAGGCTTTTTGGTAGATTCCTAAATCTCTTTAAATTACAGTTTATTCCTCATTTGAAAGTGAGGATTATTGAACATGAATATATTCTGTGGGTTGTTGAGAAGATCAACTGTGATTATATAAGCAAAAGGACTTTTAATCTCTGACGTGCTTATAAAATATAAGTAATAATTGGTTATAATACTTGTTTGCAGTCTTTTTTTTCAAAAATGGTTTCTCTCAGTGTGGGAAGGATCCAAGCTCAGCTGGACACGTCCTCTGTGTTCCTAAGAAGAACTCTGCACTCAATAAAGGACATGCCTACAAGCTCACAAATCACACTGCATGCAGAAAGCTCAGAGCACAGCCAGTACACACATCCCTATTCCCTCTGTATCTGGCGCATGCAAACTTTTCTTGGAACGGCTTAGCTATATATGCTGCTATCGACCTTGGGCATGCCCCCAGCTTTTTTGTATCTCAAGGCCCACAGGGTCAGGGTTGGGGTTCTTCTGCTGTAGCATGAAGTGAGGTACCTACAGCAGCGCTGACCACTCGGCTGCAGAGTGAAGCCAGCCATGGGGGACCAACCCATTGCAAGGAGCTGGATCTTGTGTACTCTCTTCTCTTGCTGTAAATAAACACTGTACCACTTGAACCTGGTACGCATGTTGTCTTTCCTCAGGGATCTCAAAGCATGCACTGGTCTTTTCCCTGGGTGACACTTACCTGCCTTTTAACCTTGGCTGCACTCATATTTTATCCTGGGGCATAGCCTGACCACTTAGTGAAACAATATCATTTTAAGTTTTATTTTCATACTGGAGGTATTTTGTACAGAAGGCTGTTACTTCTCCATGTTGTTATAGGTAGATGATATTTATATAGTTTCTTCTAGAGCAAAAATGAAATATATTTTGTGACAAACTCAACCTTTGTAATTTTTCAGTCATTCTTATTTATGGCATATATAATAAAAAACAATTTTGCCTTGGAAAGTGGACTTGGCTTTGCAAAAAGAGATTTGGTGTGGCAAATCAAATAAAGTACACAAGTGTGTGTGGAAGAGATAGAAAGTTTGCTTAGTATTCAGGAATATTTTTATATTTCTGGATTTTGCAGGTGTAATGAGTGACATACTGGGAAAAGAAAGTAATATGGTAATCAAGGGTACTGAAAACTTTGAAGAATATAAAATGACCCACTTTGCTTTCTCCCTTACTTTCCCTGGCTCCCTCCATTGTTTAAAAGTATTGTTTATGTTCACTAACGTGGGTACAAAGACGTATACAACAACCACTCTATTTGATTTTCACCTTTGACACAGCTAATAAACTTACATGGTTATGTAATAATAGCTATGACTAGAGGTGAGTGGTAGAATCTCCTAATACTATGAAACTCTTTTTGAATTATTTTGAAAGTCCATTGCTATTTGCTTGTCAACGGTATCATTTTTTAAGAAATATATGAGTAGTTTGTTTCTCTATTTGGCACAGACATGTCTTTAGAGTTTCTCTATGTAAGTAGACTGGGAGTATGTGAGAGAGTTCAGGAAATGTACAAACCTTACCAAGAAGAGGAAAGACTAATGGAATGATAAACACCAGTGGTCACACTCAATAAACTGGCAGAGAGAGTCCAAAAGAATGTCTGAAAGTGATGGATTACCCAACAGTCTCAAAAGGAAAACCACTGTTGGGCAGACATCTCCCATTTTCTGGGAGAGTGAATCCTAGGATAACAACAGTCATTATAATGCTTTGATAATGAGGCATAATACTGTAAATAATAAACCCATTGGATTTATTGATAATGGAGATTGAAAAAAGAAGCCCTGTGGGGAAAAGTTAAAAGTGAGGAACCAGAAATAACAGAGGTTGTATCTCTGTAGTATAAGTAGTATAAATATGTTAGATTTTCATTGGTTTATCAATCTTGGTCAAGCTGTGACAATAAATGGGTTTCTTTCAGAGGCTAGGATTTCACTCAAATGGTAATAAAAGTAAAAGGAGTTCCTCCTCCTTCATTTCCTCTCTCAACTGGGGAAGAAAACTGATTGTATATGAGATGACTGGGAAACAGTTCTTAGGATTTAATCTGGGGTTGGTGATTTGAAGTCTTGAGGTCATGTGTTTTAGGTGCAAGATTATTGATAAGGGTTCCAAGTGTAGAGATGACAATACCTTCAGTAATGTCCACTGAAACTCAAGCCATTCTGCAAGTTGGGTGACCTGTGACTTACTGCTTCACAGCTTTCTCAAATATTGCTTGAAGTTGAAACTTAATACTGTTTTTTTTCCAGTGATCACTTTTTCAGGTAGACAAATGGCTGTTTTATGGTGTTCAGCTATTTTTATACCATTGTTCAAATGTTGCTAGGTAGAATATTTTCTAAGGTCTTAGGGTATCTTATCCATTCAGTTTATATATACAGCTTAGCTAACAGCAAATACAAGCATCATGAAGGATAATATTTTTTTTTATTACTGCAGCTTGTATCATTGTAAAATCTTGAGTACATCAAATAAATAATTTACAGTATGAAGTTTATTTTAAATTCTGAAATCATATTGAAATATATCAGTTTAGGAGACTTGCATGATATTTCAATCCCTTGTTTTCTTACTGTACTGTTCCTGGCTGAGTCAATTGGAATGCTGAATACCTGCTAAGAGGTGCTGTCTTTATTGTTTATCTGAAACCTCCTAGAGGTTTGGGGAAGAAACTTAGTGTTGCAGTTTTGAGTGATGGAATGTCAAGCCTCCTTTTATTTCTTATGATAATAAAGGATGATATAATCATAAATGCGGTACATCACCTAACAGTGAAATCTGACAGAGCTAATTCAATTCATGAAAGCATGAAATGTGGATACAAATACAGTTCTCTAGTATTTTCCTTGTTTTGGAAAGATGCTACCATCTTGGCATACTGTGTCAGAATACAAAAAGTCACGAGGAAGCTCCCACGACCTGTATGTCAGCTGTTTTGCCTGATAGGCACATTCCACAACAATTCCCTTTCCAAGTTGCCAAGTGGCATAGTAACGCTCGGTTTTGTATACATCTTTTCCTGACTTATCATCAAACCATAGTGCTATCCTCTCTCTTAACCAACTGAGCCACCCAGGCGCCCAGTGCTATCCTCTCTCTAAACTAGCTAAAGCCTCTTCAAGTTCTTGCCAAATTTTCTTATTTTCTTCCTCACATAGTAATACAAGTATAGTAGTTTGTTAAATCTTTTGTGTCTACGTCCTTTGCTAAGACCCTTATAACCTACTATTCCACTTATTAAGAGCCCATTAACAGGGATTATACTTCAGTCTATCATGATATTCCTTGCAAGTTACTCCCTGCTTCACAATCCTTCAATCGTCTTGAATTGCCTGCACCACCTTTACTGTCTGCCTGCCCAGTCTAATTCAAACTTATTTTTCCATGTCTGTCTCTCATAATGACATTATACCAACTACTGATTTCTAGCAGATTGGTTCACTAGAACATGCCATGCCGAGTCACCATGCTTTTGCTCACTCAATACCTTTCTCTCTCCCTCTTTCTAAAATGTCTTAATTCCTCACGTCCTCCATGGCTAACCTCAAGTCTTATCTTCTCCATAAAGTCTTGCTAAATCCATCAGTTCTGGCCCAAAAAAAGCTGCATTCATGTGGGTTTTAAATAAAAAATATTGGAGAATAGATGAAATTGTTACATAGTGCTTCTTTGCCTCCTCTCTTTTCAAAATATGTCTCAAGATGATGATGAATTTCCAGTTTAACCTTGTAGGTGACTATCTCAAGGACTTTTGAAGGCCATCAGAGCCCTGTAAGTAATTTGCAAATTACAGTTAATCTAAAAGTGGAAACTGGATTGATTAAGATTGCATTACATGGGTGAGGAAGTGAGGGCAGAGTGGACTCAGTGCTCTCTCGTGGGACACCGAGTGATCATAACTTATAAGGTTGAATTTGATGAATATTTGCTAATACCTATGTATTATATTTAACAACTTTATAGAGTCAATAAATAGAGAATATTGTCTAGAGATATCAGTCTCTTGCTTTCCAGTAATCTGAGCTATATAGGATGTTAAGATGTAATGCCGTTATATGTACACCCTGGATTTGTTGTTCATTGTTAGCCTAGAATTTGTCATGAAAAGTATTGATTAAAACTAGTCCCTGTCCTTGTTTTTTATATTTCTGAAATTCAGAACACTTCTTCCTTATAATGTCTTTTTGGTGTATTGTGTTTTTTAGACCAAATGATTTTCTCAACCACTGAGTTTGTTTATTTGTTTATTTATTAGATTTTATTTATTTATTTGAAAGAGAGAGAGTGAGTGAGAGAGAGCATATGAGCAGGGGGAGAAGCAGATTTGCCTGTTGAGCAAGGAGCCTGACATGGGGCTCGATCCCAGGATCCTGGGATCATAACCTGAGCCGAATATAGTTGCTTAACTGACTGAGCCACTCAGGTGCCCCTCAACCACTGAGTTTAAAGTGGGTGCCATGTTTGAACATTTGTACTAGATCCCAGATACTAATGATGGATATTTTTAATGTAATAAAATGTAGAAAAATAAAAACTCACAGCTTTCCTTTTCCTCCAAAAGGATAATTCCTGGTAAATATACTGAGACGTGCATTTGGAGGTGGTGTAGGTGAGAGAGTATTTTGTTTTCAATGTGCAAGAAGGAGATCAAACCCTAGTACTAATAATGATTCATACAGTACAGTGTTTCCAGGTGTGTCACAGGAATGTTTATAGAAACTGAGTATATCAAGTTTTCCAAGGAAAAATGAGAAACTGAGCAAAACTAGTGGAGTGTGAAGCCCAAGATTGGTTAAATCTCCTCCAGCCAGAGCATTACTACCCTGAACTCCTCTCCCCTGCTCACTGTAGGAATTGCTCTCAATTTAGTGGTAAGGTTGATACCTCATTTATAATACATTATGAACAGTGGTGTCTGAAATGTGGAAAGAGCCAAGATGTCCATCGACAGATGAATGGATAAAGAAGATGTGGTATATATATACAATGGAATATTAACAGCCATCAAAAGGAATGAGATCTTACCATTTGCAACGACGTGGATGGAACTGGAGGGTATTA
>NC_138371.1:58741662-58799671 GCF_054177405.1 Leptonychotes weddellii | reverse complement strand
GATTAACATAAGAATAAAAAAAAAGATTAAAATAAAAAAAAATGAAATGGAGATATTGTGCACATTTCTCAGTACCTATTGTTCCTTTGTTTTTATACTGACTATACCAACTGGTGAAAATGAAATAGACCCTCAGTGCACACATATGTCTTTGGCCAAAATTTGGGAGAATGAAAGATGGATGAGGGGTGCCTGGGTGGCTCAGTTGGTTAAGTGACTGCCTTCGGCTCAGGTCATGATCCTGGAGTCCCGGGATCGAGTCCCGCATCGGGCTCCCTGCTCAGCAGGGAGTCTGCTTCTCCCTCTGACCCTCCCCCCTCTCATGCTCTCTCTATCTCATTCTCTCTCTCAAATAAATAAATAAAATCTTTAAAAAAAAAAAAAGAAAGATGGATGAGGATTTAGATTAGAGCGATGTATTTGACTTTGTTTTTGTATTTGATTTTTAAAAGTATCATTGTCTTGAGACTATAGTATAGATGTATTATTTTTCATAGTAGATAAAAATATATTAATGTGTTAAATTACATCTCTTCCTTCTGTCATTCTAATTTTAAATTCCTGTGTCTGCAACATTGTGAATAGGTAGTGGTATAATAAACTACTACATACTATTGGAAGTCTTATATTTAAAGGAAGCTGGGTTTGAATCTTTTTGTAAAATGAAATTTTTGATAATCTAAAAAATATAATTTATTTAATATGGTCTAGAATTTCAGACTTTTCTAATAGATTTGCTTAAGCCTTGGTTCTAAAGTAATTGCTAAAGGTTGGATTTGATAGAATTTACATAGACATGTATATTCATTAAATACATATATTTAGACAGTAACTTACTGCTAGTTTCCAAATAATAACTTACTTATATGAGCAAGCATTATTAGGGTGGCATTTCAGTTCACTTACAATCACACAGCAAATAACTCTAAAATGGATTCATAATTTAAATGTAAGTTAGGAAATCATAAAAATAACAACAGCAACAAAACAGATACATCACTAACCTTATGTTTAACATGACTGTTGTAAATAATTTTACCAGTTTAAGTTATGTGCATATATACATATGTATGATCGTAAATATGCACCTGTGAATATACATGTATACAGAATTACTCTTCTAGTGCTTTCTAGAACTTTGCAGACAGGTTATATAAAAACTGTATAATAAATACACAACCATATTTATATTTAATACTATTTTAATATTTATCTTGAGATTTAAACATTCTACACCTATAACTTGCATTTCTTTTATGATAAAAAGATGAAGTAGAATAGGTACAGAATGTTTAAATAGTTAATGTTGCAAATCCAGGAGAAAAATATGTGATTTAAAAAAAATCTCAAACATTTAATTAACTTTTAAACATACTTTTCTTTTGGAAATTCACATCATTATTACTATTTATTATTATTTAAAGTGCCAAGAATAATAGTGCTGGTATTTATCTTAGCTTCACTCTAAAATAGAACATTTGGTGTATTGAATTACATTTGGATACAGTTTGTCACTCCGGTAGTTTGTTAAAGAAGAATTTTCTTCTTTTTTTAATCTCCGCCACTACAACTTTGTGTCAGAAAGCCAATCAATTCTGTCAGGGACCAGGATGGTGCTTAAGAAATTGAAAACATTTCTGCTGACAGGTTCGCTATTCATTTCTGACACCTGGCTGGTACAGTATTGAGCACTTTAATTTATTGAAGTTGCTATTTGGAAAATAAAAGCCATACATTCTCCTACATGGAACCTATTTCAACATTTCCTTATATCTGTTTGGACACAGTTCGCAGCTTTTTAATAAAACATTGTACATTCATCTTTTTAAACTACAATATAAATGATAGGTAAAATTATTAACTAATTTGAATCCAGGATAGATTTTTAACATCTGCAGACCTCATGGGATATTAAACTAAGAGCATTTTAAATATATGATAAAATAAATTTTTATTTGGTGCAGTTTGGTTAAATCTTCAAAATGTGGGTATTTTGAATAGGATTTAAAATGTAGATACCTATTTTTTTAAAACCCGTTTATTTAATATCAATATTTAAAATGTAGATACCTATTTTTTTGTTTGTTTGTTTGTTTTTTTGCAAAGGATGGAGCAAAGTCTATAGATATGCTGATCACTTGGATGAATGCTGGGAACAAGGGCTAAGATGGTTGGAAATTAAGCCTGAACCGTTACTTTAGAAAGAGCCAAGGTCAGGGCAGGGGAACCAAGATAAGTTCATAAACCTAGAGTCCTAGAGAAGGAATCCTGCATGAGGACTAAGTACAATTTAAAAAAGGTGTGAAGGAAGAAGAGTTCTGGGTGATTTTAATAACTGGTGTTGAAGTTTAAGACTTATAGGCTGTTCATTAGAGACACATGGGTGGATTAAGCTGACACAATGGCAAAACCTCAGGCACATTCTACTTAGTGGATTTTGTTTTGTTTTGTTTTTGGAAACATTATATGCAGATTTTTTCATTACAGTTTTCTAATTATAAATAAAGCTAAGACAATCTAACCAATTGTGTAGAGCGGGTTGATGAACTTCTTTTCAGTAATAACTTGAGAATTTTACAAATGGCTCAATTTGAAATTGTCAACCCTTATATTCACTAAATCATACATTAACAATCCTTTATTTTGATGTAGTATCTGAATCATTAACACTATATACTGTTATGTGACGGGATTTTAATAAATTTTACTCATATGGGTTGCTAATTTCTTATTAAGGTAATGATTGTTTTAGCAACAAGCATATAATTGTAATTTGCACTTTACATGCAAAGATCTATTAAGAACATCATCCTTGGAAATGAAATAAAGTAGCTCAAAATGTTCTGTTGTTAATGCTATTAGTGTCCTCTTCAAATGCATCCTAGGTTTGCATAACAGATTTTAGAATGTGTGAAGGCAAAAACTCAATCCCTTAAATTTGTATTTAACACCCTCCCCAAATACAAAACACTAGTGTCATACTGCAGTACCTTCTGCAGTGCCCACCGTAAAACTTCTCCGCCATTACTCACAACTTCGGTGATTCTGAAATTTTAGGGTGTAGACTTTCAGGTACAGTTTTAAAATGTCCATTCCTGACACCGTATACATATATATTGTTTCCATACATCCTGGCTGATGCTGATACAGAAGATCCACAGACTACTTTTTGAGAACATCACAGTAATGGCTACAGACAACAACTAGGCTGTTGGTTGTGAACAGTGTCTCCTGGTAACTGACACGGGGGGAAATTTAGCCTGAGTTTGAACGTTTAGCACCTCTTTCTTTTGCCCATTCAGGAATACCACTTGCACGCACTCCCCAAAGAGCTTGGCTAAATCCATGTTGAGAAATATATTTATTGGTTTATGTAACTTTTGTCTTTTATAAACTTTCCCTTGTTAAACATTACATTCTCCTAATTTCAGTGATAAAAAAAAGAAGCAACCCTTACCACAACTGGAAAGCATAAGAAGTAGTAGTAGTATTAAAATTTTATTAGGAAAAAATAGAGACTTCTATCTTGAAATGAGTTATGATGCTAATAATCAAGTACTGCCATAAAGAAGCACTCAGAATTGTCTTTCAAATTGCCATGAAGGTTTATACCTTCTCCATGTATATCTGCTTTTCTTATAATTATAGGTAACAGAAAATAAAAGTTAAGAACATTCCAATATTCATATCTAATATATAAACATTTATCCCTTTTATTTAAGCCAAAATCAACTGGAATATTAGAGGGTTGCATAAGAGGAAATGTATTATGAAATGCAAAATGTTGGTTTTTCCATACTTTGATGTACAGAATTTATACTTAGGAACAGAATTAGGAACTGTTATATTCTGCCAGATACAAATAGGTATGTAGTAAGCCACTATTTTGTTATTAATAGTATTTTATGCATTCCTTTCAATTAATGATATGAGTAGAGAACATTGTTGCTAATCAAAGGACCTTGAGTTCACTTGCTGTCATTCTAGATGTAGGAGTAAGTCTTTCGAGAAAATCTTTTTTAGTAGGAAGGATTTACATCAGCGGTTCCCAAATCGTGGCCCCCAGGACAAGTGGCATCAGCATCACCTTGGAACTTCTTAGAAATGCAAATTCCTGGGCCTCACTTCCGACCTCCTGAATCACAAACTACGGGTAGGGCTTGGAGATCCTGATGCATACTAAAGTTTGAAAACCACTGAACTGCATAAATGGAGATGTCACTGACGATGGGGAGTGTATGACCAGTTGTACCATAAGAGCAGGAAAATTCTCAATGAATCATCTTTCCTGAATGATACGGAGAAAAATCTTCATTAAGGAAAAAAATTAAGTGATCCAGCAAAAACTGACAATGCACAGTAGTGTGGAAACCCCAAGAGGCAAATGGAACAGAGATAAAAGTCAGGTGTTAAGCAGGGTCTGCACACACAAGGCAGATTGTGATCCATGAACAAAAATCCAAAAGGACGAAGCGAAGACAAAAAAAAACTCTGCTTTTCCTTTGTCAGAGCCTCTTACTGCTTAGCATTCTTGGTGACTATTCATCTGTTTCCTTCTTGTTAACAAACTGACAACCAGCACCAATCAACACTTACCCTGTTTCCTTGTTTTTCTCCCTCCTATGTTTTTCATTCTAAAACCTTCTCTGTCCCACATCGGAGTTTTAGATTCTAAGAAAATTACCTGTCACTGTTTCAGGGATTTAAAAAAAAATACATATTCCACTGTTTTGAAGCTAAATATTGTAAATCCTCCAAAAAACTGTTTTTCCACTTTTGACCTTAAAAAGTCTTTAGACACTGAATGATTGCAAAAGATGTAGTGATATATAAGAATATGAATAAAATGTAATTAGTGCCATGAAATATATTTGTATCTTTGCCTCTTTTTCTGTGCTTTTCTCCCTTTCTTCACATCTGCCTTTCTGCACACGATTACCTCTGGCAACTCTAGGATAACCTCCTTCATTTTCACTTCAGTATCCTGTGTCCTTTGTTCCCCCATCTTCCAGCTTTCCTGTTTTAAAATGAGCATCTCCCCCCAAATTTCGAGTATAAGAGTCTTTTCGATTCCTTGACTCATTTGCTCATTCACGTATTACTCATTTTCTCTTTCTCCAGGTCCATGCATTTGCATCCCTGCTCTTTCTTTCCCCTCCCATTGACTCCCTGCTGTGGCCCAGCCGCCTCATTCTGCTGGGCCTTACTTATCTGCCTCTTGATCTCACCCTTCAGAGCATCCTCTATATCTTAATTTTTTTTCTTTTTACTCACTTTCTTCTTCTTTTCACTCTTTTTCAATAAAATAGTTAATGCTCTGAGAAAAATGCATACTGTATGAAGAGTTCTAAATGCATACTCATCCCAGCAAGATGAATAGGGCACGGTTCCTGCTCACAAAGAAGGCGACATTCACAAAGACTTTTGACGCACTTCTCTGAAATGTATCCTGCCCATTGTTGGCTGAGCCCTCAGATTTTACTCATTCTTAACTCAACATTTTCACACTTGTCTCATTTTCTTTCCTTCCCTGAAGCCCTGTCTCAGTGTTCTCGACCGTTGGAAGATGGCATTTCCTCCAGATTCACAAAAAAATTTGACACTATTAGTCATACAGTTTCTTAGGTTTTCAGCTCCCTCCCCTTCACTCTCCTCAAGCCCCACACTTTACTTGCAAGCCCTTAAGTCTATCTAAAGTTGGATGTATTCCTACTCCATTTTCTATTATTTTGCAAGGATTGATCTACCTTCTTTCCTGGGTTATATTATTACCTGGCTCATAAGAACTTAATAAATGTTTGTGGAACTAAATTAAAGTACATTTTCCCCACCCATTCTCTCCATAAAATTTCCTCCCATCCTCTATTTCCCGTGCACTTATTACTGTCAAGTTATTTTTTACTTGACTCTTATTTTTTTTTTAGTTTTTGTGGGCAGGATTTCCATCTCTGACTCCCAGCATCTTTGTATCCGGGACATAGCAGAAGTTCTCACCATGGTTTTGAAAAAAAAAAAAAAGAATAAACATTGAATGAGTCCATCATTTTTGCCTGCTGTGAAAACTGAAGGCAGATCTTGTGGCTGCCTGTGTGGCACTTCTGCCATTCTGCACTTTTCCACCAAGGTGACTAGGAGTGAGGCTGAGGTGTAGTTTGCATGGGCCTAAAGACCACCATTCGTGGCTGGGTGCTCTCTTACCATTTTTATACACATGTACACTTGGACAGCTGTTGTGCTTGATATTTAGCATAAGTGTTGACGTAGCTCATATCTTCATTTCCTTTACTTTGTCACATCCAGCTTATATACCATGTATATGGCTAGATGAGGCAGAATAAAAAAAAAACACATGAGATCCTTTTAAAACCCACTGTTATTTCTGGGAGCACTGGGTGTTATTTTGAGGGACAATCTAGATGACCTTAAAGTACTTTTTAAAACTGCCTCATTCGTAGGCGGAAAGTTTTCCTTGGACTCTAAATGCGTGAGATGTAATAACAACAAGAAAAATAAAATGGGGGCTATATGAATTAGCTTTTCTGATGAATATTGCACTGTGTCTGGTTTTTGATATTAGCTCTATAACAGACTCCAGAACAGCTTTGGATTTTCTTGATGACAGGTAGTTTCTGGGGCTTCAGAGAGTGAATTACAGTTGAGGAGTTAGAAGCAGAGAATGGCATCAGGATCTCAGCACACCTCCTTTCATAGATGAGGAACTGAAGTCTAATAACAGTCTTGGAGTGGGAAAAGATCAGAAAGAATTATGTTCTTCCTGCCCTTTCAGTTTGAAGCATTTGGTAAAGCTGCCAGGAAATCTGGCTTCAAAAACTAGGCGTAAGACTTCACGTTATGTTTCATTTATTCTCACTAAAATATAAAGAGCTTATTCCACTGTGAAAGGATCAGAGACACCGGGTCTTCCATATATGTTCTTATTGTTGTTGCTGCTGCTGTTATCATAATGATATTTTTCTTAATCACTCTAGTTTGCAAGATGCCGAAGATATAAGAAGATCATATCTCTTTCCTTAGGTAGCTCATATTCACAGTATGAGATACACACACACACACACACACACAAAATGCCTTTTGCCAAATTCTCAGAGGGAAAAAAAATCTGCCTTGTTTTTCTAATTTTTGAATCTCTTATTTCTTCAGAGAAGAGATATAAAAAAACAGATTGCCCTAAAAATCTTTAAATCATAAAAATGAGGCATACCTACTAATATGGCATACAAAAGAAATGAGGGTGATAATAGTGACAATAATTATTGACTACCATTTATTGAATGCCTTTGTAGTGCCTCTAAGAATAAGTACTTACCAAAACAGCAAGGAAGAAACAGTTATCCTTAATTTATGTAGAATGAAACTGAATCTCCGAATGATTAAGTGACTGGCCAAAGACAACACATATGTACGATTTGCGTGTTCCTTTTGCAAAGCATCAGAAGAAAGAGCAGAATTGCTTGCGGAGAAAATATTGGGAAATGTCTCATCAAAGACACATTAGAAAGTTCAAGAAAGATTTTTGAGATACTAATAATTTTTAAACACTTCATAATTGCTTCCCTAAAAATGAAAGTTGCCTCACTCTGAGTACAAGTGTAGCAACACCTTGTTTAGGAGGTGTACAAACTGCTGGGAAGCGTGGCTCACCAACTGGAAATCATGTACAAAATCAAGTATACCGATGCAAAAAAAAAAAAAAATTGTTACCTCTTTGGTTCCCAAACTTCACATTTATATAGATTATAATACATACGAAATTAGAATTGGGACTTAAAAGTAATATGCTAATAGTGAATAGATTCAGATGCATAGAATAGTTTTGAAAGCACTGTGGTGTGTTTATGTCATTCACTTTGTATACAACCGTGTGGGATGGTCAGAATATATACATGTGGAAAGTGAGAATAAGAATAGCCAAGCGAGGGCGCCTGGGTGGCTCAGTTGGTTGGGCGACTGCCTTTGGCTCAGGTCATGATCCTGGAGTCCCTGGATCGAGTCCCGCATCGGGCTCCCTGCTCGGCGGGGAGTCTGCTTCTCCCTCTGACCCTCCTCCCTCTCATGCTCTCTGTCTCTCATTCTCTCTGTCTCAAATAAATAAATAAAATCTTTAAAAAAAAAAAAAAAAAGAATAGCCAAGCGACAAGACCATCAGAGGTAGACCTAGAATAAAAATCCGAATCTTCTGCTAGCTGCTTGTTGTGCTCTTCAAAGGATATGATGACCATGAGCCATTAAGAAAAGATTGACTACAGTGTGTCAGTTATCTGTTACCCTGAAACATAGTGGCTTAGAACAATAGCAATTACTTCTTTGCTTGTATGTCTGTATTTGGGCATGACTCTAGGGGTAACTCATCTCTGTTCTTTGGGATATCAGCTGGCTCAGCTCAACTGGGGAAGAGCCCCTTATAAGGTGGTTCACTCGTATGTCTGGCAAGTTGTTTTTGGCAACTGGCTGGAAGTTCAGTTGGAGCGGTCCGCCAGGGTCTTCAGACCTCCTCACTGTGAGCTCTCCTTGAGGCTCGGGGTAACTGGACTTCTTATAAGGTGTCTGGCTTCCTCTAGAGCACAATAGCAGGAGCTGCCGGACCTTCTTAAGTCTTAGGCCTAGAACTGACACAGTTTCATGTTTGCCACATTCTGGTGGTTAAAACCGGTCAGAGGACTAGTCCAGCCTCAAAGGAAGAGACTACATAGTGCATAAATAATGAGAGTTGTGGTCTGTTGGGAGCCACTGTTATGACTGACTATTACATTACAGAAAGTTTAGAATATTCTGCTTAAGAAAAAGATATCGTATACCTTTTTTGAAAGATTTCCAATTCAGGTATTTACAAAAGTAAATTTTAGTTAATGGGATATTATCCTTTACTTCCTGCCGTGAGCCAGATAAAAGAATCTGCTATTATTCTTTTTTTTTTTTAAAGATTTTATTTATTTATTTAACCAACAGAGAGAGAGAAACAGCTAGAGAAAGAACCCAAGCAGGGGGGTGGGAGAGGAAGAAGCAGGCTTCCCGCCAAGCAGGGAGCCCGATGCAGGGCTCTATCCCAAGACCCTGGGACCATGACCTGAGCTGAAGGCAGCCGCTTAACCAACTGAGCCACCCAGGTACCCCTCTGCTATTATTTGAAAAGGATCTCAAAGTAATATATCTCAACTCTTTATTTTTCCTTTTAGCAGTTGGGTAATCTGCCTTCAATTCGATCTTTTCAGTGAGGATGTGATGGATTATGCATTGCTTAGTTTTGGATCTTCTTTGGGAGAGTGTCCAACATTTACTGGATATAGAGCCAGAAGATAGCCTCTCATTCATATTACTGTGCTACCTTGGAGAAATCACTTACAGTTTATAGAGGACACATTTTTGAAGAATAAGATATCTTAGAGATGAGATGTAGGTTTTTTGGTTATTGTAATTGGCTCTATTCGGCAAGAGGAACCTGCAATTTTATTAAGAATTGAAAAATCAACTGTTGTCATCAACTTTACATCTGGGGAAGGCAATGAAGTTCTTTCCAGTTAAACATATAAACTGGCCATGAAGGAGTCTGATCGAGAATTTGAACATTTATTTGCCAACTGAATAAAAGTCCACCCTACTCTCCCCTGAGTAATATCATGGGATATTTATCAAATGCTATGTCTCCCTTGCTAACATCCCCTTACAGTGGTCTAGTCATTCTTTAAATCATAAATAAGAATCTCTGGAGTGTTCCAAGACATAACAAATCAAATATAACAGGACTGCAAAAGCAAGAATTTTGCCATTTATTCTTCTTCCAGTCTTGTGATCAGGAAAAGAAATTTTCTGTCAGTTAACACTAAACTGAGCACTCTGCTATGAATGCTCCTTCCTTTAGCAGCCAGACTAAAAAGCAAGAGGACCAAATAGCTATACGGAACACTTTTTTTCTAAAAATGAGAAAGTAAGACACCTTCATCTCAAGTAATCTATACCAGAAAATGTGAAGATTCTGGAAGCAGTTAAACAGGAGCCAAGAAAAAACTATTTCAGGGACAAATTGTCTTCTGGTGTGTGTGACCAGAGTGTTCAAGTTCACACTAGTTTCATCCTTGGGTGTCTTGAAGTTTTGTCCCGATGTTTTTTTCTTACTGCCTTATTTAACAATGTTAAGACACATGCAGTTTAAGCCCAGAAGCTATTAAAATGAAAAATAAAATTCTGTTGAGTCATTATTTGTGCTGAAACATAAATAAATCCTGAGGGTTGTATTTAAATTTTTGAAGCCTTGAATCCCACTGTTCCCACACCATGATTTCCATGTGCCTTACCGCTTTTCCCTTTACCTGGTTCCTGAGATGGCAGGATTAGCTAAGACTGCTATGATCACTTCATGCTTATGTAGCAATTATGCAAGTAAAATAAAATTCCCAGCCAGTATTTGCTGCGCTTGGTTCAGACAATCCTCATTTTTTCCATTTCTGCAAAGGTCTGGCACTTCCGTGGCTCACTCTTAAGCAGCTTGCCGAAAGGAACCACGTTTACCTGAAGCATCTGATCAGGAAGTGTTAATTAAGACTTTATATGATTCACAATTAAGTCTCCAAATTTAACCTCATGTATCCCATCAGCCCCAATGAGAAATGTTGCAATATTTTAGTATGCCCATCAGTATTCTTTAAAAAAAAAAAAAATTTATTTGAGAGAGAGAGTGTGTGTAGGTGCATGCGTAGGGAGAGGGGCAGAGGGAGAGAATCTTTAAGCAGACTCCCTGCTGAGTGTGGAACCCCACGCAGGGCTCTATCCCACAGCCCATGAGATCATGACCTGAGCAGAAATCACCAGTCGAAGGCTTAACCGACTGAGCCACCTAGACACCACTACCCCATCAGTATTCTTAACATAGTAGATGGGATGTAAAGCAGCCAGTTTAAAATGAGGAATTTAATCAGTAAGGCAGTTTATTTATAAGGAATTATCTTGACTTTTTATCACAGTATTTACTTTTTTAACCCAAAGTAATAAGATATTTTTGTATTGGATAGATACAACCCATATCTTCTGTGTGCGTCTGTGTGTCTGTGTACGTGTGTGTACTCAAGTATCTTTGAACAGGAGAGGGAGCAGACTGGTTTTGTATGTGCTTAGCTTTGCACACAGTGGGACTTCTGTATGCTGATATTTTGGATGGTGCTGGGGTGCTGATGTTTTGGAGGCCTTGCCTTTTACTTTCTCCATATTCAGAATAGTGGGAAAGAGTGAGGAGTAGAATACTTTATGACTGAACCACAGTGTGGGGAAATCAAATCAAAAGTTCCTAAGAGTGATAGTGTTTGCAATATTTGTATTTACTAGTTGTGTGGAAGATAAAGAGGCCTTTTAGGAAAAGGTGGTAGCATCGACATTTTCTTTTGAATGATAACAGACAAGATTAAAGTTTGAAGTATTGCATTGAGTAAACTAGGGATTGGAAAATATTTTATATCTGCTCACTACCAAATCAACTGAGCTGTGAAACAGTTGAGTAAAAATATATACTTTACAAAGGGAGTGATAGTAATACTCAATTTTGTTCTAGCCACCCAAGCATAGATTAGAGTACATTAAGTGGAGGAAATGAGGCTAGGGTGATTTTGTAGGTCTGGAACAAGATTGCTTTTAGCTTCAGTACTGTATTGTGCTATAGCTAACAAGGAAAGGAATATGTGATATTACCTATATAGTGTTTATAATTAAAAACCAAGTTTTAGAGAGTTTCTTAGCAGGATCACACTGGAGAAAAGTGAAATTTAGCATAGTACAGATAGAAATATCTTTCATAGCAGTTTTTAAAATTTATTTCTTCATTTTTGGAAGATGCTAAAGATTTATTTTAATTGTACAAGTTCAATTAATGAAATAGACCAGAAGACTTAGTTCCATTAGTAAGACTTGGTAATCCTCTGTGGGTTTTATGTTGTAGTTTTTTATTTTGTTTTGTTTTGTTTTTTTTAAATAATGGATGCAGTGATGTTTGAAATTAATTGTAATTAAATACAAAGCAGGTTAGTGGTAGTTCTTTTTTTTTTAAACAAAGTTTCGATTGCTATACAAATGTTAGTGCATTCCCATTGCTTTCATTATGAGATTTTAATATACTTTACAATGATTATGAGAACACCTCATTACTGTATATACATGGGAGTTTAGTTTAGATTCCAGTCTCTTAAAAGGCCAAGATTGTATGCATTTAATTGCTGAGCCTGTGCACATGATTGTTCATTTTGTTAAGCATATTTCTTGCAGAGGCATATATTATATCCAGTGGCAAAGTCTACAGGGACTGAATGACAGAACCACGAGTTCCTGTAATGCTTTCATTCATCAAACATTACCTAAACATATACTCTGTGCCAGCCCAGTGCTAGCCAGGCCCTCTGGGAAGAAAATGAAGATAGAGCTGGCCCTCCAGTAGAACATATATGCACTCAGGCTCTGTTTTGGTGCTTCTAAGATGGGAAGATTAGTAAACTGGAGGAATTAAAGGATGGCTACTTCAGGTTGAGGGGCATCGAGGTAGAGTTAGGGAGTGGAAAACATAAGTAGATATAATCGGTAATATTCTAATTATTTGGGTTGGGCTCTATCTCTGTGGTGTTTATTATTTTTTTTAAATAAAAGAAAATACCTAATCAATTTCATGAAGCAATAATGAAATTGTATCATCAGCTGTAAATTACAAAACTTTAATTCTGTGTACCAAATATCCTTATCAGTGATCTGCAGTAATGTAATAGAGATAGAAAAAAAAAGAAGGCATAGTGATCAATGGAAAGGGCTTTGCAATATTTCTACTGTGAATCAAGAATGTCTGAGCTAATTCACTGGTCTTGTTCTTCTCATTTACATTACCGGAATATTTGCTCCATGAGGGTTTTTTTTTTGTATATTTTTGTTCACTGCTATATCTTTGGTGCCTTGTACATAGTATTTGTTCAGGGAAATATTTATTGAATGGTGACATAATAAATCATAAAATTTTTTAGTCTTTTTAAGTCACACATCTTTAATTTTTTTCAAAATTTAAAAAACGTGTTTCTGTGCTGAAGAGTATATATTTCTAAAAGGTAACATTTAGATCTTGAAAATGTTGTTTGGCTTTTAATAGCAATGTGATTAGATAGATAATACTGACTTTCTACTCCCATATATAATGATAAAGTTCAAAATTGCCTAAAATGTTCCTGTGAAATACTTTAGAAACTCTCAAAAATAGATTTAATTAAGATTACTGGCAGGCTAAATTTATCCGACCTTTAGGTAAAACATTTAACACCTTATCTGAAGAAGGTAATAGCATAATTTGGAATGAATAGGATATTTAGCTGAGTGAATTCTTAGAGATTATTTAATCTAATCCCTTCATTTCATAAATTAGGAAACTGAAAAGGAGGATAGAAATTATGAATTGCTAAATTACATATATTTTTAAGAAGAGAAATAATTGCTTTTCACACATCACTTTGGCTTAATTCTGAATCTCTAATAGAAGAAATAAATAACATTTTTATAATATTCTAAAATTTCTAATCAGACGGGAAAATTTTGGAGAATTAGAAACTAAAACATTTGCTAACATAATGTGGATATGATGATTTAACTTTTAGATGTAAATATATTTGCAACAATTTTTTCAAAATTGGTAGTCTATAAAAACTGGTTAAAAGATATGATTAAATAAAGTGTTGAAAAAACATTGAATAAAACTATATCTATTGAAAATTAATTTTATAATGAAAAATATTCCTACAAAGTCTGGATAGGTTCATTGGTTAATTCTCTTTCACTGTTTTATGAGGACAGCATATGTCTCAAAACAAACCATAACCAAGTCATTAAAAGGAAGGAAAATTATAAGCCAATATCCCTCATGAATGTAGATGGAAAAACCCTTAACAATATCTTAGCAAATTGAATCCAGCATTATATAAAAAAGTAAAACATTATGACTGAGTGGGATTTATCCTAGAATGAAAAGCTAATTTATCATTCAAAAATAACTTGCTATAGTTAACTGTATTTATAGAATAAAAGAGGAGAAAAATATATGATCATTTCAATAAATACATAAACATTCCACCAAATTCAATACCCATTTATGGATTAGAAACAAAAATTGTCAGAAAACAGAATACATGGAAGTGTCCTTAATCTTATAAAGGGAATCTATGAAAAACCTATAACTAACATCATATAAAATGGTGAAATAATAAATGATTTTCCTATGACTGGGGACAAAGCAAAGAAACTCACTTTTACCACTTCTACATTTTATGGAAGCTCAAGCTAGTAAAATAAGGGAAGAAATGATAATAAAAGTCTTACAGATTGGAAATGAACAAGTAACAAAACCATGAATGTTTACTTAGAGTATCTTAGAGTCTAAAGAATAACTTTTAAAATTAATTTAGGGAGATTATGTTAATAAGTAAATGTACAAAAATCAATATTTCTGTATATCAAGTGATAAGAAAATGAAAATTTTAGAAGTCACAAGTATATAAATGCAAAAACATACTTAGAAAAAATTTAACAAAAGATGTGAAAGCGCTATAAACTAAGAATTATGAAATATCACTGAAAGGAATTAAGGAAGACCTAAATAAGTAGAAAGATGTATTGTGTCCATGGATTAGAAATCTAATCTGAGTGTTGTCAGAACTCTCCGAGTTAGTTTACAGATTCAACACAATCCCAGTCATAATCTTAACAGCTTTCTTTGTAGAAATTTATAAGATGAGACTAAAATTTGGAAATATAGATGACCTGACCTAGATTAGCCAAAACGATTTTGCAGAAGAAAAAAGTTATAGAATTCATACTACCTGATTGCAAGATTTCCTTAAAGGTACAATAATTAAGACAGAGTGGTATTAACATAACGATAGACAAATACATCAATGGAATATAATGTAGAACCCAGTAATAGACCTACACAAATATGACCACCTGATATTTGAACAAGGTTCCAAGGCAATTCCATTGAAAAAAAGAGCATCCACTTCAAAAAATAGTTCTGAAACAACTGGATAAGTGGGTGGGAAAAAATGAGGCCCAATTCTGCTACACAGCATATGCAAAAACTAATTCAAGATGGATGATAAACCTAAATTTAAAAGCTGACTAATTTGAAGCTTCTAGAAGAAAATATAGAAGAATGTATTTAAAACCTTTGGGATATATAGTACACAAAGCACAAAACATACAAGAACATAGTTAATAAATTAGACCACATCTGCTCTTTGAAAGACACCATTAAGAAAAAAATGCAAAAGTAAGCCACAGGCTGGTAGAAAAATATTCTCAATACATATATCAGACAAATAACTCAATACGTACATCAAAGGAATGGCTGGTAGCCCAGATTTATAAATAATTCCTATAAATCACCAAGAAAAACAAACAGGCAAGAAAAGGGGGCAAAAGACTTGAACAGATATTTCATAAAAGAAGGAGATTAATATAATCATGGTTTGAGGAAGCAAAATGATAAATTTAGTATTCAAGTGTTGACTTCTAAATGCTTTTGTTTTGATGTAATTTTTTTTTCAAATTATATTCTTATTAGAAATATCTAAACCAATGATTTTCAATGCTGACTGCATGTTAGAATTGCTTAGGAACCTTTAAAAACACCAGTGCTCAGGTTCCATACCGGACCAGAATCACTGGGGTGAGGGACCTGAGAATTATCAGTATTATTTGAAAGCTTTGGGTTATTGTAATGTGCAGTCAGATCGAGAACCAATGCGTTGATACTCACATGATGTGTTACACTTCTGACTTCAGGTCTGAGAGGAGCTTACATAAACTGTGCTGAATTTATACCATGAAAATCTAATTTACTACTGTCAACTTTATGAACATATATTAGGTGTTATACAACAGAAACCTACGGCGAGTGGGTAATACCAACTGTTAGCTAGAGAGGGACTATTGTTTTAAGGATCATGGAAAAGCCTTTGTGGTGTTGAAGCTGTGAAATTGGCAACCAACATCTCATTTAATGGTTTATTTACCGAACATTTTGATCAATTTATCTTTCTTACTCTGTTGATGTAGACAGCAGGATCCTTTTAAATTTGGATCAAATATGTTAGGCATAGCCTATTACCTCAGTAACCAGTCTGCCAATTGTGTTTTATTGGAGGTTGATGGTGCGAGCCAAAGGTGGCTTGTTGTAACAACAGTGTCAGGAATAAGTTATTGGGCTTAAATTGAAGCTATTTGTTTTAGTTGCAGGATGTCATTTCCTCCTATCTCCATTTACAGACTTATCAAGTCACTTTTAAGTTTCACTGTCACACTTGTGTAATGTCAGTGATTCCACCATTAAATATTTTTCTCTCACATGGCAAAACTTCATTGCTGTTATTTAGAATTGGTCTGATCATAATTTTGGCATTAAAGCTCTTCTCATTTCCATTCCATCCTCTGCATGAGTCTTTTCTCCCTTCTTTCTCTTGTCTAAAAAATTTTAATGAAAATGCTTTCTTAACCTCTTCACTACTTCTCCATTACTTTTTTCTCTTATTAAGGATGTTGCTTATGGTTAAAAATTATATTTGAGCTGTATTCCTTCCTCTTTCCCTCTGTCTTTCCCTTTTTTCCTTTCTTCTTCCCTCCCATCCCCTCAAATATTTATCATAAGAATTCCTTGATGAGGATCATTCAAGAGTTAATTGGAGTTTTTCTCTTAGAATGGAACTCAGCAGTTTTAAAAAAGCAATCACTGTTATAATAGGCAAAAGAATCTGCAGTAAACGACATACCTAGAAATCAAACTTGATGAATATGGTATGGGAACCTAGCCAACCTTCTTTGCAGGTGAAAGGAAGGAAGAGTGGGGGTGGCAGGTAGAGAAGAAGGAGTGAGGCATGCCTGAGTTTGCATGTATGCCAAATATGACTTTTAATAAATCATCAGGGAGGGTGCAACTACCTCAATGTTAGATGCTGTACTCTATACCTTATTTACAAACACCTAAGTTCCTAGGTTCCTGATAATATTACACTAAAAGAGTTGGATTCAATTCCCTTCCAGCTCTAGCAATTTGTAATGCTACATTCAGGGCCTTATTTAGACCAGAATTCATTTGGTAACCCCCTTTTTTTAAAATTTAATTTTATTATGTTATGTTAATCACCATACATTACATCTTTAGTTTTTGATGTAGTGTTCCATGATTCATTGTTTGCATATAACACCCAGTGCTCCATTCAATATGTGCCCTCCTTAATACCCATCGCCTGGCTAGCCCATCCCTCCACCCCTCCCCTCTAGAACCCTCAGTTTGTTTCTCAGAGTCCATAGTCTCTCATGGTTCATCTCCCCCTCCAATTCCCCCCATTCATTTTTCCCTTCCTACTATCTTCTTTTTTTTTTTTTTAACATGTATTATTTGTTTCAGAGGTACAGGTCTGTCATTCATCAGTCTTACACAATTCGCATGCACTCACTATAGCACATACCCTCCCCAATGTCTATCACCCAGCCACCCCATCCTTCCCGCCCCCCACCACTCCAGCAACCCTCAGTTTGTTTCCTGAGATTAAGAATTCCTTATATCAGTGAGATCATATGATACAGTTTGCCACCAGAGGACAGGAGAAACTATGGTTTAATTCTGAGTAATTTCTAATCATAGGAGGAACATCTGTTCAAGAAAGGTATTCCAAAGTAAGTCAATATGAAGGGTTCAAATCAGAGATCAGTCCAGGAAGTAGGACGTCTCCAAAGAATGGGAAGTAGGCCTTGACAGTTCCCACTGTTTAATATACTTGCCCAGCTTTTATCCTGTCTGATTCCTACACATCCTTCAGACTCAGGTCGCTTCCTCTGCACGCCTGCCTTAGCTCCAGAGCCTGCACTAGAAACCATTCCTCTGAATTTCCTCCATCATAACATGTAACGAAAGGTATTACAATAATAATCTCTCGTGTACTTTTCTGCCTCTTCCACTGGACTGGGATCATATTTTTCAGCTCTGAAACACCAGCATATAATATAGTATGAAACACATTGTAAATGCACAATAACTTTTTAAAGCAAATGAATGAGTATCCAGATATTTTGTCTTGGTGGTATAACCGTCCATCGTTCTCTGCTGGTGGTGGCTTCAGTACTGGGGAGCCAAGTGCTTAATGGCCCTTTGCAGCATAAACCTTCAGTCATTGATGTTGGCAGAGTTTTTCAACACATTTTTCTAATGCAACTTCTCTCAGGTTTCAAGTTTTATAATTAAAGTTTTATATTTTATGGCTAAAGATTTTATTGTGTGTTTTAAAATATGACATTACTATAACACTTTCTAAAGTAGATGTCATACATTTAAAATACAAAGTATTTGTATATACATCCTTACATATATGTTAAATATTAGTTATGGTTAGAAACAGTATGGATTAATGTAAAGAGCACCAGTTCCTTGGGTAACCAGCTATATGGACTCAAGCAAACCTCTCCATTTTAGTTTTAAAATAGTTGCAACAAAATCTGATCCCTTTAATGGGTGGAATGTGGCAGAGCTTGCCTCAGATAATGAATTTGGAATAGTTTGAAAACCGTAATGACACACAGTATTAATAAAATGGCACTGTGTGATGATCTTTTCTGGATCCTTAAAGATTTAGAACAGTACTGGAAAGCATCTTCTTCCCTGAATAGTACAGATATGTGCTTGATAAACCTTGCTTATTGACACATTGCAGTTTTCCTTGGATAACATGTGGTAAACATGTGTGCTCTCAGGGGATGCTCAGGGGATCCTGTAGGAAGCTGGGGCAGCTTAACTTCTGGACTCTTATTTTTTGAAACCCTTTCTTGCCTCCCACCCCACTAATCATGCTCACACTACTCCTATATGGCCTAATTTAATATCAGAAATAATTACCCAGTCAGCTGCCCAACCTAGAAACCTCTGATCTGTCTCCTTTCTCTCCCATGTGCTGCCAGTCACTTGTTCCTTTAAAGTGTCTGTCCTCTCCTCTCCCCCTCTCCATGTGCACTGCTGTTCCAAGGCCAGCCCTCCACCTCTCTTTCCTGCATTCTTGCCATAGCTTCTGCTTGGCCCTCACCTGTGCTTCATGCCTCTCACACATGTGTAAAACCACCTCACTGGTTTCTGGGAATTAAAAGCCCAGTCTTCTTTATCTGACCCAAAAAGTTCCTCAAAGGAGGTGGTTGGTCCCCTTTTTAGTTTTTCAGCCTCGTCTTCCTCCAGATCATCAGCGTTGATATCGATAGTCTCAGAGTCATCATCATCATCATTCCCACCACCAGCACAGTAACAACTTACCATATGCCAAGCACTGTGCTGAGAACAAGAGTCTTCTCAATTCATCTTGGGCACAGTCAAGTTTGGTGGTGATGTGGAGGAGAAAATTGAGGCTTGAGAAAGCTCAGTGAAAGCTAGGAAGCAGGACCCCAACTTGGAACCCTTGGGACTTCAGAGCCAGAACTTTAAACCATGGCTTCCTTGCCATTCTCCTGAAGAGCAGGCACCTTTCCTCCCCTTCTGTTCATCCATGCTGTCCCAAATGCTCTTTCTCTTTAATACCTATCAGCTTCCAACTCATCCCTTAACATGTTGCCCAAATTCCACCTTTCTCATGGCAGAAGGGTTGTGGAAGATTTCAAAGGCCACAATCCTAGGAAATAACATAATTGAAATTGAAAATGAGACCACACAACCACAGCTTTTTTTTCATCAAAATAGTTGCTTTGATGGACGCCTCTAGCACAGGCTTGGAAATTTATCCAAGACAACTTGCACATTGCACTTTGCTGCCTAATCTCAGGTTTCTTGGTAGATGACCTTTAAAAGAGTGGTGGGGGGTGGGAGGGATGCGGTGGCTGGGTGATAGACATTGGGGAGGGTATGTGCTATGGTGAGCGCTGTGAATTGTGTAAGATTGTTGAATCACAGACTTGTACCTCTGAAACAAATAATACATTATATGTTAAAAAAAGAAGATAGCGGAAGGGAAAAATGAAGGGGGAGAAATCGCAGGGGAGACGAACCATGAGAGACTATGGACTCTGAAAAACAAACTGAGGGTTCTAGAGGGAAGGGGGGTGGGGGGATGGGTTAGCCTGGTGATGGGTATTAAAGAGGGCACGTTCTGCATGGAGCACTGGGTGTTATACGCAAACAATGAATCATGGAACATTATATCAAAAACTAATGATGTATGGTGATTAACATAACATAATAAAATTTAAAAAATGTAAAAAAAAAAAAAAGAGTTCTATCAGCCCATCTCCCAAATTTTCCATCCTGAAAACACAGAAATAATTGGAAGGAAGACTATTTATAAATGTTCATTTATATTCTTGGGGAACATAGTCCAGGTAAAGCAAAGATACCCAGGTTTTTAGTTCTCTCTTGCAGGTTGCAGCTGTTAAGTTGAAACAGGTTGGTCCCCTAAAAGGAGACTCTAAGCCTTTAGTGGCTTCTGCTAATTGACATAGACTGAAATTGAAATAGATGCACGGCGGGAAGTCCAGTTATCTTTTCATCAGCAGAAACCTAACACTGTTGTTCCTTAGAAGAGCTAATAAAGTTCAGCTAAGTTTTGAAAGCTCTCTAAATGCCTGGGCAGGCCATTTTGTGTAAGATTGCACTGCTCCAGGCGCCTGGATGGCTCAGTCGTTAAGCATCTGCCTTCGGCTCAGGTCATGATCCCAGGGTCCTGGGATCCAGTCCAATGTCAGTCTTCCTGCTCAGTGGGAAGCCTGCTTCTCTCTCTCCCACTCCCCCTGCTTGTGTTCCCTCTCTTGCTGTCTCTCTCTCTCTCTCTGTCAAATAAATAAATCTTTTTAAAAAGATTGCACTGCTCTTTATGAAGAAAATTCTTTAGTATCATGAAAATTCTGCTTCCCAGAAATAGTTGATTAAATTACTGCAAATGATGGTATTAATTTTATGGTGGGAAATCAAATAGAAAACTAAGGAGTGAAAACATAAAACAATAGTGTAAATAATGGTTCTCAGTTGAAGGTGAGCAGCAGAATAACTTGGGAAAAGGTTTCCAAATACATATCATAACAGATTTCCCATTTCCCTCAGATTCTAACTCAGTACACCTGAGATGTTGCCAGATACTGAATTTTTTCCCCAAAAGCTTTTCAAGTAATTCTGATGTGCTTAGACTGGATTATAAATGGTAGTGATGGTTTCAAACCTCATTACTAGTCTTACACAGCCTTAACTTTTCATCCTCTTATATGAAAATACAATACAATATCACTGCCTGACATGCAAATTCAAATTTCTAGTCAGAAGCTTAGGACACATGACCTAGGAGCTTAGATCCTATTATAAAGTGTTCTTCCCCTTCTGGAATTAAACAGGAACTTTGGCCAATTTTTATTTTAATGGTGTTTCAAACCAGTTTTGGAAACTGAGGCATTTTTTTTCCCCCTAACAAAAGTAGTCCTGACTATAAAAATAGATGAAAGAGGAGAGCCCTTGGATGAAGTGAGGGCTTCATAACTGCCTCCCACTTCCTCTGGGCTTTGTGTGACTTCCTTGATTCCCTTGGGGCTCCATAGTTATAACCACTGGTGGCATAACCAACCCACTTCACAGATGAGGAAACTAAGGACCAGTGAAGTGAAGGGACTTGCCTTGGAAACCATTGTTAGAATGTGAGTCTTGACTGCCAGTCAAATGTACTTTCCATTATTGCATTTATTTACTTTTGCTGGGAGACGGTATTAAGAGATATGGGCTGCTGTTATCCTCATTAACATTTTGAACAACAACATGCCATTCCTAATTTGGGGCTTATGATTGCTAAAATAAATGGAAAAATACATGTAAAATTAAATTAGTTTTATTATCCCATTAAAGGAACCATTTGATTTTGTCAGTTGGGAAAAATCTAATAAAATCAGATGTTATATTAATTAAGTAGAGTAATATAATGAAGCCTCAAAATTGTAAAATTGAATCTGGATAGGGCCCTGTAGAGGAGGCAATATGTTATCTCATCATATGAAATCTCATGGGGTTTTCTCTACTATACATTCAATGGCAAAATGTAGAAATTAGTTGAGTCTCTTTCCCTCTAGTCAAAAAAAGACTTAGAGGCATTACAAAAGGAAATTATGGTGGTAGAAAAAAAACAAACCATTTAACTCAATGTGATCTCCTTGCTTTAGCAACTACTGGGCTTATCTTAAAAACTTCCAAGGAGAGGCTGATTCAATTTAAGTTGTTACGAAACCTGCACATTTCATTTTTTTCACATTTCATTTTCAAATACACCTATTTACTAGTTAAATCATAGAATGTGTTGATTTACATACATTTTATTAAGGTTGACTAACTCTAAACCATATAATGCTGTGGACACTTTATTTGGAAAAGGGGAAAAAAAGGATAATGTAATTCTCCTCTGCGAACCTCCTCCAAAAAGCTAATAATGCCTTATTTTCTGAGGCTGGCAGAATACAGAACATTGCATTTCAAAATTCAATTTTCTTTATTTCGTGATAGCGTTAAAGCATATTTGAAAGGAACATATGTAACTTAATGGGATGCCACCTATTACATCACTAATGGCATTTCCTAAAGAGCAAAACTTGAATAAAAATACAAAACAAATATTGAATATTTTTGAATAGCAGGTGACATTGGGCAGAAAGGTAGCTTTTCTGTCATCAGCATTGAATATAGTTTTTTAAAGGGAACATTTTAGATGGAGGAGAACTTCTGAGGCATTAGAATACTAAATCCCGCATTTATTGGGAGATGCAAGATGATGAGATAAACAGTTATCACAAAATAAAAGGAGAACGGACGTGGTGTTAATTCATTCACTGAGAAGGGTAGAATAAGCTTTACTTGGTAGGATTTAAGATTGCCAGTGAAGGCTTCTATGCAGTATGAGGGGAGAGTCTTCTCTTAAATCATCAAACAAATTAAAAATAGTAAAATTTTGGTTAAGACAATCCATCTGTTCCAAAGCATTAGACAGAGGGAGACGGAGGAAATCTTTAGGAAGGCTCCTGGGGTTTAGGAGTAGAAGGATGGTCACATTGCAGCTGACTCTCCTCTGGGCCTCACCCAAGTTTATTGTGCCTGCCCCAGACAGACTTGAAGGTAATATCCAGAATTAGAAAGTGAAAATACCTGGGATCAATATTTTGTTGAGGTAACCAGGATTCCAGGGCTCAATAACAAGGGAAGACAGAGACAAGCTGACCCTGTAGCCATGGTTCCCAACGCTGGCTGTACAATAAAATTGCTTAGGGAGCTTTGGAAGAAAAAAAAAAAAAAATCCCGCTGCCTGGGCCCCTCCCAGGTCATTTAAATCAAAGTCCTTGATGGGGTGATTCATAGGCCTTCCAAGGATTTGTTAAAAACTCTGCAGGTGATTTAATGTGCAGCCAGCCTTGAGAACTTCTGTTCTATAATAGAATACAATAGCAATACTTCCCATAGAAACAGGGAGAGCCATCTCCCTAATAAAACCATAAACTGATATTTGGCAAATTTGATGTCTGTAAATATAAGAGAAAGACAGGGGTGTCTTGTCCTTTAAGGGGGAATGCATCTGTTTCTTTTGTGGACAAAATAATTTCCTAGAGTGTAAATTATCTTAAAAAAAAAAAACAATTCTATAAGAGACATTTCCAAGAATATATCAGCTTTTTGGCTGGCAGGAAGAAGTCACAATCTGGTTACAGAGAGAGCCAATATATTATATAAGAACATCTTGTCATAGACTTAATTCTGTGATTCTGGTGTGCCCATGAATATTTTTGATGGTGAAGACAAGTCTTAAATTATTTTTTCTTAGCAGATAAGCATTGAATACGAGGAATTTCAGATTTTGTCTGTTAAGCATTCTAGTTCTTCTGTTTGCAAGTCAGAGAACAAATTCAGATGTATAGACCTTAGTAGTTTTATTCAGCAGAAAGCAGAAGAAAAAAAATGTCAATGAACAACCACTGATGGGACCCAGCTGATTTTCAGTGACATCGTGCCATTTTATTTTTTTCAAGGTCAGTTTGAGTAACAGTCAGCGACTTCTCTAAAAATAAGAACCACCATCAAGAGTGCCTGTTGCAGATGGTGTGAATTAATCAGCTTGCTGATGCTACCTTGAGTGAGGTCAACCAAAGACTTCAAGGCAAATTGGGGGCAACATAAATATCTCATGCATGAATAAGACCCATAAATGGGAAAGTCTAGGTGATTGTACAGTGAATTGGAGTTGCATGGTAGTTGTAGGAAATTTGCTTATTTACAAAAGAACCCTAGTCAGAGATCGGAGGTGTAAAAAGCGAAGTCCAGCCACCTAGGAAAAGGCAATGACCAGGTGAGTTATCAAGGGAACAACCCCAAGGGAAGAGATTTTGGAAATAACTCCATTCTGAGGGGAATACCAGTCATATTAAGGAGGGATCAAAGCAGAAGCCCAGATCTAGAGACTGAGCTATAATATCAGCTAAGTCATTGCTTAGGACTAAGTCATTGCTGTACTCCATTGACAGCCTCCAATCTCCAGTAGAAGGTATGAGGAAGGCTGTTCAAATACTTGCTGGTCCAGCTTGGATTTATCCTGGGGACTGAAGCTAGACTGGTGTGCAAGTTGGGCTAATTGGTTGATTCAAATCTTGGGGGCTACAGAGTTACAGAAGAAATGAGGCAATAGCTGATCAGAAGTTGCTCCCAGTGAACAAGAGCCAGATCCTGCCACCTCCAGAAATTGCCAATAGTGGTACACCAAGAAAATGAACTCATTGTCACCTACCAAAATAATTTACGTCTTTCCTCTCCTACTCTCCTCTTTGCTAATGGAGATGGGACACCAGATATAACTGGGAGAAGGTTCTCTTTAAAGCTCTCAGACTTTGATCTAGGTTCCAAGCAGAGGTTTTCAGTTGGTGCATCATCCTTGGAGCTTTTTCAAACTAAATATACCACTACCTTCTCTTCATCTCTATATTTTTCTGGAAATTCTGATTATGTTCTCTCCCTCTATCTCTCAGCATCCATACCCAGGTTCTGGACAAAATGCAGCAATCTTCCCTATTTAAGTTCCTTGTTCAGTGTCATTCATGACACTTGTAATTATGTATTTAATGTATTCCCTGCTAGGATATGAGCCAGGCTACTGATTTCTATGAGGAAAGAATCTGTTTCTGAAGTGGGAAAGCATTTAGTAAATATCTAAGTGAATGAATGAGAGAATCTATTTATGTTTAATTCAACATATTCATTGATCTTCCCTCCTGCTTTAACAACCATTAACAAAGAAAATGTCCAAAGTCTTTTTATTTATTAATTATGTTACCTCTTGATGATTATTCTCGTTTTAAAAGACTCTAGATATAGGAGGATGAAGCAGGTCTATATTTATTCTGAAATATAATTTTAGACAAAACTTCTCAGTTCTGTCACCTCAAATTATTAAAAGGAGAGGAATATGGATATAATGTGAAGGAATCTGGTTGATGGCCTTTCAGAGATGGCAGTTATATTCTTTGTCCTATTATCCACTATCATCAGCATGACTAACTAGTTTTACTGTATCATAGAAGTTATGTCTCCTCAGAACACAACAATACTATGCAGATGAGTGAGTGAACTGGATAACAGTACATTTATGTGGCAATTTTATTTATAGTTCCATGGTTACTATATTATGATTTTTTTAAAAAGATTTTATTTATTTATTTGACAGAGAGAGAGACAGCGAGAGAGGGAACACAAGCAGGGGCAGAGGGAGAGGGAGAAGCAGGCTTCCCGCGGAGCAGGGAGCCTGATGTGGGGCTCGATCCCAGGACCCTGGGATCATGACCTGAGCCGAAGGCAGACACTTAACCGACTGAGCCACCCAGGCGCCCCTGTATTATGATTATTTTTTAACTTTGTGAACTCCCTGGTACTTGTTTCTTGTTTTTTTATTATAGCTCACTTATTATTCAGGAACTTTTACATAATAGTTCCACTGCTTTGATAAGACTTGGAATTACCTTATAATATTGGATTTTAGGCCGAATAAATCAGTTGATGAAGAACACTTGTGTGAATCATGGGAATAACTGATGAAAGAATAATGAATGCTCTTACACCCACTGCTGGTTGTTTTAATGATAGCTTTCATTAGGTAGGTGTAATTTTGCTAAGGCTCAGTCTGGATTAACCTGATCTAACAGATTTTTATGGCAAATGTGAGCTTTCTAATTTTCATGTTTTTAGAAGATCAATGACGTAAGAGCATTGTCCTCCAAACTACCATTACATTTTTTGGCTCTTTGTCTATGAGAACTTAATTCCCCTTACCCCTTTTAATTCCAGTTTTTTAATTTATTTTCTACCCTACTGTAAATGGACTGTAATTTCTATAAGAAAGGCATGTTATGTTGTCTACTTTGTCTCAACTTTTGATATCTGGCACCTAAAGCAGAGCCTAGGACAATGAAATCCTGCAACAAATACCTGTTGAATCATGTAACCTTAACTTCCATCCCACTTGGAATAAGGTGAGAGTGATCTGATTAGCAAGTGCATACATTTTATTTTATTTTATTATTATTTTTTAAAGATTTTATTTATTTGACAGAGAGAGACACAGCAAGAGAGGGAACACAAGCAGGCAGAGGGGGAGAGGGAGAAGCACACTTCCCGCGGAGCAGGGAGCCCTATGAGGGGCTTGATCCCAGGACCCTGGGATCATGACCTGAGCCGGAGGCAGACGCTTAACGACTGAGCCACCCAGGCACCCTGCAAGTGCATACATTTGAAAAGTAACTAAATATTGACTCTATCCTACAACCTTATCCGACCTGACTTTTTGGTCTCTGTAGAACTCCATATTCTTCATCAGTTTTATGCATGTGATACTCTTCTATGGCATTTGCACTGTTCAGGCAGACTGCTGTTTTTACTTTCCTGTGATCTTATTCTTCTTTTCTCCCCTTGGTTCCTACAAGTAAACTGGACCAGAGATCTCTCTTCTTTTCTGTTCAGCAAGTTTTTCTTTCAAATTACTTCTATAAAAACTTTAACAATTACCTAATTTAGGAAGCTTTTTCTCAAGGACAAAAGGGTTGGGAATATGGAAGAATCTGAAAAAAGGCCAAGGCTCCCTCTGTCCTGCCCAAATCCCCCAAACATGGTGGTCTTTCACTTTAGGGATGTATACTTCTTTTCAACCTGCTGATTTGCTTCTTTCAGCTCTCTTGTTTAGAAAGTAAACTCATTGGGCACAAGAGTGTAATCCATTATATTTCAAATTGTTCTAGGCAATTTTGATCCTCAACTCGGTAAAAACAATACAGTTTCAGTTGTCAGGGCTTTAGTATTATCTGTGGTAGGAAAGGTCATAATTAGCAGAAAAATTATAGATATGAATTTTTGAAACTTATATTGAGATATATTAATGCTCTTTTAAAGTTGAATCATTTTTAAAATCAAGTAGGATATAATTAAAATTACTTGGTCAGTAAGTATTTTTAAGTAGCTACTCTGTCTTAAAAAACTTTAGGTTTTTTGGGGGGGAAAACAGCATAAAATAGTATAAAAGAACATTAAAACTTAAAGATAACAAATAGTATTTTAGTATATTTATTTGACTCAATATATTTTTTTATCTTAATTCAACAAAAATCAGCCATGCCAGAAGCAATTTATAACTCATACAATATTGATGGATATGTCATGACACATGAACCCTTCTAAAAAAGGTGTGCATATCTGAGCTTAAAATGAACCATTAATAAATATTTCTGTTAGTGATGGTTTTTGTGTTTTGTTTGCTATATAATCATATATATAATCATATATAATCATAATGCATATATCTAAGTACCAAGGTTTATTAAAGCAGATTTGGGCAACACCAAGATGTTCAAGGGCAGGGAGATTATGGGTGCCAAGAGCGGGGATCTGGAGTTGGAGGGCATTAAAGGTAGCATGGATCTGTTGCATGTTTCTCTTCTGACTGAAACACATTATGAAACAAAGACATAGCAGAAAACAAACAACCAAAGGTCAATCTACACAGCCCTTACTTCTTTTCTTAAAAATAATGCTACTGTATAAGACTTCTTAAAAAGATACATGATCATGAAAAGAATTTAGTTTTCTACATTTCTCTTTTTGAAATTAGGGATTATTCTATCTCAGAAGATGCCCTGCTTTCAACGAGACACAAATCCACTGTGTAACAATTTGGAGGCCATCTCAACAAAATCTTTCAACATAATGTGGTATTTTTTTTCAATTGCAGGCTTACATATGTCACCTCTTAATTCTCATTACGTAGGGCAGGAGTTTAAGGCAATAAGTGGACCAGAACACTCTTCATGTTTTAGAGCCCTTATCCACTTGTCTGACTTTGTTCTTATTTATTCTCAATTGGATATAGAGTGAACAATATTGTCCTTTATCATTATATTTTGGTATAATAATTTAATTTTTATAATTTATTAATCTGCAAATGTCATATGGCTAAATTTCCCCCTCCATTATTGGAGCTGTCTTGCTGAATTAGAGTTAGAGATGGTTCACATTCCAAAGACATCACGGACTTTGTCCTAGTTAGAATTCTTATCTAAAGCAAACAAACCATTCTTCATATTCAATTTTACCTGTGAAGTTAATCCAAAGTAAATAGCAAAATAAATTCTTGCCTTAGTGTGTACCTTTTAACAATGAATCCTCCGTCTATCTCTGAATTATAAAGATTTCCAATGAAGTTGTATCCAACAAAAGTTTTGGGTCAGGAAAATAATTAGAACTTACCAGTTCATCTACTGATTTAAAAATTCATAGTTTTAAGTCAAATATACTTTGTTTTCTGTATCTTATGCAGAAGAGGTTTGGCAGTTCTAAATTTTATCTATTATTACAGAAGCCAGATTATCCCAAAATAATCTCTGCATTTCGTTCAGAAACAGAACTGCTCTAATGAAATGTTTCATTGCACAAGGTGTACTCTGCTGTATTTCTGAAATGGTATAGATAACTGTAGCAACAGAATTTTTTTTACATATTACTCCAGATGTGTACCTGATGTTTAGATACTGCAGCTTTAATGTAGCCCTACTGAAGCAAGGGTCTCTCTCTCTTTTTTTACTTTGGGGATACTTTGAAGTAGTCTGTTTGCTAGGAGCAATTTGATGTGGGGACACTTTTATACATTAAACATTTTTTTAAAAAGATCATTATTTTCAGCATTTCATTACTAAGTACTAGGCAAAATAGATATTTTTCCTCTAACCTTGAAAACAAACATTTTCCACCAAATACTCCCTACTCATCGACCATGGCAATTAGGAATGAGGTGGTTTAGGGGTGGAGCAAGGTTCCAGAAGGCAGAATTGTAAACCACAGAGGATTATTCCCAGGCATTGAAGCCTAATGGAGTTTACCCAGTTGGATTTGACATTACTTAGGACCAGTTATTCCTTTCTTCCTTCCATCTTCTTCCTTTGGAATGGGAATGTCTACAACTATTATCCTATGCTGCCTCATTATTTTGTGAGCAGATCACTTATTCTCTAATTTCACAAGTCTGCAGATAGAGAGGAATTTTGCCCCATAATCGCTTATACTCAGAGCCTTATCCATACCTGACTTAGATTATTTAGATGATGAGATTTGGGACTTTTGAGCTGATGGTATTTAGGTGAGAGTTTTTACGTTGAGTTTATGTTGTAATTGTTTAGACTCTGGGGGATATTGGGATGGGGTGAATGTATTCTGCATGTGGGATAGATGTGAATCTTTAGGAACAAGAGGATGGGCTATAGTAGTCTAATAATGTCAGATATGTCCATGTCCTAGTCCCTGAAACTTGTGATGGTTACTTTATAAGGCAAAAGGAACTTTTGGAAGTAATCAAGTTAAGAATTTTTAAATTGGGAAATTATCCTGGATTATCTGGGCAGCCTGATATAATCACAAGTGTCCATATTAACAGGGGCACAGGAGGAGTCACAGAGGAGAAAGTGATGTGATGATGGAGGCAGAAATTGGAATAATATGTTTTGAAGATGGAGGAAGTGACTACAAGCCAAGGAATGTAAGTGGCAATAAGAATCTGGAAAAAGTAAAGAAACCAATTCCTCCCTAGAGCCTCCAGAAAGAATGCAGCCCTGCTGACAGCTTAACTTTAGCCCCATGAAGCTGATTTCAGACTTCTGACCTCCAGATTTCAAAGGTAATAAATTCACGTTGTTTAGGCCACCATGTAATAATTTCTTACAATAACAGTAGGAGTCTAATACGGAGGGTCCATGTGAAACAGCTTTATAATGATGGGTTCTGGTAGAAAACTGATGATTCCTTGAATATTAAATTCATACTTCTTGAAAAAATTCAAACAAATACAAAAAATAAAATTTTGTAATGGGAGTGGGAATTGGACATGAAGTCAGTCAGGAATGTCAGCTGTATACATTACTGGGCAATAAAGAAAAGGAAATTTATGGTTTGACGGGGATGTATTAACTAGTGTCCAAAAAACTGCATCAAAAAACATTTTTATTTTGGTTTTCCTGGATATTTTCCTTCCTGTCACCCACTCCCACTCCTCTAGAGCATTTCAAGTTGGTCGCGCAGAGACACTTTTGAAGGTTAAATGAAGTTCAAGAACTTCAATTCTTAGTTTCCCTGCTGAGACAAAAGATACACTAATTAATGACTTCTATGAAGACTTGGCTTTTACTGGAAATAAAACCAAATAATTCCTCTTAAGAGTTTATAACTAATTGCTATTTAGCATAATTTGATTTGAATTTCTCATGGAAAACAGTTGAATGGAAACAGAGTTGATTATTATGAATCCAAAAGTTTCTTCATCTTAAGATTAGCCATGCTAAAAGCCAGTATATAATTATATATTTTTTCTGCAACACATTTTTTTTGTTTTGCTCTACGCTATGTGTTGGGATGAAATGAGCCTTTGGAGGAACAAATTATTTATTTCACTAAGTAGTCTAAAACCTTCACTAAAGGTTTAAAACAAGTTGCTCTAGATTGAAACTTTTTCTAGATAGAATCTTTCCTTTTAATCAAAAAGCCAATATTGGGATGGGGGATGTTTTTTATATATTATATATGTATATAAACCGTGTGTGTGGGGGGCGCCTGGGTGGCTCAGTTGGTTAAGCGACTGCCTTCGGCTCAGGTCATGATCCTGGAGTCCCTGGATCGAGTCCCGCATCGGGCTCCCTGCTTGGCAGGGAGTCTGCTTCGCCCTCTGACCCTCCTCCCTCTCACGCTCTCTGTCTCTCATTCTCTCTGTCTCAAATAAATAAATAAAATCTTTAAAAAAAAAAAAAAAACCGTGTGTGTGTGTACGTATATATAAGCGCCATATATATATTTGCATTTTTTTTATTTTAAGCATTGTTGAAAGGAAATGCTTACATAAATCATACTTATTTGTGATTTTTAAATTATATATGTAATATAAATTAACTTTTCCTTAGTATTATTGTGTTTGCAATAAGACACTATTTCTTTGGGCCAAAGCATAAGGACACAAGAACAAGCTTGCAGAGATGTGTAAAACACCCATGTACATAAGGTCCAAGACATGCCCAAGAAGGGTCACAGGTCTGGCTGTGACCTTTCTAAAAAGTAGCACAAAAAAAGTGATATCATTACTTACATGATTTAATATATATGGAAAAAAAGGTAAAATAGAACTTGTTACTACGAAGTAAAGAAATTCCTTCAGAAGGTCCTGATAAATATGGCATGTTTTAATGCAATGAACAAAGTCCTCAACAGCATTTTTATGGTTATTACTACAATGATTTTACAGGACTTTTTCAAATAAAGAGCTTTCATATTTTCTAATGGTATGAAGCCAAAGTAAAGTTTGAATAAAAACAATCTTAATCAGAATCTGCCAAGTCTTCAAATCCAAGACTTCCTAAAAGACTTTGAAATTGTACCTTTTTTAAAAGGCAATATGATATTTAGAATAGGATTTGTATTTATTATAGTCCTAGGTGAAATCTGGTTGTTGTATCATTAATCATCTTTTAGTTAAACTGAAGTTCCTGTCTATGGCCATCCCACCCTGAGCTTGCCCCATCTCATCTGATCTGGAAGACTGAAGTTCCTTCCTTCCTTCATTCATCTCTTTTTCTTCCTCCTCTCTCTTTTTTCTTCCCTCTCTTCCTTCTTCCCTTCTTTTCCTTCCTACTTTGTCCTTCTATCCTTTGCTTTCCTCTCTTCTTAACTCTCTTCTGTCCTTTTATTCTTTCTTTTATCCTTCCTTCCTATTACTACCTAAGGGCACAAATCAAAGTTGAATCTAAAATTCTGAGCACATTTTCTGGGGCAAATATGAAAAAACTTTTTAAATGATTCTCAAGTTATTGAAGAGGTGAGGGTAAAGCCTTCACCTCTGAATTCAGAAGGCACTTATTGAGATGTCATTAATATAGTTTGAAAACCTCTTGAAACATCTTATTCTCACTGGCTCTCTAATTGTACTGACCAGCCCTCAATGCAAACAGACCCTTCGACACTTAAGAAAGGGGATGGAAAAGAATTGGGGGTGGTGGTGATCATTATCTACTCAAGTGTTTCATATTGCATATTAACAAGTGAGTTGAGAAATGTTTTGCTGTCTCTTCTTCATATTTTAGATTTATCACCTAAGAATTAAAAGTTGTTTTCCCCTGCATGCTTTTGTGTTCTCATGTTCTAGATATTGTTTTCCGATGGGTAGAAAGAACTTTGACGTATTCCATCCAAGAACATCTTCATCAATTAAAGACAGCAGATCAATGAGCATAATGTCTTCTCCCCCATTTTCTAGGCAGTGTAATTGTAAATTCTGTCATAATCTAAGAAAGAAGGAAAGAAGATATTGGACTTAATGTTAAACTAGTTGTATGGCTTCAGCCTAGCTTTGATTTGTGTAAAAACAAAGTAATATGATACCTCTTGTACCTTGAATGTTGTGGAGTAATTAATCTTTATTGCTGTACAAAATAGTAACAGGGAACATTTGATATACTTCTGTGTTTGAAATCCAATCCACTGGTCTATAACTTTAAATAATGTGTTTTATTCACTAATTTGAACAAAGTTTATGGTTCAGTCTTTGAGGAGACAAGCAAAGGCAATTCAAGTTAGTAGTAGTTACGCAGTTGAATGGATTTGGTTCCAAGGAATGACCAAAAGTTTTAGATCTTCACAGTTAGTCCAGGCTTAGCAGTTATAAATTCTTAGGTAATGAAAGATATATTTGATTTGATTTTGCCTTTCCAGTCTCTCTCTTCTCTTTCCCTTCCACCTCTCTCCCTCTGTTGCTAGTGCTATATTGCTCTATCTCTATCTCAATCTTTATTTCTATTTCTATCTCTCTATTGTACTCTCTTAAAATGTTGATAATATTTAATAGTTAATCTTTTTTTTTAAAAGGTTTTATTTATTTGACAGAGAGAGACATAGCGAGAGAGGGAACACAAGCAGGGGGAGTGGGAGAGGGAGAAGCAGGCTTCCCGCGGAGTGGGGAGCCCGATGCGGGGCTTGATCCCAGGACCCTGGGATCATGACCTGAGCCGAAGGCAGACGCTTAACGACTGAGCCACCCAGGTGCCCCTTAATAGTTAATCTTTACTGAATGTTTAATGTGCACCAGATATAAGTCTTACATGTATTTTATGTAGATTTGGAAGAATGGTAAAATGGAAAACAAAGCAATTGTTACACTTTAAAGTGTTATGAAAAATAAACTTCAATATGCATTTTAAAGCACTAACCACTCATGCAAGGAATACCCACTAAGGATATTCATGAGAGAAATGTTCACTAAGGTTATAGGTCTGACTAAACTAACTGGTCAGAATATTATTTCCTCAATCACTTACTTACTTTATCCCTCCTTTTCCTTGTTCAAGCATATAAATGCCTACTGTATAGAAATAATTATACCAATAGTTGTGGCTACAAAACAAAGAAAAGTGGGTTTTCATCCACAGCAGCCTGTGTCCTATAATAGGTGTTGCATTTCCATGCTGGAGCTCTGTTCTGAAACCAGCATATCTAATGTCAAAATGACATATGCCAATACAGACCTTCATATACTGACTTTACTGACTGCTATCAATCAATAGGGTTCATAGCTCCCAGCAGTTTGAACAACTCTAGATGTGGCAAACTGCTATGGCCATGAGTGGTATTTGTACAGTCATCACAGGCCAGACTTTTCATTTAATTGAGATGCCCTGAATAGCAATGGTGCGGATGGTTTCATTAGGCACATTACAGAACACAGTCAGCCACAGCTCTGTGAAATTCCAGAAACACATGAACGTGCAGGAATAGGACATACTAGTAATTGAGTTGAAAGCCCCTCATCAGGAATCATCTTTAAAACAAGTACCTGGTGTCCCTTAGAATGTATCAAATGTCTTCTGTTTCTTAGAAGTTAGAATAGTTGTTAATTTATAACTTAAGTATAAATGAATTGGATAAAACAAAGTTTAGACATTTTTTCCCCTCTCTAAGGTATAAATGAAGCAAAGTAAGGCTAATGTAATGACGCCTATTTCACTAAGTACGTGTTTCTAGCATCAAGCCCAGATGGTTCGTATTCATTCTCTTTCTCTCCTTCATTCTATTTTCTTTTACTTTCAATTATTTAAAATTGTGATATAATTGTTTCATACTTTAACATTCATTGTTTTGCTTTCAGTTTTTCCCGAGATTTTTTATTGACTTTGTTTTTGCTAGTTCATAGAAGCAATATTTTCTTTTATTTATTCCACATATTTATTTTTTCCATTATACTATATAGGATTCTCTTTCCTTCCAGTTAGAGCCCTCCCATAGTCCTCGATCTTCTGCTTTACAATGAATTATTTGTTTTCTAGACAAGCTTCACAGTTGTCATTATGAGTCTTCTAGGTGTTCTCCTGTATTATAGGCACTGTTCTCTGGAATTTTATACCTTATTCTGTCTTGTTTGGACATCATTTTGCTAGAATATATATTCAATTTAGCTTCTCAGAAGCAGGAAGTGAAGAGTAAAGAAATAAAAGTTTGCTCTCTCTCTCTCTGTCAAACAAATAAATAAAATCTTAAAGAAAAAAAAAGAGGGGCGCCTGGTTGGCTCAGTCATTTAGCATCTACCTTAAACTCAGGTCATGGTCCAACAAGTGGCTCTTGCCACATCTTAATATTAAAAAAAAAATAAAATAAAAGTTTAATAATTGCATGTCAGAAAGTTTCTCAGTGGTTTATCCTTGATTAATAACTTCATTGGAAATAAGGTTATCTCTCCAAAATAATTTTCCCTTAAAATTTGAACATGTCAGTCCAATACTATTTAACATTTATTTGTGCTCATCAGAAGTCAAATACCAAAATAATCCTTATCCTATTACAGGAGATCTAATTTTTAGTCTTTGTAAGTTTTGGAGTTTTTCTCTTTTTCCTTGGAGTTGTGAAATTTCATAAATATGTATTAGAACAGAACTTGCCTCATCTATCGTCCTTGCAAGTAGGGGAGCTATTTCAACTTGCTTTCTTTAGTGCTGTGTAATTTGGGGGGGTTCTACCCCCTCTGTTTCTTCTGTCATTTTCTTTAAATCTTTTTAGTGAAATATCTGATCTATTGAATGAAGTCCGTATTTCTATATTTTGCTCATGTATATTGTCTCCTTTTACATTTTGATATAAATCTTACCATTATGTTGTATCTATCAGCAACATATCTATCTACTTTTAATTTGAGTTTTTAGCTGAATCTCTATTAGGCTTTTTCAAATGGGATTAGGGAAAGAGGTACTATGGATTCCTGTACCTTGACTAGACCCTGGAGGTACACCATCTTCAGAAATTTGTTATAAACTCATTCACTAAAGATCTCCCTCTCAATTCTATTTTCTACACTGTTGGTAGATTTATACTCTTCTTAATGCATCTTCACTGTCAATTCAGTGGGATTTGGAAAGGCCTGGAGGGAAACTTGAGTAGCAATTTGGCCATCTTGAACCTAACAGGATGCACATTTACAATATCTTAATTGGATGAAGAGCCTACTAGAAAATCTGGCTTTGTGTAGGAAATTTCTCCCAAAAAGATTGCCATCACAGTCAGGAAACAGAAAGTGCAACCTAAACTTCCGTAGACCTGAATTAAATAGGAAATTCTCGTACTCTATCCAATAGCTAGGACTTCTAGCAGACTTGCCAATGACTAATATAGAGTGAGAATTTTATTTTGCTTTGATCTATTTTTTAGAGTTTTTTTTCCATGCATACCTATGTAATCAGTTTGAGTAGGCAAGTCTCATAGGATATAGTTAGAGATCACCATTATTTTTGTCTTCTACTGTCCCCTTAAATCTGCTTGATGAGGGACAATATGTTCCCATCACTGGAAAAGCCCAGGCCAAACCAAGACTCACTTCAAATTATCAAGTTTTGATTAAATAATTAAAATTGCTTGGTCCAGATAACATAAAGAATTTTAAACTTTATTTAAAATTAGTCTTTCATTTTTTCTAGTTCCTCTTTTCTCAGCAAGACAACCTATTTTTTTGCCCACCTGGAGTTAGAAGAAAGCAAGGGAAGGATGATGTTGTATTCTCTGATTTAGCAGATGTGTAAAATTGACTCTTTTATGGGAACTTTTGTGAATTTTCTATAGAATTCCCTACTGGGTCCTTCTCTCTGCAACTGCCTTGAGATGGGCCTTGCCCCTCCTTTGCCAGACTTCTCCTGAGCTACCAGCTTCAGTCCAAGCTCTTACCATTGGGGTCCTCTTAACCTGGCAGTCTGCCTTCATTAGCAGGATTCTTTCAACAATGACCCCCTCACTATCCACTGGGTCCAGAACTGCAGGGCATGCAAGTCAAGCTCTCTGAGTGACCTTAGAATTCTCTGTTGCTTTTGCTTGAGGTTAGATGATAACACCTCCTTGGCCTTTCTGCCTCAGGGGATGGACTACCCGCCCAGTTCTCTTCAAATAAATACTCTCAAATTTCAGAAGTCTTGATGATCACTCTCAGAATTCTCTTTGCCAGCTTCACCTATGGCCTTCACACCTTAACAGTGAAAAGTTACATTTTAATAGTTTGTTATGTGTGGGTTAATACTTCTTTGGATACAGTATTGAGGGCAAGTTTGAATGACTTTTGGAAAACTCTGTGAACTAGGGAAGATTATTTAGGCTTGAATTTTGTAACTGGAGTAGAATCTCATTAAAAGCAATGAATTAAATGGAAATGAATGAGCTGTTTCAATAAATGACTTGAGAGAGTCACTAATTTGGAAACAAAAAGTTCTTAAGTGGAAGTTAAGAATGTACTGGCTTTTAAGAAATTCTGAAATTCTCAAAAAAATCTATGTGGTATATAATATTATTATTTTCATTGTACAGATAAAGAAATAAGACATCAAGAGTGTAACTCCTCACAAATAAGCAGCAGAACCTGAATTAAAAATGAGGCCATCTGATGTCAGATCTCTGTTCTTAGTCATTATGCCACTGGAAGTGATCAGACTCTTGTGAAAAGTAGAAGTTATTATGATGTTTAAGTTGGACAACACATAGGGGTCATAAAGTCACATTTCTGAATTTCCAAATATGGGGTGACCTGATCAGGTAGCGGCAGGTGGTACAGGAAGTGAAAAGAAGTCACCCAAGGCAGAACAAAGGAAATAGAAGTTTATTGAATATGCTGCAAGGGAGCAGAGGTTAGGACAGCAAAGGAGAGACTGTCTGCCAGTGTTATAGGATTTTTGTCCCCTAGTGCCTGCAGTTCTTGGTCACACTGCTTTGAAGAATGAAGAGGTAGACCAGACAAATAGTAGTGGGCAGCAAAGCAAAGTTTATTGAGCAAGAGTATAAAACTCCTGGGGTGGGGGGTGGTGACTGGGTTGCCCTCGGGGTTTCTAAGTTTAGGAGGTTTTATGAGCTCTTTTGCAGAACTATCTTAAGTAATCAGGGTGTGCTGATTTGTGCCAATCAGGGCTTTGGTCAGGTATCTCTCTACCTATTAAGTTAATGTCTGTGCTGATGGTCTTTTTTTGCTGACATCTGGGGGCTTATGTCCTAACTGCCCCTTGCCCATGATATTGACAAATGCTTTGTGGTTAATTATCTTATTTTAGGACATTTTGCAGAAGTCATTTCTGCAAGGGCTGCAAAGCAGAATGTTAGTGCAATCCTGGCTAAGCTACAAAACAGGATGTCAGTCCTGTTTTATTTTAGCTGTCCTGACTCCATATTTTCTTGCTGGGGACCCTGGCCTGACTACCTAACTGTCCAACTAACTCCTAACACCAGAAGGCAGTGGTGGGGGCTATAGTTAAAGGAGGAAGTGGGGAGGTATGATAACATATGGAATTTTCCTTTTTTGGTACCTGTGTCTGGTTGTAAAGTAGCCCATTGGTCAGCTAGGACTTATGGATATTTTGAGGTGGATCACCTAAAGGACCAGTTTGTATTCAGCCCAATGGTCACTGTGGGCCCTTTTAACTTACTCAGGTTTCCATTGCTCAAGCCTGTTGCCTAAAAGTGGCTTCTACACAAAGTTAGTCACATTTTCATAGCATGAGATTTTGGAATATAATTTGAAGGTATCAGGAAGCATTTAAAAATGTAATTCTGGGGGCCCCTGGGTGGCTCAGTTGGTTAAGCGACTGCCTTCGGCTCAGGTCATGATCCTGGAGTCCCAGGATCGAGTCCCACATAGGGCTCCCTGCTCAGCAGGGAGTCTGCCTCTCCCTCTGACCCTCCCCCCTCTCGTGCTCTCTCTCTCTCTCTCAAATAAATAAGTAAAATCTTTAAAAAAAAATGTAATTCTGATATTGCAACTGAAATGAAAAATATTCTAACAAGCACAATATGGAATTAATGGGAAGACCTCCCACCCATTACATTGGATTCTAATAAGCATGAATGATATGGCTAAATAGAGCATGTTAAAAAAAAAAAAAAAGGACTCAGAGATTTGCACAAATATGGCTTTGGTTGAGTCAGTATGAGGCCAGAGAGTGATGTGATCAATATTATGATGTGACCAACGTAATCTGATGATGGCTATATGAAGAGTAGCTAGAACCAGGCTGTAGAAACCCTGCTTAATCTGTACTGCAATGGCCTGACTGGAATATTACACACCATTATGGACAAACTGGACACATTCATAAGGGAGACAAGTCAGTTTAAAAAGAACCTGAAACCAGGTTAGTGAGGAATAGTTGACTGTTATCTTAGGAAGAGGAGAATGTAAGGGAAAGACATGATTTATTTTATAAATATGTAAATGTTAAGGTCTGTTCATGAAGAATGACTAGATATTTTTCCCCTTGATCTCAAGAGGCAAGGACAGATGGATATAAATGAAAGGTTTCAGGGCAATATGAGAAAGTACTTTGTCACAGAGTTGACAAAAATAAAAGACTACTTTGAAATTAGTGATTATTCATGTATTAAACTAGAGAAAATTTCAGTTAATTAACAGTTTGTTCTGTTTTATTGTTTTGTTTCTTCACTGTTTAATACAACTGGTTTGCCTAGTATTTTTTGGCTGATATGCCCAACTTGACTAATTATTTTGAAATTGTGAAGATGCATCACAGTCAGTATGAATATGTTCACTATAATGTAAGTCCTCTTTTCATAGTGAGAATTGATTTTAGATGACACAGTCATTCTTCACTTAGTGTAGTTTGCTCAAAGACATCTCCATTAACAAGAATGTCTTACCTTAGCATAGATTTCAAATGCTTTGGTGATTTGCGCTATGCTTAAATAAAACACATTCTGGCATGAAAATGAATGAATGCCTCCTGGTACTCTGTTCATGTATTCCTCAGAGTTTATGATAATTAGGTTGCTTGTTTAATTGCTGTCCTTTTATTGCCATTGGGTTGTGGCAGCTAAAGAGCAGATTTCAAACCATGTGTGTTGCTTACACAGGTAATTTATAAACTCATTTTTGCTGTTATGAGCAGAGGGGGAAAAGCCCTGAATGTCAATAAGTCAATGTTTTAATCATTTTGTGCCTACTATTCTTAAGGACACATTTGTTCTGTTCCTTACACAGGAAAGATGACCCTTTGAGTGACTGCATTTCATGACTGTGTCATTTTAGCTATGATAACTAAGGATCATATTACTACAATAATTTTTATGGAATAAGAACTCTTGAGATTTCTTATGGGTGCAAACGTTTACAAATGCAGTTACTTAAATATCTAGAAGTATAAAGTAGCTTTCTATTATATCAGGAACAAATATTTTATTCTATATCAGTGCTATTAAATAATTACTATCACTTAAAATGACTATTAATAATCCTATATATCCAATTTATTATATTAGGAATACTTAAAAGATATTGAATTTCTGAGGGTTGTTAATTTTAACTATTACAGTACAATAATTATTTTCCAAATACTATTCTTATTATAGTAATCATTTTTTAATTATACTGAGCCTCATTTCCTGGGGTGTTATTATTGGGTCACAATGGGTCAGAAGCTGGGAAGGTATTATTCCTTATAAGGAAATTATTTGCAAGTTCATGTTAAAGGCAGGATGAGATCAAAATCAAGAGAATCTGACTTTGTTACATTATCAAAGGATTTTTTTCACATGTATGTATATTTGAAGCTATAGAATTATGTAATTGTTAGATTCCTCATGACTTCCCTTTTTGTGTGAAAAGTAAGATATTAAATATATGTGTGGTTTGATTCATTCTCATTTATTTTGAATCTTATTTTGCTTTTGGCTGTGATTTAAATTGAACTTCCTCATAAAGATCATGAAGGAAACAAATATGACTATTATTCAGAGAAGTTCAAGACAGCAATGGTGAATTATACACTCTAAGGACTCAAATAGTGGAGTTATATTAAAAAACTATGATTGAATAAATGAAGTATGTAAACATGTATGGATAAGTAAGTAGAAAGAAAGAAAAACAGTAGAAATAAATATTGCAAAATAAAGCAGCTGTTGTGTAAGGATGGATGGTATTTGGGGAAATACTTTTATTTTGTTAAGTTTTAACATAACTGAAATATTTTAAAGTAATCATTTAAAATGGGTATCCAGTGCAATTTCTTGCCTTTAAGCAAGCAAGGTGGCATAAAGGTATTCAAGGAGGGAAAAGGTTCAAATTGGAAGGAAAGATTTTAGGCAGGAACCTGGATCAAAATCCACACATGTTGTGGGTGAGATGAATCAGAAACTGATTTGCTTCCATTCTGACAGCTGTGGTCGATGAAAGATCACCTGATTTCTAGTCCTATACACTTCACCATGTCATTGTTTGAAGAAGAACATTGAATTCTTTCAGAACATTTCTAGGTTAAGCTATTTTTTTAAAGTTATTTTACATTGGTGGTACCATGCAGTATTTGCTTCAAAACTGAAGGTAATATGTAAAGTTATGACCCAACTTCAGAAAAGGTAAATTTTTTAAAAAGAGGTGTATTGACTATAATTAAAAAAAAAAATCCAGACGGATTGTAGAAATAAACATGAAAGGCAAAACAGTAAGTCTTTCTAAAAAAAATCATAAGGAAATCTTTTCATGACATAGTGTTAGCAAAGATTACTAAAATGGCATATAAATAGCTCTAAACATGTAGAAAAAAATGAAGAAAAATAAACAAGGTCACATTTTAACTACAAATTTCTGTTCATTGAATGATATCAAGTAGTGGAAAAACCCAGCCAGAGAATTGGAGAACATATTCACAATACTTTCATCTAGCAAAGGCCTTGTATCCAGAATATACAAAGAATTTCTATAAATCAATAATCAAAACATAAACAGTTAAATATAGAAGTGAGCAAAAGTCTTGAACAAGTACTTTGTAAGGGGATATCCAAGTGATCAATAGAAATATGAAAACATGTTTAATTTCATTATAGAAACAAAAATTGAATTTGTAACTACCAAATATCACCAAATGCTACTATAAAAAAGAAAAGCCATACCAAGTGTTAGCAAGGATGCAAAGCAATTAAAACCCTCATACATTGGGAATGAGTATGTAAATCAATACATGCACTTTGGAAAACTGTTATTTACTGAAGTTTAATATATGTATACCTTATAACCTAATTTAGTATATGTATACCTATAACCTATATGTAACCAAAAGAAATGTATACATTTCCTCACCAGAAGACATGTACAAATTTATTTTGTGGAAGCTCTAGAACTGGAAATATCTTTAAGAACTGAAATGTCCATAAATGTATTGCAGTATATCTGAATACCTTAAAAATGTGAGAAGAAAATAAAAGAAAAAATAAAAGCTACTAACTGGATGAAACTCACAGCATAATGTTGAACAAAAGACATCATATAGAAAAGAGTACATATTATATGATTCCACTATTAGAAATCAGGATATCCCTTGTAGAGGGATAACATCTAGAAGAGGATAGGAAAGGAGTGTTTTGGATTCTGGTAATACTGGTTATACTGATTTGTTCACTTTGTGAACATTAATTGAGTGTACAATTATGATTTGTGCACTTTTCTATATGTAGATGGTACCACAATGAAACTTACAGATAGTAAAGGAGTGAGGGGCAGAGTCAGAGAGAGAGAGAAAGAGAGAGGGAGGTAGGGAGGGAGGGAAGGATAGAAGGAAAGGGTGAAAAATAAATGAGAATGGAAAAAAATTGTAGAATATAGTTAGCCGTGTGTTGATCCTTTGAAATTTACTGAGGCATTCTTTTGACCTGATAAATGACAATTTTGTAAGTGTTTATATGTGCTTAAGCAGATTGTGTATTCTGATTTGAGAGATAGAATTTCATATATGTCTGATGGCTTAAACCTAGCAATGGTTGTAAAGTTTTTTGTTGTTGTTGTTGTTGTTGAGGTTTTCTGCATAACTGCATTTTTTTTTGCATGATCTACCTTTTCCAAAAGGGGTATGACAAAATATTTAATCCAGATTTTTTATTTATCACTTCCTTCCTCTTGTTTTGTCAGTTAATACTTTATATATTTTGAAGAGTTATTGTTGGATACATATGTATTTATGATGAATGTATCTTGTCCATCTATTGCTCATTTTTAAAAGTATAAACATCTTTCTTTGGACTCTAGTGTGTGTGTGTGAGTGTGTTTTGCCTTAAGTTCTGTGCTTCCAAGTGTTAGTATTACTGGAGCTTTCTTTGGGCTCATATTTGCCTGATATACCTTTTTCCAGACTATGAATTTCATAGTTCTATATCTTTCTGTTTTATGTTCTGCACATATATTGTAGTTGTTGTTTTATTAGGACTTAGCTTTGTCTTCTCATCCATATTTTCAATTTTACGTATCATTTTGTTTCATTTTGAATCACTTCTGCTTTCTTAGAATAGCTCAAATTGTTGGGGTTTTTTTCCTGATGGTTTGAAAATTATGCATTCTAATTTTATTATTATAGTTGCCATAAATTTAAGAACTATATTCAGTTTATTACTCCTATTGTTGTATTTAACATATCAATATCTTTCTTCTAATAAGACAAGCACTTTTATAGTTGAGGGAAAGTATTGTTTGGTGATTTAATATTGATGTAGTGCATGTTAGATCAAGATGTGAGATGTATTTCTTATTGTAGCTGATGATTAAAAATGTTAATAGCCACAAATCTATTCTGTAATCCCTTTTTAAAAAAAGGTTGGCATATTTCTTTTAGGTCTTCAGTTTACTTCTCTGCCCTAGTGCATTACCAAGATCATTTTTATTCAGGTATTTACTGCAGCACACTTCCAGCAGGAAGTGGTTCTCAGAATGACTGAAGAGCATTCAGATATAAAACTTATAATAGCAATGTCTTGACAATCAATCTTTTATATTTCTTTAACCAACCTCTAGATATTCCAAGCATAATAAGTTATTTTAATCTTTGGAAATGGTTTCAAGAGAAACAAAGAAAAAAAGAAATCAAGAAAAGAAAAATTATTAAAAATTAAAATGGTTTTACTTTTTATGTTTCTTTTAATAAAAATAAATCTGTATGGATAATCTGATAAAGTAAGGAAGATACAACCAACCCCCTCCTGTCTAATCAGTTATGATTAATGGAAGCCATTTGGGTTAGGGAGTAGTATTTTTTTAATATTTTATTTATTTATTTGATAGAGAGAGAGAGCACAAACAGAGGGAGCAGGGGGAGCGGTAGGCAGATGGAGAGGGAGAAGCAGGCTCCCCGCTGAGCAGAGAGCCCGATGTGGGGCTTGATCCCAGGACTCTGGGATCATGACCTGAGCCGAAGGTAGATGCTTAACTGACTGAGCCACCCAGGTCTCCCTAGGGAGTAGTTTCGATGAAGGAAGAATGAGAATGACTTACTACTGATACCTAAGCATTATACTTAACATTGATTTCTCATTTTGCAACACCATTTTAAAAATCTTATCTTTATTTACATAATAGGTTATTGCATTATATAAAATTCATTGACTTTAGGAATTGGGAGCACTACTTAAAAATTCGAAGAAGTTGGGGCACCTGGGTGGCTCAGTTGGTTGGGCGACTGCCTTCGGCTCGGGTCATGATCCTGGAGTCCCGGGATCGAGTCCCGCATTGGGCTCCCTGCTCAGTGGGGAGTCTGCTTCTCCCTCTGACCCTCCTCCCTCTCATGCTCTCTGTCTCTCATTCTCTCTCTCTCAAATAAATAAATAAAATCTTTTAAAAAAAATTCGAACAAGTAAAGTTTTTATTGATAATAAAGTTGTTATTCATTCTGTTTTTATTGTGTATTGCCAATATCTATTTTTCTCAGTCAGTATTCCTGTTGTACATGTTTTAAAATATTTTTATTAACATGAACTTTTCAAAACTGGCTCTACAAATTAATTTCATAATACCCCATGTTATAGGTTAAATATGAAACTTACTAAGGGAACTAAAGAAAAAGGGAGAGATTCAAGTTTTCAAAGAAAAGACTTGCTTTTCAAATAGATAATACAAACAATAAAGACAATTTCTTTTTGCCCAATCTCGGGTCAATATGAGTATGAGTACTAGTAATTTTCATGAAAAGCCTGAATACCACTCATTTCTTCTTACTAATTCTTAAGAGAACACAGTAAATAGAATGAATAGTGAGTTTGAATCAAGAAGACTTGAGCTTAAATGTTGACTTGACGTTGACTGACCATGTAATTCTGGCCAAGCGACATAACCACTCTGAGATGCAAAAATATCTTTTTGCTAATTAGCTCTAATTTATAAGGTGCAAATAACCAATTAGGTTATAATGTACACTTTATGGAAGTCATTTTTGTTCACTGTGTGTTACAGTTCTTCTAAAGTGACACATAATTAACCATGTGTCCTCTTCTTGGTTCAGTGCTTTTTATAAGATCCACAATAAATTAAAATACCAAATCTTAGATTTCAATGCAGAAAAGTAAAGTGGGCTTTCTCCACAAAAGCCATTTATATGAACTGTGGAATCTTAAAAAGATAAGTTATGTTAAAGATTCATTACATTTGAAATGAATGCATACTCACTCTTATGAACCTAGGGTAATGACCACTATAATCACTGTTGAAAACCATCAATCAACAACCTCTTTTAATTCCACTAATAAGTTGATAGTGCCATGGATTCATTCAAATATGATTTCATCTTTCATCAGGTTCTCACAAATACTGTGTAACAATCTCAGCAGCCACAGATATGAGGAGTATGAGGTATATTTCCTCAGGTATATGCACAGTCTAAACTTCTGTTTTCATTTTTTAACAGACATTTTTCAAATATAAATTTGATGCTTTTCAAGTAAGGAGGAAATCCATGTTTACTGAGTGTTTATTACATGTTCTTACATGCATTGTCTCATTTAGTTTTATAATAACTCAATGAGATAGATGTATATTTATCCCCCTTTTGTAGATTAAAAACTGCATATCAGAGTTATGTCATTTGGCCAAATTTACATGGTTAGTCAATTGCCAAGTCAAGAGTTGTGTTCTCTTAAGAAGTAATTAAAGGAAACAAGCAGTATTATTAGAGTTTTCCTAGAGTATTGCTAGGACCCATTGACCCACCACTGAGAGGTGACCTCAGGAATAATGGTTAGTCTACAAGTGAATAGTTTCATGATTTTACTTAACACATTAGGCCCAATAAATCACAAACTATCATGGTTGTTGAAAGTATTAATTACTCAAACAGATGCTAATATTTTCTGTTAAAATTGATAGTTTTCCTATTGCAGTGGTGACTTGGATGCTATAATAAACATTGTACAGATCTTGGTACAGTAATTGTACAATATGAATTTCATGGCATAATTAGTTCAGTGTATTACAATAGTAATCTGACACATTCATGAAGTTAAGCACTATGTTTTGTGCTGAAAAAGTTCTATTGTGTTTTGCAATTTAAAAGAGTTTCTTAGCTCTTGAAAATTACAGATTTGGCCGTAGTTTAATATTCACTTAGAGTTTGCATGTGCCTTATTTCCATTTTGAACCTCCACCTTGTGGCCACTTTATGCTGCTTTGATTGAAGGCAGTTTTAGAAATCACTTATATTTATTTCCATTGTGCCACTGACTCCCATAGTGGAACACAGCTCTCAGTCCCCATGCTTCTTAAGCACTTCTGGAAAGCTCGGATCTCCAGGTATCTGTGAATTAACTCTATGACTACTCCTACTCTCTTTCATTTTCTTTTCTTAGGTGTGGGTTAAAAAACAGTGACAAGTACCTTGGGAAAACAGCTTGTTGCAGTCTAATGTTACTTTCAATACATTGAGGTGAACAAAGGTAGGGGTGTGAGACATGAGTATGAGAGAAGGATGATGAAAAAGGAAAGCTAATGTTTTTTCTGTGGTGTTGAAAGGAACTTACCAGAAGAGAAGCCAATTGCCTCAGTGCCATAGAAAATTTTCCATTATCTTCCAATACCTTAAATGATATACCAGAATTTCCATAGACCCCAGCGACTCTAAAGGCAGTTGTGGAATACAGTTTGTACTTAGTAATAGTTCCCCAACCTTTCCTCATAAACAGGACTGCTATTTTACCAAAGATTACAGCTGAAAACATTTTCCCACTTGCTCTCTTTCTTCCTCCTTCTCTCTTTTCCACCCATCTGAGTGAACAGATGCAGGATGCTTGACTGAGTGGTGAAGTTGCTGTGGTGGCTCTTATTCCATTGAAGAGTAGTGTGTGTTTGCTTTTGATAAATAGCATAGATACCACCTAACCCCTGGGTGCTATGTTTGCTTCTGTTAGTGTTTCATTATAGGATTAAGAGGGTTCTGTGTGTTAAACAATTTTCTTCCTTTTCCAGAAAAAAAAAAATTAGGAAAGAGACTCTGTGCCCTCTGGTTTAGGGATACTACAGTGAAATGCAAAAAACAAACAAACAAATAAAACAAACAAACAAACAAACCCAAACAAAAAAACAGCTTGACTACAGCTCAGAAAAAATATATCTAAAAGAAGAGGAGATTCATAGTCTTACCAAATAATGAACTAATAATTAAGCCCCAGAACTTAACATTTGGGGAGCAAGTGTGCTTTTCAGATATGATCACACAAAAAGACAGTTGCAAACTTATTTAAAGCACAGAGTACCTTACCTGAGTAAATGAGGTGTTAGTGCTTAATCACTGCCGGTAAAATATAGCAATCTTTAAATCTAGTTTCTCCTTTCCCCAAATGGTTGGCATTATACTTACTACAAACAAACAAACATTTATTAGATGTCTTCTATTCCTAGCATCATACTAGGTGCTATGAAAAATATAAAAAATGTTTGAGTCATGTTCTCTGTCCTTAAGCACAGTCTGTAAAAGAGAGGTGATACTAGATGACATTAAATTGCCAAATCAGGTAATAGCAACAAGTACCATAAGATTCTGGAAAATGTAAAAGACTGATACAAAATAAAGCAGCTGGGATAGTTTTTAGGGAGAAGTTAGGACAGAATGTCTTTATTCATGTCATGATTCATACTTAAGGAATGAAGAATTTTAAATCATACCTGAGTTACAGTGCTTCAATGCACCAAGGCATTGATAACCTCTTCAACTCTGAAAATACACATTGATAATTGCATTTACTATTTTCTGTGGCTGTTGACTTTATTCACCACCTTTGGTACGAAACAGTCCCATGGACCTGCTTATGTCAAAACCAATGAGTCTTATAATAATGTTATTTCCCAGCAGATTCCAATAATACTACATTATATGAAGTTACCGGAGTGGATTAAAACCACAACTCTAATCAGAATAGTTGGTGTCAAGAAGCAAAACATATTTTTTTCCTTTAGATTTTGTTCTGAGGATTTAAAAGACTATTAAATAGCAGCTTGGTGGGTCATCTATAGAATTAGTCCCAGAAAATTGATATCTGGTTTCCTTCCAACCCTTAGAGCATAACTTCAAAGTGAAGTTCTAGAACAAATGGAAGGTTTTTGCAGTAGTCTAAAGGGCTGTTGGAGATTTAAATTAAATAAAATTAGAAATTCACATCTTTAATTGCATTAGCCACATTGCATATACTCTATAGTCAAAGATAGATATTGTCTACCATATTGGATAGGGCAGAATTTTCTATCATCACAAAAAGTTCTATTGGACAGGTCATTTATTCTAGAGCTAAATGATTTTTATATATGTGAAAAATACAGGGAGCACAAAATAATAAAGCAAATGCAAACAGAAGACAAATACTAGCATTTAAAAGAAAAGACAAGGCTCTACAAATGAAATGAAGAGGTTAGTTTTTCAAGCATTCATATATTAAAAGGATGTTCAAATGTTATTCTTCCTGTGTCAGCATGTCTGAGGAATTCACAAAACTGATAAAAATGAGTCTAAGTACCCCCACCACAAATAGAGTTCCTAAATTTTACAAGCAGTTCTTCAAAAAGGGTGACCAAAAATGGTTTGATGAGAATTGGCACATCAACCTCTGCTATGGACTGAATTGTGTTCCCCCAAAACTCATTGGGGGAACTCACTCATTCACTGAAGCCTTAATCTCAGTGTGATGGTTTTGGAAATGGAACTGCTGAGCAGTAATTAGATTATAGAAGTGGAGCCCTCATGATGGGATTAGTGGTCTAAGAGACACAAGGAAGAATGCTCTCTCTCTCTCTTTCTCTCTCTCTCCTCCCCTACCCCTTAATGACTTCATATGAGGATACAGCAAGGGGGCAGTCATCTGCAAGGCAGGAAAGAAAACCCTCACTAGGAACCAAATTTGGGGGCACCTGACAGGCTCAGTCCATAGAACATGTAACTCTTGATCTCAGGGTCTTTAGTTCAAGCCCCACACTGGTTGTGGAGCCTACTTAAAAAAAAAAAAAAAAGAACCAAATCTTCTGTTACCTTGATCTTACACTTCCCAGCCTCCAGAACTGTGAGAAATTAATGTTGTTTAAGCCACTTGGTCTGTAGTATTTTGTTATGGCAGTCAGAGCCAACCAAGACAATCTCCATTTGGCTTACATGTTGATGAAATGTGATAAATGGGATTTCTTCAAAGACAAGCTAGATGGGATACTGTAGCATTTCCCATCCTCGGTGTGGAGGAAAAGGGTTCTTTCTCCTTCACTTCATGACAAATAAGGGAAAATTCCAAAGAAACCTTGAGCATGCTTCACTTGAGTCTCCTGGAGATTGGGGGATGAGGTTATGGGTATCTGATTCATGCCTATAAAAGTGTAAAGGTCAGTGGCTGACAGGTGGGCAGGACAGCTCAGCTCTGAGAGCAGAGCCAAGAACACCATTCTGGGAATGGCCTCTCCTTCTAGAGCTTGGCAGGGCAAAGGTACATTTTTTCCATGAGCCTGATGTGAGATCCACAGAAGGGTCCCAGGCTTAGGTCATCTTGAAGTGGACACTGGCCAAGAGTCATAGAATGGATCACCTCTGAGGGTGAGATGATTTACTTGGAAGTCACGTGAGGTAAAGTACTGCAAAACAGGATTGAGGAAAGACACAGAGTCATTTCCCAGCAGAGACTTACCTATGTCAGAGAATTGCAGCTGGAAGACTTCCAGCAACAGGAGTCTGAAAATCCCTCGGAAGCATCCAGAAGAAAAAAAAATAACAGCATTTGGACATCAAAATCCATAGGGCCCCAATATTAGGTTATACCTATACCAGTCAATTGAGACCTATCTTCTTTTTTGCCTCTCCTTTGTCTCCACACTCCAACCTGATGAATCAAGGGGCAGCACTGTGAATGGGGGAAAAGCCGAGAAGAGTGAGGTGAGGATTAAAGAAGTTGGCTGTAACCCTTGTTCATATGAGGGTGTTGAGTCCAGGCTTCAGCTGGGAAAAAGAGAAATTTTCAATTGAATGAGTGATTACATTAAAATGGACTAATCTTTGAAATACCAGAAAACAACTTTAAAAGAAGAAGAAAGGAAGAAAGATGTTATAGTGATTGTCTGAAGGGGACTTAGTGAGAAAGAATCTGTTTGCTTTCTGCTCACAACTCACCAGGATCAGTTTATGCAATAAATCTGATACATATAACAAAAGCATTTCTCCCCAGTGCAATTAAAAATTTAAAATCCTTTAAAGAGCCTATGAAAAGTTTACATTCTGTATTGTCAAGCACAGGCTGAAGGTTTCCATTCAAATTAACAAACTGAATATTTCCACTCAGGGTTTATCATCATCATTCCTTGCAGTAAGTAGCACCGATCTGAAGAGGTATTATAAGTAACCTGGGAACCAACATCTTACTAGGGGTTAACCTTTAATTCTTGGAACTTTTGTTTCCAAATTTGCAGATTGGCAATGATAACCTCGAGAATAATATGCCCCTTCCCTTTAAATAAGGAAATATCATTTATTTATTTTGCTATCCATAATGCCAAGAGCAGTGCCTGGCACATGAGAGATATTCAATAAACATTGAATGAATGCCTTTCCTGCCTAGTTTACAAGAATACTGTAAAGATCAGATGAGGTGGTAGACATGACATGTTTTAAACACTACACCAAAGCCAAAGGTATACACAAAGTGTCATTATGCAGGATGGAAGTTTTGAAATGTCCAGATGCCATATTTCCCAGGCACATTTGGCATGTCATTCAACTACAATCATTCAACTACAATTTATTAAATGTCTAATATGTTAAGTTTTTTGTTTTGACATGTCTATTCCAGTCGTCTTGAGTACTACACATGCCATAAGTTTAAGGTTCTTAAAAGGAGCCAAAGAGGTAAAGAAAAATAATTTTGGAACAAAAATGTTTCCTTAAGAATAAAATAAAAGGGAATTTGGGATAACTCTCATGCTAAAAAATGAGGAAAGGTGCCAGAAGACCTGGTTTTTATAGGCATCTAAAAATGATGGTGACAATAATGTAATTCTAAATCAGTGGACTGGCAGACTAGCATAATATACAAGGAAGCGCAGATGCCAGAGCTTCATTGATCACTGAAATGCCACCTGCTAAAATGCCAGAAGGAAGACATAATTAAAATTATGTAACCCAAGGAAGAGCCTTTTTTTTAAACTTGAAACTTTCAGAAGTGTTCTCTGCAGTAATGCATGTGTGTGTGTGTGTATGTGTAGTGATTTCCAAAATGATAAAGCAAAAATAGTTTCCAAGCCATATTTAGATTGAGGCAAGTCTGTAAGTCCTAGGGCTCTCTCATCCCCTGCTCATTTTTCTGTAGCTGACAATGAAAATACACACTTTTGTAACACCCATTCCCTTTTATAGCCATGGGGGTTGTTATGAAGGATTGTAGACTTATAGCAATAATAGAAGACTTACATATACTACACCTGATTCCCAGCAGCAGACAGACAATGAAATTTGAATGTATCCTGTTTAGATTCTGTGCCTTGGGGTGAGCATAGGAGAAGGAAGAGAATTCTTTCCCCATCATTTTGAAGTCAACATTACATTTTAACCAAATGCACACACATATGCCTGCACTTCTTTCCCCAGCTGCTCCTTCTGGTTAATTTGTTTACTTCTACAAGCTACATCTTGCCAGTGGTTTTATCAGCCTCTCCTGCTACTATAAATCTACCCTATTACTTAATATGCTGCAGTAAATAATTTGTATTTGTGACTCTAAACAGTACTGGCAACTGCTCTGGATGATAAGGACTTGACAAAGTCTGCGGAGTCTTTATTTGTCCATGGCAGACAGAACCCTGCTGTTTATATCCTGTATCGAGGGCAAATCCAAAACTGTGAGCTTTACACATTCTGTTGGCAGTTGTCATTTACACGTTAAACTACATGTGAGGGCTACAACTGCTTTGATTGTTATTTTGTATGTGATTCATACTTTTTTCATATTTTTTGAAGTAATGAAATGACAAACTGGATAAAATAAGAGATTCTACACAGGTTTAAATGCCCACCAAAGAATATTTAAAAATGAATCCCACCAAAGGAAAAAAAAATCCACCTATTTAAAAGAAACATTTATCTCCAAATCATATGACTTTTAAGGGATTAAGGATAATGTAGAGTAATACAGTTGAGAAAAATCCCTTTTTCATACATCTACAGATGACATATAATTCTCCAGTGGCATGCTGTGTGGACCACTGCCAGACTTGGGTCACCAGAATTAACTTCTCTGGCAAATTAGTGTGGGAATAAGAGAATTGCTATGCTGCACAGTCTTTTACTTGATATTCAATGCCAGATTTTCTCAGGTTCTTTTTCTCTTTTCTTTCTACATTTATGCACACAAATGTACATTTGTATCTGAGTACCAAAGCTATAATGATTCAGTGACTTTGTACATGATTTAAATGCACTAATTTTGTAATTATGAGCACAGTAGATGCATGTGCAAAAACAGAGGCACTCAGAAAAGTGTGTCCATTGAATTTAAATGAAATAGGAATTCCTATTTAAAAACTGAACTGATTAAATATTATTCTGACATGAAGCACGATATGCCATTTGTTGCTGCTTTGAGGCACCTTTTCTTCATTCCATCAGTAATTTGTCAAGCTAAGACATGCAACCTATAACCTCCAAAGCAACAATACAGGAATTATTTCTTGTGACATGAAAGAAAAGTAGTCCTCAATTAAGATGCACATATCAAGCCAGTAGAATAGAAGTGAAGAACTTGAACTTCTATTAAATATGATCTCTAATCATTACCACGATGATGCATGCACTAGATTCTTTACCTTTGCAGTAGGATCTTTCCTGAAAAATCATGTTCATAGTTTTCTTGACCCACTGGAATGCTGATGGAAATCTGAATCCTGAGGGGCACTCGGGATTTGTTTATCATTATTTCAGTTTAGAATGGACACAGTGAAGTAGTGACTCTTGTATTTATTTTCAAGTTCCCAGTGCCTAGCACACTAAGACATAGAAAATCTTGAAAATTATTGAATGAATGATGGATGGATGAGTGAATGAGTATAAAAAAGTAACTTGACAAATTTACTCAATTAGATAGTGACAAAACTATCAGGGATACTCTTGCACTGCTGATAATTATGTAAATTGGCAAAACCACTTTGCAGAATGATGTAGCATTATCTAGTTAAGTTGAAGATATGCATATCCTGTGACCCTGAATCCCACTCTTAGATATATATATATATCTCCAAGAGATATGCATGGCTATGTGCTGTACAATAAATATGCATTATGTTCATTAGTATTCTTTAATATATCCTCAAGATGGGTTCAACCCAAATGTTCTTCACCAGTGGAATAGATTTTAAAAAGTATGGTATAGTCATATGATAGAATATTGTACAGTAATTAAAATAAAAAATCTGTCGTGGCTCAAATTTCTAAACATTTTATTGAATAAAACTGAGAGTCAGGAGTGCCTGGATGGCTCAGTTGGTTAAATGACTGAGTCATTGATTTCAGCTCAGGTCATGAACTCAGGGTCCTGAGATCGAGCCCTGTATTGGACTCTACCCTGAGCATGGAGCCTGCTTGAAATTCTCTTTCTCCCTCTGCCCCTCTCCCTGCTCTCTCTCTCTCTCTCTCAAAATAAAATTAAAAAAAAAAGGCTCTGAAAATCACAAAGGAACACAGAATACAATTCCATTTGTACAAAGCTCAAAGATAGGCAGAACTATAAACTATGTTGTTAAGATAAAGTAAATAGGGGTAACATGATTAAGAAAGGAAATCAGTGCTATAAAGTTAGGATAGTGGTTACCTCTATGGGAAAGAAAGAGCTGTGGTTAGAAAAATTTGCATGGGTTGGGGAGGGCATTTGGATGTAATGATGTTCTGTTTCTTGATCTGATTGATTGTTATACCTCACTTTATAAATATTGATTAAACTTTCTATGAAGGTTTTATGTACTCTGCTATAAATATATCTCACAGTAAAAGGTAAAACAGGTGGAAAGTCCAATCCAATTTATATTTACCATTAAAACAGTTCAACAATATATTGATCATAAACTTGTGCAAGGAGCTGTTGGCAAAAGTAACATTTTTCTTCAGCTTTATTGAGATATAATTGGTATACAGCATTGTATAAGTTTAAGGTATACAACATAATGATTTGATATATGTATATGTAGCAAAATGTTTATCACAATAAGTTTAGTTGAGGCACCCATCACCTCACATAGTTACCATTTTTCTATGTGATAAGAACTTTTAAGATCTTATCTCTTAGCAACTTTCAAATATACAATATGGTATTATTAACTACAATATATCACTAACAACAGATTCCTAATAATTTTCTTCTGATAACCAATTCTATACTTATCAAGTCATCATGATCACCTTTAATTTTGGAATCACAGAATATTAATGTCAACAGTCAAGTAGTCCAACCCTTTACTTTATATCACTATCCAAATAAAGCCATTGAGACCAAAGGGAATTGGCTAAGTTTAGGTAAATCTCAGAAGTGCCAGCCTTGTTTCTCTCTAATACTGGAGCATGTTATCCCTAAATTTCTCCCCAGTCAATAAAGTTAAGAGAAAAATGCTCATTCCTCTGTCCTGGTCTGATTTCAAGATTTTTCTCCTTCAGGCCATTGGCTATACATATCATAATACTTCTCATTTTTCTAGCTTTCTTCCCTCTGTAGTCAGCTGCAGTAGAGTGAATAAGATGGGGCCATGGCTTAATCGTATTAACTGACCCTGATATGAGCTAAATTGTGTGCAAAATAAATCATTAGTGTTTTTATGCAGAGGGGGTCAGATGGAGGTTTTGATGAAAGACTGAGATTCATGCAGAAATTTTGGAAAGCCCATTAGACTAAGTCCATAAGATAAGGTTGGAATTAATAGATTGAGATTAGACCCTACAAATCTTCCTTCTTAACAACTGTTTTATTTTTTTAAAGATTTTATTTATCTATTTAATTGACAGAAAGAAACAGCAAGAGAGGGAATACAAGCAGGGGGAGTGGGCGAGGGAAGCCAAGCAGGGAGCCCGATGCGGGGCTCGATTCCAGGACCCTGGAACCATGACCTGAGCTGAAGACAGTCGCTTAACCAACTGAGCCACAGGTGCCCCTTTTCTTAACAACTTCTAAAAACTGAAAATTTTATCAAAAAAATCTTACGAGGTTACAGATTGACCTTAACCTGAAGAATTTAGCTTTTTCTTTTTTAATGTGAATTTTGACTTTCTTTTGAATCTCAAAAAATATATGACATTATAAATGTTAACATTTATAAAAGGCACATACCATGGAAACTATAAACTAAAATGCCATTTTCTCCTGCAATAGCTCCTCTAGAGTTTCTATAAATAAATAAGAGAGTTCAGGCCTAAAACTTTAAGCACTTTGAGTTTTTATAAAGCCTTTATATAACATTAATTAATTTTTAAATTCAGCTATCTAAAGAAGACTAAATTTTAAAATGCCGCTGTAAACTGCCTGAGAGCCTATTTATTTCAACATTTTTTACAAACTGGAAATCATTAGGATATTTTAGAAGTACTGTACAAGATAGTAGACCTTAGTTTTCTTTAAAGAGAATTATGGGCACCAGTAAGTGAACAGTACCATAATAAGTAATTTTTCCAGTCTCACATCCCTATAGGAGCTCAAGGACCAAAGGCAGATTATCCTGATAGAACCACTGGGAAAAGCAGATTTTATCTGTGACTCTCCATTCAGGGAATATGCTCTTCCTGCTTAATAGAAGTGGTCCAGATTTCAGACATAACATCCCAGAATTATGCTGGAAGTGGAGCTGGAATGGCATTCAAAGGGGCTATAATGAGTTTGCAAGATGTGTTTGTTCTACACATATAGACGAACAATACTTTCTTGACTACTTTAATGGTAAAATGCACATTAACTGAGAACATGTTGTGATCATTATTATTCAGTTCTGCATGTTCTGTAACCACTTTTTAAAATAAAAAAAAGAAAATAAACGAAGGGAAATAATTCCTGAAGATGATGTTTCAAATTCAGAGTACAGAACTGAAAATACATAATTAATAATAGTACAACTATTTATCAAGGACTTAGATTAATAAAGTACTTCACATTAAATTATTGGTTGTTCCTCACAACTGCAATAAGATGTGTAATGTATCTTGCAGGAAAGAGAAATTTGATAGAACAGATTTTAATTCAGCCTTCAGGATATTCAATGGAAAGATCATTTGAATATCATTTAAGATTATACTTCAAACCTTGAACATAATATCATTCTAACTCTGAATTCTTTATCTTTCATTTATATCACTTTATTTGAATGTTTTCTTCTTGGTTTCTCTACTCATTTTTTGTTGCGTTGATTGGTTAGTTTGGACTAACCTGGTTAGTGCCTAGTTCCAAAAGGAGATGAAGCAACTTACATGTATGTGGGTCCACAAACTCAGAGTTGCAAAAATGTCGGGGGAAGAGCCCATCTCTGTTGTTCTTGGTTTCATTGGCCATTCTCTGATTTCCCTCATCCTCCACATTCTTCAATCACAAAAGCCTTCTCCTTTCTTTTTCCCTTTTTTACAAACTCCTTTGCGTTCATTTAAGAGTATAAGCATCTGGAAAACAGAAGCAAAAATACTTGCATGCTATTTTTGTTTCATGGCTGCTCTTTTTAGTGTCTCACCTACAGTATAAAACTGAGAACATAACACTAAAGGACAACTGAAGAATAGGCAGTTGTATAAGAGGTCAAAGCAATTTGGTGCAAGAACACAACTCTTTGATTTAATTTATAAATATATGTATTTATCTCCATGTGATCTCATTCCAAAGTCATTTGATGAGTTTATACAAATGCTATACACCATAAAAGATAAAATACATAATAAGGGAAATTGGAATGTATATGGGAATGGGGACTTTAGAAAGTAGTATAAAGCCAAGGTGAAGATTGGCACCCAACATTGCATGCTAAAACTTAGCTCAAAATTTCTCTCTGAGTTTCCTAGTCAAGAACCCAAATGGAAACACAAATATTTAGGCACTTCACGGAGTCCAAAAGATGAAAAATGAGCCAACTATCTAGAGAAACATAGCTTGTCTGTTTTTGAGGCCTGAGAGAAATTTCTTCCATGGATCTACATAACAGAGAAACTCTCTCAAATAGTGACCTGTATCCTCTACTTAAAACAGACACACACACACACACATGCACACACACACACACACACATCAAATGTCATATGCGTTTCTGATGAAAGTCAAGTTGTGATTAAAAATGTGGAGACTGGGCGCCTGGGTGGCTCAGTTGGTTAAGCGACTGCCTTCGTCTCAGGTCATGATCCTGGAGTCCCGGGATCGAGTCCCGCATCGGGCTCCCTGCTCGGCGGGGAGTCTGCTTCTCCCTCTGACCCTCTCCCCTCTCATGTACTCTGTCTCCCATTCTCTCTCTCAGATAAATAAATAAAAAATCTTAAAAAAATAAAAAAATAAAATAAAATAATGCCCCATTACTAGCCAGAGGAAAATTTGGAAGTATAAACTAAAGGATCTTTAAAATATCTTTTATCTCATTGACCAATTTTAATTAAGGAAGAAAATTGCAACATATGTTACAGTAATTTCAATTTTAGAAATGGTCAAGAGGGCGCCCGG
>NC_138371.1:58740974-58741562 GCF_054177405.1 Leptonychotes weddellii | reverse complement strand
AATAAAAAATAAAATAAAATAATGCCCCATTACTAGCCAGAGGAAAATTTGGAAGTATAAACTAAAGGATCTTTAAAATATCTTTTATCTCATTGACCAATTTTAATTAAGGAAGAAAATTGCAACATATGTTACAGTAATTTCAATTTTAGAAATGGTCAAGAGGGCGCCCGGGTGGCTCAGTTGGTTAAGCAACTGCCTTCGGCTCAGGTCATGATCCTGGAGTCCCAGGATCGAGTCCCATATCGGGCTCCCTGCTCGGCAGGGAGTCTGCTTCTCCCTCTGACCCTCCCCCCTCTCATGTGTTCTCTCTCATTCTCTCTCAAATAAATAAATAAAATCTTTAAAAAAAAAAAGACATCTGGAAAATGTCTTTTCATCATTTATGAGGTAGCTAAATCATAAAAATGGGTGAAATTATGAGAATAGTCAATCGGACAATAGAATAGAGCAATAGTACAGGTAAAAAGAATGATAGGAGTAGATGTGAGCCTTGAGTTGTATAACTGCTTACACTTTCTGGGGTAGGCTTAAGGAGAGGGACCTTTAAAGATTTTTATTTATTTATTTGTCAGAGAGAGAGAGAGA
>NC_138371.1:58696687-58740474 GCF_054177405.1 Leptonychotes weddellii | reverse complement strand
ACCCTCCCCCCTCTCATGCTCTCTCTCTCTCAGTCTCTCTCTCAAATAAATAAATAAAATCTTAAAAAAAAAAATCTTTTAAAAAAATAAATAAAATATGAACACTCAAAGAATGAGCAATTATCTTTTCTTTCAAAACACACATTAACATTACCCCTTAAGGGCGCCTGGGTGGCTCAGTCGGTTAAGCGACTGCCTTCGGCTCAGGTCATGATCCTGGAGTCCCGGGATCGAGTCCCACATCGGGCTCCCTGCTCAGCAGGGAGTCTGCTTCTCCCTCAGACCCTCCCCGCTCTCGTGCTCTCTCTGTCTCATTCTTTCTCTCTCAAATAAATAAATAAAATCTTTAAAAAAGAAAAAAAAATGTGGAGACTTGGGAGAGAGAGACTAGGTTTGGATTTCAGTTCTGCTACTGCCACCTGTGCAACCTCAGTTAAGTTTTTCCTGTGGAAGGCCTCAGTTTCCTCCCTTGGCGAAGAAAGCACCCAGTTCAGAAGACTGTGAGCATAAATATTTCCTTTAAAGATGTTGCCTGACCAGTAAAAAAGGCAATTTATGTTAGCTTCTAATCTTGTCATTACTCTTCATAATCATTTATTCAACACACATTTACTGAATACTGGCTATATGCAAGGTACCATTCTAGACACTGGGGATGCGACAGTGAACAACACAGATCAGAATCCCTGCTTATTGAGAGTTTGAATTAAACTAGGAGGAGGCAGACAACAATCAAAATATTTAAGGAAAATGCATAGTATGGTAGGAGACCATCAATGCAGCGGAAAAGTAGGAATGAGGGTTAACAGTGCCAGAGATAAGTGTGGATGGTCTCGGTTTTAAATAAGATTGCTGGTTAGAGGCCTCTGCTGATGGGTTAGTGAGAAGGCATGGGTGTATGTGAAGGAAGGAATTCCAGGCGAAGGGGGCACAATGGCTGTTCATAAGTGTTTGAGGAATAACAAGGGGACTAGTTTGGCTGAAGCAAAGGAATGAGGAGAGTGACAGAAGATGAGGTCAGGGAACTAACGAGGGGCCAGACCCAGAAGAACTGTGTAAATGCCTTGTTGCTTTCTGCGTGTGATGAGGGTTACTGGAGAATTGGAGAAGACAAGTGATGTGATCTGACTTACATTTTAATGAGGCCATCTGATTCGTCTGTCAGGAAGCTTTTGGGTTTATCCAGGTGAGTAGTAATCATAGCTTGCACCATGATGGTGGCAGTGGAGATGATAAAAACTAGTCATCACCTGGATTTTTTTTTTTGTTTTGAGATTAGAGGCAACAAAATGTGATAAAGGATTACATGTGGGATATCAAAGGAAAAGAGGAGGCAGTGATGGCCCCAAAGTTTTTGATCTGAGCAAATGGAAGGATTGAGTTGATGCCAGCTGGATAAAGACGGAGAGGTGCTAGGGGAAGACTGGGAGTATCAGTCTCAGGGAGAATAATATCAGTATCAAAATTATCACTGTTATTGTTAATACTGTTTTCCTTGGAGCAAAGTGATGGCATACCCCCAAAATGTAATTCAGAGGAAGAACTTCAATGAAGGTCTGAGAGAATGTAGTATAAGTGTGCAGCTTTTTGATGTCTAACTAATGCAAGGATAAAATTTGTGATATTAGGAGGAATTAATCAACTGCTTATCCTTTAGGCAACCTTCCAAGTTATTTCTTACAACTGCAATGTTGATAATATTTGGACAACAGAGAATTCTTTGGCATGAAACTGTCATGTTCTTTATACTGCTGCCTAGAGGAAACCCATGTGCTTTGATAGTCAATTGTGTGGATAGTATAATTAATTATCTACAATGAAAATGAAAAAAAAGTGTTGAAGTTAAAGAGATAATCATCTCACCTTCACAGAGAGGAAGGTGAAGGAGTAAATGGTGGGGGTAAACATTTTCATCAGAAAACAACACAAATGGGAAAATAAAGACCTTCAAATTCTTTTCCATGAAACATTGCTCTAATAACTTTGACCTGGCAAACTTTCAAAGCAGCATTACCAATCACCTAACAGAAAATTTTCATTAACATACCCATGAGAGTTTTAATTTAATTTAATTTAATTTAATTTAATTTTTAAAGACTTTATTCATTTGAGACACAGAGATACAGAGAGAGAGAGCATGAGCAGGGAGAGAGGCAGAGGGAGAAGGATAAGCAGGCTCCCCACTGAGCCAGGAGCCCGATGTGGGGCTCCATCCCAGGAACCTGGGATCATGACCTGAGCCGAAGGCAGATGCTTAACCATCTGAGCCACCCAGGCGCCCCAAGAGTTTTAATTTTAAAGTAATATAAATTCTTGATGAATTCAGCAAGACTAATTAAGGTGCAAAAATACCTCTCTGAGTAGCTAAATGAGCTAACCTTCTATAAGATGTTATGTTTACTAGACAATTTAATGTTAGAAGACATCTCCTTTAAATGAAGGGTTTTTTGTTTTGTTTTGTTTTTTTGCTTTTAGTATACTAGTACTTAAGTCATTTTTCCTGACAATAATTGAACATCATGTTTAGTTGTCTATTGAGACTTCTCTTACTTTGAGATAATAACAACATATCAGTAGCAACTTTCTATTTATTGTGATAGAGGTGTTTGCATTGAAATCAATCAAAAGGAGTTTCAAGAACACCTGTTAAGAAAAGATGGATAAAGAACACTGCTTTTTCAGAGCACTTAAAATTATCTGAAATGTGGCTACTCTTTTTGGAAAGGATGATTGAGAATTGGGGAGGGGGGAAGTATCCCTTTCTATTCTAAGAAAAATATCTAGAAAATACAAAAATCAGAGGAAATCTGCACCAAACTGGAAACTAAGGAATAAACCCATAAAACTGACACTAACTTAAAATACTTTCTGCTAGAATCAATGTGGACAGGGCATGAATAAAGAAGAATCTATTTGTAAATCACTGGCTCTAAAGAGGATTATCTCATAGGAAATATGCAGTTGATATCCTGGAGGATGTAACCCTTTCAGGATTTGGAGAAGTAAGCTGTGAAACTGAGCAGTCAAACCCCATGTAGGCCCCATTGAGTCACATGGATCCCGTATCCCATATGTCATAATGGTACTGGAGCTGGGAACTCAGAAAGGTAAAAGGAACAGAAAAGCTGCATGCAGTAATGATGACTGCTGTGAATTGGCAGAACACTCCAGTCACTTCTAAGATGAAATTGAACTGGGGTTTCAGGACCTGTTGATCTGGAATATGGGTATCCTGATACTGAGTGGGAGGCTCTATTGACTGGAAAGTTGGTTTTGTTGACTGGTCCAAAAATATAAGACTGTTGGTGCACCTGGAAGAAGGCTGGGTCTCAACAAATCTAGCTACTGATGCAGAGGCTTTTCTAAAAACAGAAGAGAAAGCATGCAGAGGTGAAGTTAACCTGCTGAGATTATTCATAGCCTTAGTGGCCCCACTCCTCTTATACACTATGTTAACACATAAGCAGCATGCCCTCCAGTTTGAGCTTTAAAAGAATTTCTCTAAGGGCGCCTGGGTGGCTCTGTCGGTTGAACATACACTCTTGGTTTCAGCTCAGGTCATGATCTCAGGGTTGAGAGACTGAGCCTGGGGTCTGGCTCTGTGCTGAGCACAGAGTCTGCTTGAGATTCTCTCCCTCTACCCCTCCCCCTACTCATGCGCAGACACACTCTCAAATAAATAAATAAAATCTTTGAAAAAAAAAAGGGATTTCTCTAACAGCATACAAGTGGAAAATGAGGAAGCCTAAAAATCCCCTTGCCCTGTTTTTGTGAGGAAATACTAGACATAGATGGCCTTGCCATCTTTGAAAAATAAGGAAATTCAAAGAGAGGCCTATGAAAAGACTTCATAATAAAATTGAGCACAAAGCATTCAAGATACAGAGAGAAGAAAAATTTAAGAAATAGACTTTATTTTTTAGGGCAGCAAAATTGAGCAGAAAGAATAGAAATTTCCCATATACCTCCTGCCTCCACACATGCATAATCTCCCCCATTAACAACACTCCCCACCAGAGTAGTACATTTGTGACAATCAGTGAACCCACAATAACACATTATTATCACCCAAAGACCATAGTTTACATTATTCTTGGTGGTGTACATTCTGTGGGTTTGAAGAAATATATAATGAATGACATGTTTCCATCATTATGATATCACAGAGTATTTCCACTGCCTTAAAAATCCTCTTGTGTTCTGCTTATTCATCACTCCCCACACCCCTGCATCTCCTGGCAACCACTGATCTTTTACTGTCTCCTTAGTTTTGCCTTTTCCAGGTGTCATAAAGTCGGAACCATATAGTATGTAGCCTTTTCAGATTGGCTTCTTTCAGTTAGTAATATATATTTAAATTTCCTTCATATATTTTCTTGGTTTGATAGCTTATTTATTTTTAGAGCTGGACAATATTTTATTGTCTGGTTGTACCACAGTTTATTTATCCATTCACCTACGGAAAAACATTCTTGGTTGCTTCCAGGTATTGGCAATTATGAATAAAGCTGCTACAAACATCTAAAACCATATTCTTGAAAAATATTTTATACATACAGCAAAAAATTTCAGATTCTATTTGCTTTATCTTTTCGACAATAGAAGAAAACATAGACTATATAAGGTGAGAGATAAAAGGTAAGAAGGGAGATTATTAAAATGGAACCATCTGAGAGGAAACAAGTTTGAAGAGAACATAGTAATAGAAGGGAATAATGTTATGAAGTTACAGAAAATTTTAAAATGTTTTAAAACCAGTTAAGAACAGAAACTATACAACAGACAACTGAATGAGTATTATAGATCTCAGAATGTGGACAATAATAATAAAAACAACAATTTAACTGAGCAGGAAAAAAGATGAGTTATGTGGAAAATAGCATAGAATTGCTGAAGAAATCAGAACATATTAAAAATGATACTAAAACACAAAGTAGAAGATATTTCAGAGCTAAAGATATAATTTGATGGTTAACAAAATTTATAGAATTAGTTTTAAGACTAAGACATGGATATAGTAAAGCTATTGAAATTTAAGCAAAAGGAATTCAACAAGCATTCCAGCAAGAAATAGTGAATAAATAACACTTTTCTTGCCAAGGCAACAGTATACTCAGATCTGTCTTCTACGGTTGTAGAAAAGAGTAAACAGTAGCTAGCCTTTTTTTTCTCCTTCTTGTTCCATTATGGAAAATTTCAAATATATACAAAAGTGGGGAAATTTGTATAATAAACCCATATATACCCATCCCCAGCTCAACATTTAGCAACTCATGCCAACCTGGTTTCATCTGTATCTCTACCCATTCCCCTCTTCCCCAATCTTAGAAGCAATTCTAAGACATTGTGTGAGTTTATTCATAAATACATCATTACATAGTGTTAAAATATAAGTACTCTTTTTTTTAAAAAACACAACTACAAACCATTACCACACCTTAAAAAAATACCTTTATAATGTCATTTAACAGCCAAACAGCATATAAATCTTACCCAATTTTATATATTTACTTTTGTTTTGTTCAAATCAGGATCCTAAATACATTCACAAATTGTTTGGTTTAGTCTCTAAAGTATAATTTAGTCTCCTCCCATTCTTTTTTCCTTATAATTTATTTGTTGAGGAAATAGTTACTTCTCCGTTCTATACAGTTGGAGGGAGAACATTGTAATTTAAAAACTCTAAATTTATGATCCATGTATCTTTCCCAAAATGCAAGCAAACAACAAAATCTATGAAAATAAAGAATCTCAAACTGGAGATGTTGTGATATAGAACTGTCTATGAAAAAGGATTTAAGCCTTAAAATTACAAATCTACCTTACAAAGTAGAATGAAAATGTCATGACTCATTCTTAAATTCAAAGATGCATAATGTCTGAGTCTGTAATCCTAGATGATTTCAACAAAACAGTATCCCAAAGATTTTGGACTATTGTGTTTTCATTTTCATTTGTCTCCATATATGTTCTGATTTCCTCTTTGTTGATCCATTGGTTGTTTAGTAGCATGTTGTTTAGCCTCCATGTATTTGTGTTTCTTCCAATTTTTTTCTTGTAATTGATTTCTAGTTTTATACTGTTATGATCTGAAAAGATGTTTGATAGGATTTCAGTCTTCTTAAATTTATTGAGACCTGTTTTATGGCCTAACATGTGATCCATCCTGGAGATTGTTCCATGTGCATTTGAAAAGAATGAACATTCTGTTGTTTTGGGATGCAATGTTCTATATATATATCTATCAAGTCCATGTGGTCTAATGTGTCATTCAAAGCCATTTTTCCCTGTTGATTTTCTGTGTGGATGACCTAGCCATTGATAAAAGTGAGATGTTAAAATGCCTACTACTATTGTATCATTGTCAATTTCTCCTTTATGCTTATTTATATTTGCTCTATGTATTTAAGTGCTTCTATGTTGGGTGTATAAATATTTACAATTGTTATATCCTCTTGTTGGATTGATCCCTTTATCATATGTATATACCCTCCTTTTATCTCTTGCTGCAGTCTTTGTTTTAAAGTCTATTTTGTCTACATATTTCTATCCTGGCTTTTTGTTTGTTTTCATTTGCATGGAATATCTTTTTCTTTTTCCATCCCTTCTCTTTCAGTCTGTATGTGTCTTTAGGTCTGAAATGAATCTCTTATGGGGAGCATATGTATTGGTCTCTCTCTCTCTCTTTTTTTTTTTTTTATCCATTCAGTCACCCTTCATCTTTTGTTTGGAGCATGTAGCTTTGAAATAATTATTGATGAGTATGTACTTATTGCCATTTTGTTAATTGTTTTGTGGCTATTTTTGTTCTTCTCTGTTCCTTCTCTTGCTCTCGTCCCTGTGGTTTGATGGTTTAATTAATTTTGTTTTTTAAGATTTTATTTATTTATTTGACAGAGAGAGACAACACGAGAGAGGGAACACAAGCAGGGGGAGTGGGAGAGGGAGTAGCAGGCTTCCCGCGGAGCAGGGAGCCCGATGCGGGGCTCGATCCCAGGATCCTGGGATCATGACCTGAGCTGAAGGCAGATGCACTTAACACCTGAGCCACCCAGGCGCCCTGGTTTACATTAATGTTATGTTTGGATTCCTTTTTCTTTATTTTTTTTAAAGATTTTATGTATTTGTCAGAGTGAGAGAGAGAGAGAGAGCACAAGTAGGGGGAGCATCAGGCAGAGGGAGAAGCAGGCTCCCTGATGAGCAAGGCAGACACTTAGCCAACTGAGCCACCCAGGTGTCCCCCTTTTTCTTTATTTTTTGTGTATCTATTATTTTTTCTATTTGTGGCTACCATGGGTAATATATAATAACTTATGTGTACTGTAGTCTATATTAAGTTGGTAGCACTTAAGTTCAAACACATTCTAAAAGCATTAAATTTTTAGTCCCCCTCCATGTTTTATGTATATGATGTCCACTTTTTACATCTTTTTATTTTATGTATCCCTTGACTAATTTTTATAGATATAATTGATTTTACTACTTTTGTGTTTAACTTCCATGTTACCTTTACAAGTGATTAATCTACTACCATTACTATAAGTTTACTTTTAGCAGTGAAGTTTTTCCTTTCATAATTTTCTTGCTTCTAGTTATGGCCTTTTCTTCCCACTTAAAGAAGTCTTTTTAACATATCTTATAAGGCTGGTTTCATGGTGATGAGCTCCTTTCACTTTTGTTTGTCTGCAGAACTCTTTAGCTCTCCTTCAATTGAATTATAACCTTGTGGGTGAGTATTCTTGGTTACATTTTTTTCCCTTTAGTACTTCGAATATATCATTCCAATCCCTTCTGGTCTGCACAGTTTCTGCTAAAAAAATCAGCTGATAGTTTTGTGATATTTTCCTTGTGTATGTTTTCTCTTGATTCTTTTAAGATTATCTCTTTATCATTAATTATTGAAATTTTAACTATTATTATTTTGGACCTCCTTGGGTTCATCTTGTTTGGGACTCTGTGTTTCCTGGACCTGGATGTCTGTTTCATTCTCCAGATTAGGGGAGTTTTCAGCTATTATTTCTTTAAATAAGTCTTGCATCCTTCTTTCTATCTTCTTCTGGGATCCCTTATAGTGCAAGTGTTATTATGCTTGATATTGCAGAGGTCTTTTAGCCTATGCTTCTTTTTAATTATTCTTTTTTGTTTTTGCTGTTCAGCTTGGATGCATTCCACTACCCCGTCTTCCAGATCGCTGATCCATTTTTCTGCATCCTCCAATCTGTTACTGATTCCCACTAGTGTATTTTCCATTTCAGTTATTGTATTCTTCACCTCCAACTGGTTACTTTTTATATTTTTTTGTCTTTTGGTTGAAGTTGTCACTGAATTCATTCACTCTTTTCTCAAGTGAATATCTTTAAGACCATTACTTTGAACTCTTTATCAGGTATATTGCTTATCTCCATTTCATTTAGATTCCGTGTGTGTGTGTGTGTGATTTTGTCTTATTCTTTCATTTGGGACATATTCCTCTGTCTTCTCATTTTGTCTAGTTCTCTGTGTTTGTTTCTATGTATTAGATAGGTCAGACATTTCTCCTGGTCTTGAAAGTACTGGCCTTGTATAGAAGAGGTTCTGTTGTCCCCTGTAGTGTAATGCTCCTGATTACAGAACCAGGTACTCCAGATGTGTCCCCTCTGTGGGCTGCATATGCCCTCTCCTTGTGGCTGAGCCATGATTGCTGTGGGCACACTGGTGGGGTGGGGTTGGCCTTTAGCCTTAACTGGCTGTAATAACCCTCTTTGCCCGCTTAGATGCAATGGGCAGGGTTTATTCCCATGCTATTGAGAGGCATGGCTGCAGCCACCATAGGCTTGCTTGTGGTTGGGGCCAGCACTCAGCCTAGCTGTCTGCAGTTAGTGTTTGTGACAGCTACACATGCACCCGAGGGCAGGGCTTGCTCCCTGAGCATTCAGCTAAGAGGCCTGGCTGCAGGAAATGCCAGTCCATTGTATGTGAGGTTATCCCTCTCCCTATCCAGGACAGGAGTCACCTTGGAGGGCCACTGGTCCTGACCAGGGCTGCCTACTGGGTGTGGTTGGGCAGGAGCCACTTTGGAAGGGTATCTGTCCTGGCAGGTAGATTGAAAGGGGCAGATCTGCAGGGAAATGCTGGGGCAGGACACACCTTACTAACAGGGTAGATGGAGCACATTAGAACTAGCTCCCACAAGCATCTGGCTATCTAGGATGGGAAGGACAGAAAAATGTTCCCACCAGCACTTTTGTTCCCAGACATATTTCCTGAAAATCCCTGCCCCTCCAGCTTACAATCTAAGATTAATCAATAAATCTCCTTAAAGTATACTCCAGGTGCTTTTCAGATTACTGCTTCTGTGCTGTGTGTTCAGCAAAGTTATTTAGCATGCTGTCTCTTTAAGGGTGGGGATTTGGTTTTATACATTTTAGGGACTTGTCTTCTCAGTGCAGGTTCCTAGGGCCAGAGGTGGAGTCTGACCTTCTTTCTCCTCTGTCCTTACAATGGCCCTTCTATTTGTAGTTAGTTACACCTGGGGTTTGGTTCCTGACCACATCTTTGCCCTTCCTCCTCTTTTGATGTGACCTTTTCTCTATGACCAACTGTGGAAGATCTGTTCTGCCAGTTTTCAGGTCATTTTCAGAGTCAGTTGCAATAGATGTAGTTGTTGCCTCATTGTGTCCTTCGGGGATGAGATGAGCTCAGAATCCTCTGATTCCACCATCTTCCCCCTCTGACTCTGAAGGGTTATTTATTATCTTCCCAGTATGAATATTCAGATGTGAACTCCAACTGTATTTTTTACCCTTTTACTTTAGGAATGATATATCTTCAGTGTGAGATTTTCAATGTTGACTAAAGAGTGAGTGATCAAGGGGCACCTGGGTAGCTCAGTCGTTAAGCGTCTGCCTTCGGCTCAGGTCATGATCCCAGGGTCCTGGGATCGAACCCCGCGTCGGGGTCCTTGCTCCATGGGAAGCCTGCTTCTCCCTCTCCCACTCCCCCTGCTTGTGTTCCCTCTCTCTTTGTCTCTGTCAAATAAATAAATAAAAATCTTTAAAAAAAAAGAGAATGAGTGATCATTAAAGACACTTCATTTGTGACATGGAGAGTCTTTTATGAAGTATGAATCCTCTGCAAACATTGCTCTACAAGTAATAGATTTCCAGTGTTTACTTCACTAAATTGTTTCATGAAATACATGCTGTACCCCAGGAAGATTCCCTCTCCTGGAAAAAGAACTCACATGGGAGAAAAAAAAAAAAAAAACAACTGTGTCTGTAATCAGTGTGGTGGAACCTTCAGTGGTTATTCATTTTTCAAATGACAAAAGTAAGTTCATACTCACTCAGGGAGGGAAACCATACAAGTCTCTGTAGGAAAGCCTTTAATGCATACTTGTCCTTAGACAACCTCAGAAACTTTATACTGGAGAGAAACCCTATAAATGAATGTGGAATAGCCTTCTTCTGGAGTGTGCAACTACATAGACATCAGAGAATTAACACAGGGAGATAAACTTTATAAATTTAATGACTACAGGGAAGGTGTCAGCTAGAGAGCTAAGCTTCATTCACACCAAAGAATACAGGGTAGAACAACTCTATGTCTGAAATCTGTGTAGAAAGGACTCCATTGATAATTTGCCTTTAAAAAACATGAGCAGATTCACATAGGAGAACCGCCCCCTTCCTATAATTACTGTGAAGGGACCTTCAGTTAAGCTCTAGCCTTGGTGTGTACAAGAAAACTCTGAATTATGATAACATGTAAAATAGGAAAGAATGTAGGAGAGGCTTTATGGAGAGATCGGCACTTTAAGAACATATACTTACCCCCAAAAAAAGATTATAATTTTTTAAAATACTGAAGGATAGGGTGAGGGGAGAAATCATAAGAAGCCCTGGACTTGGGGGCGGAAATTGTAATAAAACATATATTTTAGAAATGTAAGCCTCACAGTGTTGCATTCTTACTCTGTGCCTGGGCAAATAAAAAGATTCAATACATGGAGCCTAGTTTAATAAAGACTGTCAGGTAAGAAGCTAAAAGTTATACAGAGGCTTTAAAATATTTCTGGTGGGTTAGATTTGTTGTCTAGTTTGTCATGGTTAATATTTAGTTTAATTTCATTGTGATTGGAGAATGTTGCCTGTTTCCATTCTACTTTTTAGAATTGATTGAGTTTGAATTGCCATCTTACTAAATGATTTATTTTTATAAATATCTCATAATTACTTGGAAAAGAATAGGTACGCTCTGTTTGATGGGTATGAATTGCTTTATTTTTCTGTTTTGGTCTCTGTCTTTCTCCATTTCGTCCACACACACACACACACACACACACACACACACTTCACACACACACACACACTCACACACAGGCTCCCTTAGTCCAAGCCACTGTTACATCTCAACTTGACTCCTGCAATAACACTTAATCTCTTTGCCCAACATTTGACCCTTTGTATTCTACACGGTCAGAATAATCCTTTTGAAAATGACTCATGTCATGTCACTTCTCTGCTCAAAACCTTCATCTCATTCAAAATAAAATTCAAAGTGCTCAAACAAGGCCTACAATGACTTACACCATCTGGCCCCTGATGACTCGTCTGACTTCTACTTCTTTTCTCCTTTTGCTAACTGTTCTACTCACACCGGCCTCCTTGCCCTTCCTTCACCCTGCCAAGAATAGTATAACCCCAGGTGTTTGCTTGTACCACTCCCTCTCTGCTACACTCTTCCCAGACATGTGTAGGACGTGCTTTCCTTACTTATAGTCTCTACTAACATGTGTCCTTATTCAGGAGTCCTTCCTTTGCCAATCAAATAAAAATAACACCTACCCATCCCTTTACCCTGATTTAATTTTATTCATTGCTCTTAATCACCACCCCAAACACTACATATTTATGTGTTATCTACATATTTATTTGTTATTTAATACCTTTGCTTATTATCTATCTCCCTCCACTGGAATACAAACTACATTGCTATATCCCCAAGTCCTAAAACAGTGCTTTTACTCAATGAATATTTGGTTAATGAATGTCACCCACTCTCATCTTTCACTTTTTCACTTCGCATACAGGTAAAATATCTAACACCCTAATACGAGATACAGGGGGCTTCTAACCATCATCCATTTTGCTTTTACCTTGCAGTCTCCAATTCAGGAGCATACACTCTACTTCAGTACTACTGGCTAAGTAACCTAACTACTACATTGATAGTTGGAAGTATTATTCCTGAAATTTGTCCCTGAGGTTAGCTGCATACTAGTTTCTGGATATATAGTCTTCATCACTCATACTGTGCAGAAAAATGGGGGAAAATAATGGCATGGTTCTGGTGGCATTATGGAGGAACACTGTATATGTTCTTTTCTTCTGGGGAATGTATCCCCAGGATATTTAGTAGATTTTCATTTAATCTCTTATTGAGGGTCTCTTTATTGAGGGCTAGAAGGTTCTGGATTTCTGAACTCCCACTAGGTGGAGCACTTTCCACACCAAGGGGTTCTGGAAACCCTCCCCTGAATCACTAGCTCATACAGTGATGTGTGCATTCATTTGTGCCCTCTGATCTTGAGTGGGATAAATTGGGCCTAAAAAATGAAATGTTCAGCCATTGCAAGTATATTCCCTCGTTAAGCACAAAGATCTGTGAATACTAATTCCTGTGCTTCCTGTTTGAATTGTGTGTGTAGGGCATTCTGCTAGAAGCAGCAAGCACAAATTTTCCATTTGGATCTGATAACTTCTGCAATTGTTGGGAAAAATAACTAAACTAGATTAGTCTAGATTAGTTTTAAAATTTATGTCTCTATTCAGATATCCAGAGTCATCATATGATGTTCTCAAAATCAGGGAGATACTCATGGAGTAAGGCCAATTCTATCCTCTGACATTGAACTGAGAGAACAGTACCTTATTTATGAACTCACTACCCAAGTAACATTTTAAGGCTTGGAAGTAGGCCTGGTCCATCTGTTCAACTAGGTTTTGCCCTTCTTCTTTATCACTTGAAATGATTGAGGCAATGGAAGTTTTCCTAGTGCCACATATTTTTCAGCCACAGCTAAATCCCCAAATGCTTAGCCATTTCTTCTTCAAGGGTATTATATGCCACCATTGAATCCCAGATTGCCTTGACTCTCATGGGATGCAATTTCCATGACCTGAGCTAGAGAAATACACATCTTTATTGCTGATATCTGATTCATAATAGACATTGGAAAATTATAGTCTGTGAGGGTAGACCTGTTGTCCCTAATGCCAACTCACTGTGAAACAGGATGTTTAATGGGATGTTAGCAGTAGTTTCTAGTGAGGCCAAAATGGCAGGGTAGAAAACAATAGATGACAATTTCTCCCATGTTCTAAAGTAAGTTGCTAGACCACCTATACATTTCTTGCATAAGAGGTTTTCAACTTCTGGCTGATTGACCACCTGCAAAAGAGAATAGAGAAGATGGAAGGAAATTGGAGATTGCAGAGAAAATGTCTTTGTAAAAAGTTGTTGAAATGCTATGCATATCCCCACATACAGGATGAAAGGGGGTGGGAATGAGGGGGATTTCAAAGGGATCATTCAGATGCCTGAAAGAACCAAAGGGCAAGAATGGAAGTCACTTGCAGCAGCCCAGTAGAAGGCTGTGATTTCAAGAATAACTGCTTTCTCAAAGATTGATTAAAAATGCGTGTTTCAGCAGGAAGGGAAAAGTGAAGGGGGGGAAATTGGAGGGGGAGAAGAACTATGAGAGACTATGGACTCTGAGAAACAAACTGAGGGTTCTAGAGGGGGGGATGGGTTAGCCTGGTGATGGGTATTAAAGAGGGCATGTAATGAATGGAGCACTGGGTATTATATGCAAATGATGAATCATGGAACACTACATCAAAAACTAATGATGTAATGTATGGTGATTCACGTAACATAATAAAATAAAATAAAAATAAATAACAACAACAACAAAAAAGAAATCCTGAAGGGCACTATTGGATGAGCCCACAAAAAAAAAAAAATGCATGTTTCTTGAGGATATATGCACAGAGAGAGTTGCGTGGGATTGCCTTACTGAGATTATTCCTAAGAGTATAACCTGGAGTTTTGGTAAAATTCCAAAAGAGATCTTAGACGGGCTCAGACTATTGAGAACCAAAATGTGCAGTGGTGGTGATGGGGTTGGAGGGGTCATCAGCAGCAACCCCCTGGAACCTGCTTCAAAGAATTTCAGCAAGACATTCTAAGCAATGAGTATCCTTCATGGAATCCACAAAGCACACTGAAAAGTGCAAGTCAGCACATAACATATAGCAAGCTAAGAGAACTGACTCAACCTTACAGCTCTTTTAGTTGAGGGAGCTATTCTGGGCTCCTTATTAGTCTCTAGCACCTTTCAAACTTCAAAGAGTATTGGCAGGCCAGTGAATTGGTGTGGGGAGAGAGAGAGAGTAGCTTCGAGTGGGACAACAGAGTGAAAGTAACTATGCCCCTTTCTCCTTGAAGTGTTTCCATCTATAGCGCACAGAAGGACTTTGTATTATCTAAAATTGAGCAAGTGAGATATGGGATCTGCCTGAGATTTTGTCCAAGGACAAGGAAAGACCTAGCCCCCCAAGAGTGAATTTTCAGAAGCAGTCATGAAAAAAAAAGTTGCCTTATTTTGCCCTTTTATTCTGCCCTTTGAATGTACCATACATATTTTATATATATATATATACACACACACACACGTATAAACATATATACATATACATTATAATACACATTATATATACATTATATTATATATAATATGTATGCACATTATATGTATATTATATGCATATGTATATACATATACATATCAACATTTTTCATTTTCTTATTCAAATCTGTTATATCCTAAATAGGTTTTGCTTTTATATTCTGATACCTGAGATAGTAATGTGAAATTCAATATGATTATTGTTTTGTCAGGTTTCTTCTACACTAACAAGTTTTTCTTTCTATACTTTAAAGCTGTATTGTTTGGTGCATAAAGGCTTTTGTTGATTGTGCCATCTTAGATCACTTTAATTTCTTTCAATCCTAATTTTCATATCAATATTATCAACTCTGATTTTTTTTCTATTAATAATTTCATTGTGGACGCCTCGGTGGCTCACTCGATTAAGTGTCTGCCTTTGGCTCAGGTCATGATCTCAGAGTCCTGGGATTGAGCCCCTCATAGGGCTCCCTGCTCAGAGGGGCGTCTGCTTCTCCCTCTCCCTCTATCCTCCCCCTGCTCATGCTCTCTCTCTTAGATAAATAAATAAATAATAATAAAATATTTTCCTAATATGTTGTTTTGCATTTCCTTACTTTCAAATTTATGTTATTTTATTTTAGGACAAAATTTGGGTTTGGACATATACACACTTTCCCAAATCTGAGAATCGATATTTAAAATTATAGATATGTCTTATTTCTGCCATGATATTCTAATTTATTTCTCTAGTAGTAAAAACTATCCTTAAGTTTTTAATAGACATATTTAAATATATATTCAGTTATCAATTAACACATCTAATCAGTAACCTCTCCTGTGAATGAGGAAAGACATTTAGTAAATTATTTCTTTTTCTTCTCTATTAGCCTTTCAGATTTTGTAGCAATTGTTCACAATTTTAGTTGCAATATGTTATACTATGTTTTTCCATTATAAATCATTTTGTAATAAAAGCAGTATATTTCATAGCTACAATATAATTATTTGGAATTAATATCTTAGCTTACCTTTCTTTTATCTCTTGGATTTTTGTTTTGTTTTATTTTGACCAATATCAGCAAAACTATTAAAGGCTCATGATTAATAATATTTTGAGGTTTTAAATACATTATGAATATGAATATGAATATGAATGCAAAGTACTGGTCATAAGAGTTGAGGTTTGTATTCATCGTTCCTCACACCTTATAGATATTGGACTGTTTTTTTCTAAAATTTCATGTTTTAGGTTAAAAGTGTAATGTAAGTATGACTTTTTTTTCCTTATGGAAAGAACATATTTTTTTCATTTCTATATGGTTTTGATGATTTCTTTTCTTTATTCAGTTCTTAACTTTGTTCCATCTAGGTGTTTTCTTTTCTTTTTTTTAATGTTGGGCTTTTTTTTTTTCTAATTGTTTCTTCTCCATTATCTCTGTTATCCCCCTCTGGAATGACCATTTTGTAGTTATTAGATATCTTAAATCTATTCTACATATCTCATAGCTTTTCTTTTATATTCTTTTTTTTTCTTTCCCTTTGCACTGTGTTCTGACAGAATTTCATATTTCATCTTTTCAGAGCCCTAACTTAATCTTTTTGTTTTGTTTTTTCCTCTATTTTTTCCCTTCCAGCAATAACCATTATTTTATTCAACCTTTTTATTGATCCTTTAAAAACAATGGTCATGATTAATTTTTGAGAATTCTAATTGAATATGATTGGTCATTGATATTATGAAGGATAGAGTCTAGATTGATCTATACCAGTTGCTAGACTGGGTTTATTTATCTCTCATTATTATCTAATGGCCTAAGGATAGTGCACGTAGATTATGATTATAGGATCCCTGGCTATCATGGTTTGGATTGAGATGTATTTGGTCAAATGGATTCTAGTATGATATGCTCTACGTAGTTGAATTTCAAGGTTTATGAAGAGATCCCAAAATTGCCTGGGGCAATGACTCCACTTTTGACTTTGTTCCTAGCCCCCAGAGTATGAATTTCTGGTGGCAGATTGTTACATTGTTTACACAGAGGGCTGTTCTTTCATTTTTAGCTGGATCAAACTCTGAAGCCAGCAATTCTGAGAGCAGGGGAATTAAACAGATTTGTACAGCATTTTTATTAATGGGTCCACTGATTGCTCCCAGTTCCTGCCCCCAGTTTCTGTTGCCTCATCTTGTACTTATAGTAAGTGTCTTAAAAAACTCACTTTTTGGCAGTTCCATCTTTATAGTATTGTGATTCCTTAAATTTTGCATGGTTTTTCTACCAATCTTATATCACACATGCGTTATTTTTCAGAAATTCTTCAGAATTTGATTTGAGGCAGTCTTCCTTGGTAATCATTAGTATACTGGATTTATTCTTACTTTCATTTATATTTTAACATTTCAGTGGAGTTTGGAAAGAACAAATATACAGATGCCATTCTGGTTTTAGTAACCCAGATTATTGGATTTGGATATCTGATTATTAAAAGCAGATACATCTTTATATTAATGTAAGGTGTTGTGTAATGTTTACAAAATAATCATTTGGGTCAGTTGTGATTCTGATATCCAGTTCTCTAAACTATTTTACTTGCAAATAGTTGAAGTAGGATGTTTTGTTATTTATGACTTCTCATTCTCACATTTGTTAACTTTTACTGAGGAGACATTGAAAATCTGCCAAGATAACACATTCAGAAGCAAAAATACTCAGGAAGAGTATCAGCTGCATTGCCATTGCTTCCTGAATTCCAGATCAAAATATTCAGTCAGATGCTTTCCTCCTACTCAAACAAAGAAGGTTTCCAGGGTGTTTAAGGGGAGAAAATCAATGTTTTTTTGTTTTGTTTTTTGATACTACTAACAAATAATGGCAGTGACTTCTCATATCTGCATCTTATAATTTATTAAAACAAACAAGCATTAAAGATATGAATTAAGGTGTTATTCTACTGGGAAATGGTCATAGCACAGCATCCTAAACAGTTATTCTGTTATCAAGCAGTTGTGTTTGGGGGCAGTCATATCTGCAAAGCTTGTTTTCAAATCATTCTCAAGTGGTAGCTTTTTCTGTCTGTAGCTTTGTGGGTCAGGATCATGGACTCTTACTGATAACCAGGTGTTTTCCACCTTTAACTTTTCCCTTAAATAATAGAAGGATCTTTTATTCCCTTGCTCTACAAAAACATGACCATTTACAGACTTGTTATCTATTAAAGAAGAAAGAAAAATGAATGTGCACTAGGTAATTTCTAAAATATGTCATTCTTTTCCTGGGAGAGACTCCCAGCCATGCAACCTTCAGAATGTAAACAAAAATGAATGAATGATTTAGCAGTAATATTGTTTTCAATTCTGATGTGAGTTAAAAAGTGAAAGTTATTCAGAATATTCTTTCATTCAAATTAATCTTCCCTAGATCCTTCATACATTATTCAGAATGCTGTGGTAGAATGACCAATTCCACATGAATGCTGGATGGTTAATTCTCTTCTAAATAGAGCCTCTGCCAGCTGCATGAATAACCATAACTCAATGACAAATTTTTTAAGTATAAAATATTTTTTAAAAATATTTTTCCTATTCTTTTTTAGTAACTACTTTTATTGCCATGCTGGTTTCTAAGTGGCTGAATAACAGCATAGATTTCTCAAAGAGAGAATTGCCACTCTTCTAGTATTTTTGGACTAGATGATTAATTTTAAATAGTTCATATTTTGTAACCAATTTGTGATCATGGTTATCTGTGTCTCTGGGTGTATTTGAAATATTTATTGATTATGGAAGAAAAAGCAGTGACAAAGTAGTCAGAGTGGAAAGCTGCCTAGCTGCAGAGTCTGAGCTCATTGTATTCAGTCTGGGTGAGACTCAGATGTACATTTGTAGCATTATTCTGATATAAAGTTATAAGAATTGTACTTTGAGAAACATTAAGATACATTGCCTTAAACTTAAATGGGAAAAAGAATCAACTAAATTCTGATTCAACAGGTCTTGGGTCTTCCCCGAGATTCCGAATTTCTTGAAGAGTTCCCAGATAGTAACAATGCTGCTGATTCAGAAAACCACTCTTTGAGTAGCAAAAGGTCCAGAGACTGGTCTTCAACTTCACACATCCAAAATCTCAATTTTGCCAATTCATAGAATTTGATCATGAAAAGACAATTCACAAAAACCAAAGAGATAAGAGGCTGATGTATAAGGCAAATTGCCAGTTTAACTATTGCTCTGGTTCTTAACTCTGAGTGCTGTGAGGTTCACGTATAGAATGTTAGTACTTGGGGGCACCTGGGTGGTTCAATTGGTTAAGTGTCTAACTTAATTTTGGCCCAGGTCATGATCTTGGAGTCATGAAATGAGCCCTGCATCAAGCTCCACACTGGACATGGAGTCTGCTTAAGATTCTCTCTCTCCATCTGCCCCACCCCCACCCCCACTTGTGTTCTTTCTCTCTCTAAAAAAAAAGAATGTCAGTGCTTGAACCCAGTTCCAGGGAATCCTGATTTAATTGGTCTGTAATGGAACTGACATCCAGTGTTAAAATTTCCCAGGTGATTCTAATATTGAGCCACACTGAGGATCACTGATTTACACTGTGATTTATAAAGCTAAGTAGATCAAATACCAATGTTCATTGATCAGCACATTCTTTCCTAAAGACATATCTACATAGGGAGTTAATATGAAGTTGGTGGCTCACCTGCGGAATGTAGAAGTCACAAAAGAAGGGGTTAAATAACCTGAGCAGCTAGCCTCATCAAGTCTGTTAGGTACACATTCACGAGAGTATACACCTGAGAGAGAGAGAGGGGTGTACCAGGAGACCCTTTGGTGGTCTTCTCCAATTACTATATTCTTGCATTCTGAGCTCCCACTTTCTGTACTAAGGCAGACTATCCCACCTCTGTTATTTTCCTTCATTCTTTAAAACATATTTTTAATATTATCTCACACAGACTTTCACTTTATTTGCTTATTTCTGTTTACTTAATCGTATCTTTCCAGCTCCCCCAAATTCTTAGTCCTCTTGATTGAACGTGGACATTCCAACATCACCTCCATGTTTTACTTCATAGTTCATGACTTAGGGTGGATTTTCTTTATATATGACTAGTATTTTCTATTTCCTTCTTTCTGAGTTTCTTCTTTAGAGAGTAAACCTTACTTCTAAGTTGTTGGATACCCCTGCTGACTTTATATTTCCTAAATCTTTTGTTCAGAATCAAGTAGATAAACATATGAAATGCAATATATATATTCTGCTAATTTGAAGACAAAGCTGAAATAAATTGAGTAGAATATATTTTGGTTTAGGGTCATAGATCAGTACTACATTATTCTGCATTTAGGAAAAGTGTTTAACATAAAACTGAAATGATATGTACAAAGGCACTTTCTTACAAAGGCACTTCAACCTGAACACTGGACAGGAGCCAGCAGAGTGTTTGACTTTCTATTTTAAGTGGGAAAATGGTTGACCAAGAATTATTCTTTTTGTGAGGGGGTAAACTTTTACTACCATTAAACTCAATGGAAGTTTTAACAGCATAGCATTTTGAAAACATATAAAAGGAAAGAAGTAATAATCAGAATTTCTTTTGAAGTTTTGTCAGACTAACTGAATTTTCCTCTCTGTCAGAATGATAGGACTGATATATCAGTTGAAGTAACAGCTGTAATTTACCTTGACTTTAAATGAGCTTCAGCTTCTACTTGTTTGGCATACAAATCACAGATTTTTAAAAAGTAGTCTAGACTAGAATCTTACATGGTTAGAGTTTTACTTATCCACACCAGATACCTATCCAAAATTATCTAAGATTTTTGTATCTGTGTGATATATTTGTATATTCTTGACACACAACTGCAGATGAACTACAGCTATCAGATAAATAGAAAGAATATTATATGTGTGTGTGTGTGTCTGTATGTAAATCACAAAGCCAAGAATCTGCAAGTGGAATGTTAGCTTGGCATGGGATATCAGTCCTGACTCTCTGGAGAAGCCATAACATATGGCAATATAGCCCAGAATGGATAGTGTATTAATCAGGTTTCTCCAGAGAAGAGAACCAATAGTATACACATATGATGGAGTGATAGCATTGTTATTTTGCTCCCCTATCTTTTTTTAAGATTTGTTTATTTGAGAGAGGGAGAACACATGAGTAGGGGAAGAAACAGAGAGAGAATCCTCAGGCAGACTCCCTGCTGAGAACAGAGCCCAATGTGGGGCTCAATCACAGGACCTGAGATCGTGTCCTTAGCTGAAGTCAAGAGTCCACTGCTCAACTGACTGAGCCAACCAGGCACCCCATTTTGCTCCCCTATCTTGAGGCCCATCAAAATCAACAAAATCAAAATATATGGCTCATCAGAGAGTGGAGGTGAAGTCTGAATGTGGCCCAGAAAGTGGCGGACATTCTATATATATATGTTACATTGGTTGTTTTTAGCATAGTAAAGATATATATATATATATCTTAAGGAATTGGCTCATTTGATGATTATGGAGGCTAAAAAGTCCCTTGATCTACTGTCTTCAAGCAGAAGATCCAGGAAAGTCAGTGCGGTGGTTCAGTCCCTGTCTGAAGACCTGAGAAGCAGGAGAGAAGATGACATAAGTCCCAGTCAGAGGGCAGAAGACTGATGGCACAGCTCAAGCAGTCAGGCTGAGAAAGTGAATTCTCCCTTTCTCTTCCTTTTTTTTCTATTCAAGTTCTCAGTGGATTGAATGATGCCCACCTATATCAGGGAGGGCAATCTGCTTTACTCAGTCCAGATTCAAATGCTAATCTCATCTGGAAGTACTCTCACAGACACACCCAGAAATATGTTTAGCAAAATATCTGGGCGCTGCCTGACCCAGTCAAGGTGACACATAAAATGAGCCGTCACAGATAGCCATTTCCATCCCAACCCTCCCCAGTGTCCTTCCATTACCTGCTAAGCCCTGGAAGACCTAAAATCAACATCATCATTTCAAAAAGAAAAGAAAAAAAAAAACCCAAAAACAAACAAAAGAAAAAGGAATCTAGGGAGCTATATGGAAGGAAAAACACTTTAAAAGTTCAGAAACCAATTTCTCAAATATAATTGACACAGCAGAGAGATGTGGTTCGGACTTACGCCTCATGTAAATATCATCTGCTTATTTAAGTGTCAACCTTGTTCTCCTGGAAAACTGAATATGCTAAGAGAGGAAAGCAATGTTAGAAATAATAACCTCTTTCAGTAGGATTCTATAGTAATAAAAAAAAGTCCCATCTGTTAATCTCATTTGCTACTCAGAGCATCCCTCTGAAGTGAGATGGCAGTTGGTACTGTAATACCAGGCTTTTGTATGAGAAAATCAGGGTTAATAAATATTAGTTTTTACTGTGCTATAAACAATCAATTTAACATACATATGTTGAATGCCTGATACTTTCTAGGCAGTGTTCAGGCCTCACCCACCCCTGAAATCCAGAGGAACATACAAGAGCTTGCAGGTTGTGCATTCCTATACCTAAAACCAAATAAAGCACAGCAATAAGGCTGGGGAACTCTCCCCTTGGAGAACATGTTTCAAAATACCAATACTTTACTTCAACTTATTAATTCCACTTGTAAAAATTTTATGTCTAAGTTCAACATTTGCAAATCAAAATTTATTTTGATCAAAACCCACATGGGTTTCCATGTATGGGACATTCCATAGTTTTTCTATGCCCTATGTTTCCCCTAGATTAAGAACATCTAAAAAAATATGCTCATACATTAGACCTTTCAGAATGATGACACTCACTTTTAGGGAAAATTCTAACTGAATCACGGTTAGCTTTCAGCGTTTTCCCAGATTTAAATGCAAGTTTCACGAGATTTAGAAAAATATACATATTATCATTTGGAGGATAATGCAAGTTCCTTATTTTATTTTATTTATATAAAATATATATATTTGTTGTTTTGGTGGGTTTTAAGATAGAGCAAAATAAAAATGCCTTTGCTCCATCATCTTAAAGCAGAATTTAGTCCTTTATTCTTAATGGATCACTGTAAATGGTATAAAGTTAATAAATATCTATAGAATCATAGAATGATTCTTAAATCATTCCCTTAAAACTGTGATACAACAACACATATATGATCACCTGATTTATGGCAAAGGGACCATATAGTATAGTGGAAAAAACCTGATCTTTTCAATAAATTGTCAATTAGATATAAGAGAAATTAATCTGACCCCTAGCTCATACCATATATATAAATGAACTGCAGATAATTTCAGATCTATATCTGGTAAGTAAAATATAGAACTTGCAGAAGAAAATATAACAAAAATTTTCCTGACTTTGGACTAGGCAAGTATTTCTTAAATTGGAAACAAAGAGCACTAATAATTAAAGAATAAGAAAAGATAAACAGGACCATATTAAGATGGTTCATCAAAATACACCACAAAGAAAGTGAAAAGGCAAGGTCCAGACTGGGAGAAGACTATTTATTTGGGCTGTGGGCTATAGTTTGCTAACCCCTGGTCTAAAAAACGGAAGCCAATGAAAGAGAAGGCTAAGAGACAAAAGCATTTTGTCAAAGAAAGATGTTTCCATACTAAACCATTGGAAGACAGTCAGACTGCAGAAGGACTGACTCATCAAATACAAGCCCATTAGGTATCTCAATGGAAAACAAAACTGAAAATTTCCAGTTACCGATTTTATGTCCAGTCTGTTTATGGTGGGAAAGTAGCATTTTTCCCCCTCAAAGGAATATCGTATCTGCAAAGAACAGGACATATCTTAAGAAAAATCAGCATTGCAAAATTCAGGGTTAAGTTGTTTTGTTAGAGTATAAAATACTTAAGTTTTCATTTATTTAAGGGACTTCAGTTATTCAGGTGACTTTGTTTGGAATGCAAAATGCAGATTCTTGATTGGAATGCGATGTGCACACTTTTCCTTAATGGCAGCAAGACAAAATGTCAATTTTGCATCCACTTATGAAGGGTCTCCATAGCAAAATGTCAGTTCATAGAGATTATTATAAAAGGCATAATGGTTTTAGGTATATTTTTAGGCATTTTTAAATACTTCGCTTCATCAAGTATATAGGTGTATTAGTTAAGATGTTTTCACTATAAAGAAAAGAAAATTCAATTCAGACCAGTTTAAACAATATTGAGAGTTCTGTAGAGGTCACTATTAACAGAATAAATTCAGAGGTGGTTCGGGAAGCCAGTTCGTTTCTCTGTTTTTCTGTGGCTCTGCCTTCTCTGTGTGTTGGTTTCATCATCAGTCTCTTTACAAGATGGCTACTCTACTCCTTGTTTCACATTTATAACTAGATCAAAGGCAGAGAGAGTGACTTTCAAAATTGGGTCCATAATTAAAGTTGCTATCCCAGGAGCCATCCTCAATCCTGCTCTTATATGTCTTTGGTCTGAAATCAATTATTCACCTATTTCTTGAGCAAATCCTAGTTATAAGGGGAATGGCCCTGGTATAAGCTTCCCATCCCGAATGAATCACTGGGCAAGTAGACTGTGGTTACCCTGAGTATCTTGCCCAGTGCTTCTCAAAGTGTGAGCTCTGAACAAGCAGTGTCAGCAGCACCAGAGAATTTATTAGAAATATGATTTCCAGGGCCTCATTCTAGATCAACTGAATTAGGAGCTCTGAGGATGTGCCCCAGCAATCTGGATTTTGTTGATCCCTCCAGGAGACTCTATGCACACTAAAACTTGAGAACCACTGTTTTTGACTAATCAGAGTCTATATCTAGAGCTGGAGTCAAACAATCAAATTACACAGCTACTAATTAATTGGAGAAATGTGAAATGTATAATAGATATAGCATAAAGTCAGTCACACACAAAGCATATAAAGTATATCTATTTGATAGGGAAAATTTTTCAAAAGCTGTAAATTATTAAAGTTGTAAAATGTCATATCTTGGAGTATATATGTATTTTTAAAGGTTTATTTATTTGGGAGAAAGAGAGAGCATGAGTGTGGGAAGGGGCAGAAGGAGAGAATCTTCAAGCAGACTCCCCTTTGAGCCCAGTGCCCATAATGGGGCTCAATTCCACGACCATGAGATTATGACTTGAGCCAAAACCAAGAGTCTGGTGCTCAACGCACTAAGCCACTCTTGGAGTGTATTTTAAACAAGATAAATTGTTATCTCATTTATTTTGATTGGTTTCTTTTTCATATTTTGAATTGTGATCCTTTTAGGTGATTATAGAAGTTACTTTATTTAATCATGACCAGTTTTTTTTTTTAAATATATTAGACTTATTTATTTATTTATTTATTTATTTATTTATTTATTTATTGCGGGGGATGAGGAGCAGAGGAAGAGGGAGAGAGAGAATCTTAAGCAGTGCCCCAATGTGGGGCTCCATCTCACGACCCTAAGATCATGACCTGAGTTGAAATCAAGAGTTGGGCACTTAACTGACTGAGCCACCCAGGTGCCCCTTTTAATGTATTAGAGTTAATAGAATAAAATAGTAGAAAATAGAGTGCAGCAATTTGAAATTTTGATTCAAATGTATATCTGCATGTATAAATATGTATATGCTACTAGGTTGTAATATAAGATATTTAACAACTGACTGGGGGCAAACTGCTGTAGCTTACAGTTTGTCAGTTTGCATAGTGTAAATATTATACGTCCCCCTTGCCCATAACAGATGTCAGGCTATCAGTGTGACTCCACTGAAGGTAGATTTGGACAAGATGCACAATGAACAACATTATAATGTATTTCAGTCACAAAGGTATATATAAATAGCCTCAAGAGCATATAGTAAAATGTAGTAATTAGAAATTGTTAAGTTTAGAGTATTTATTACCTTAATTTTTAATATGTATTTGATTTTAAGTTATATAATTCAATGTTTAATAATGGCTATCTTTAACAACATTCCTGAAAAGTTAATAATGAGCTCTCATGAGCTGGTAGGAGCCAGCTCAAGCACACAATTAGACTGTGCCAGAAAGTTTGAAAGCCAGTGGTTTAAGCCATTCCCCATGCTTTTGCTGACTCAAAATGTTGAGAGAAAATGGCAAATGTAATAAGTTATTTCAAAACTTTTATCCTTTCTCTCGGCTACCTAAACTTCTCTATTAAAAGAAGAAAATCTGATTTCCATCCACTCCTCTTTTCCATAATCACATTATTTTCCCCCTAAAAATTGGCAACTATATCCATCTTCAAACTAATATACCTGATGAATTGGATTTGGACACTGAAAGGAAAAGAGGAGTTGAAAACCATCTCATATCCAAAGACTGGTGTAATTTCGTGTCATTAACTTCAATGTGGAGACAGGAATAATAATAATTTAAATTCAATTGGCTAGATCATGTTCACCATTCTAAGGATTCCTTCAAAATAAGATTTTCTTTTAGTAATCTTTAGCTCATGATGATATATTATGTAAAATAAACAAATACTAATTAAATCCATTCTGCCTACATATTGTTTCTAGTATTTCATGTAAAGATTATCAGAGGAAATACCTTATTCAGGGAACAAAATTTCAAATGTAACAATAGAATAATTGCCATATAAATTTTTTCTGTAGCACTTTTCCTCGGAGTTTTTTTGAGCATGTTAATAATAAAATGAGTGCAAATTTATTTGTGAATGAAATTTAATTTCCACTTAAGCTGCTGGAAAACATCATAATCCTTTCCCTCAAGGCACAACTTAAGTCCTATCTTCTTTGCAAAATCATTCCTAAAGACTTGCCCCAGTTTATTTACTTTTTCTTTGATATCTACTATACATATTTTCTTTCTGGCAAAAATTGGAAAGCCATTGTTCTCTCAATACCATCTTACTTTCATTAAATTTTAAGATCCATGAGAACAGAATCTTTTACTTTATTTTTATCCTGTGTAACCTCTACCAGCATTAGGAACATAGTAGTATTCAAAGCCTTTTAAAGTTTATTAGAAAGAAGTGTAAGGTTCTGCACATGGGTCTAGACAGTCACCTCCCACTAATAATATAAATAATATATTAGTATCATTACTTAGTGTTTAATAATACTAGCACTGTTCCACATATTTTACATGGATTATTTATGTAATTCTTACCACAAACTTTAGGTACTAGAAAGAAAATTATCCCGTGATCATATAGTTTAAGGACTAGCATCCAGGAAGTTTGGGTCTAAAATCTGCACCCACAGTCATTTACTCTACCGTCTTAGATATAGAAATGATTAAGCAGTAGCAGCAGGTTTCAAAAATCTGCCAACAAAAATTCCAACACTGATGGACTTCAGTGCTTTTAAGATTATATAAAAATGGAATTTAGAGTTTTGGAAGTTCTCTAAGTGTAACCCAGTAAATGATATGAGAATGGCAAGTGTGAGACCAAATACATGAGTAGGTATGAGAATAAAATACGTTTGATTTCAGCTCCTTAGAAAGTAAAAACCAATAGATTTATGGTCATTCATTGAAAATTTACTATGAAGACAGGAAGCATTTGTAAGATTGGACATGACATTTTAGAACTACAGTTCATGTCTTTGGCAGAGCCTAACCCAGAGGACCTGAGCAAGAGCTAAGATAAGCTGAGCTTTGTGTTGGGCCATCCTTTCAAGGCTCTGCCTTACTCAGGTCTGAGAAACTTAATTATCTTTCATCTTTAATATAATTTCTAAGAGGGCACCTGGGTGGCTCAGTCGTTAAGCGTCTGCCTTCGGCTCAGGCCACGATCCCAGGGTCCTGGGATCAAGTCCCACATCGGGCTCCCTCCTCGGGGGGAAGCCTGCTTCTCCCTCTCCCACTCCCGCTGCTTGTGTTGCTGCTCTTGCTATCTCTGTCTCTGCCAAATAAATAAATAAAAGCTTTAAAAATATATATGTATATATATATATATATAATTTCTAAGAAAAACTGAAAGAGGCTTTCTGAAACATAGTTAAATGATTTATATGAGGAATTCAGTACTAGAAACCAAGAGAGTCCTGTGTGATTTTTTTTAAAGGATATCTTTTTATTTAAAATAATGATTTGAAAATCCCAAAGGATCAGGGTGATAATCATATAATGCACTATTGTACTGCTTCAGCTATTTCTTAAAGAAGATAACCTGAAAATAAAGACAACACAAATGCAAGTTCTTGGCCTCAATGAAGTCATCATTTTTTAAAAAAAATTTATTTATTTATTTGAGAGAGAGAGAGAGTGGAGGTGGAGGGGCACAGAGAGAGGGAGAGAGAGTCTTAAGGAGACTCTGCACTGAGCACAGAGCCCATCGCGGAACTTGATCTCACAACCCGGAGATCACAACCTGAGCCAAAACCAAGGGTTGGATGTTTAACCGACTGTGCCACTCAGGTGCCCCATTATTTTTCTTTATATTATTTAGAATAATTATTTAGAATCATTTTCCCCTTGTAAGAAGTTAAAATTTTCATTTCCTGCCACAAATTTTATTGGGTCATCTGAAAGTTCTATGACATCCCAAATAAGAAGACAAATATAATCCAACCTCTTTCTGAGAAAAAAAGTTTTTTTGAGTGCTAATAGTGTCCAGTCCTTATCCATTTAGCAGAATCAGAACTCATCCAATATAGAGTAAGGCAACACAAGATAGTGCCTGTGAGCAGTTGGGACTGGAGTCAGGTAATCTTAAATTAGAAACTCAGCTTTTCTTTTTTTTTTTTTTAAAGATTTTATTTATTTATTTGAGAGAGAGAGAATGAGAGAGAGCAAGCACATGAGAGGGGGGAGGGTCAGAGGGAGAAGCAGACTCCCCGCCGAGCAGGGAGCCCGATGCAGGACTCGATCCAGGGACTCCAGGATCATGACCTGAGCCTAAGGCAGTCGCTTAACCAACTGAGCCACCCAGGCGCCCAGAAACTCAGCTTTTCTGATTATTAGTTGAGTGGCCTTCAGCTACCTAATTTTTCCTAAGCCCTACTTTCCAATCTCTGACATGGATATGAATGGAAATATTGATGCAGGGGATCATTGCAGGAAATAGATGATCTAATAGACATGAGGTGCCAAGTGAAATAAATGGAAGTGACAGTGGTATAATGTAAAGTCAATGTTCTGCTTTTCATTCATGTATTATTCACAGCATAAGTGATCACAAGAACATTTTTCAAATTTGAATTGGCATGGTGGTCATTTTGCTCAATTCTTTATGTGTTGACATCAATAAGATACTATTTTAAAGTATTCAAATAGTTTTTCAAAGGGAGGGGCTTTTAAGCATAGATAGACACCTTGTATTTTCCAGACTACATATTCCCACAGTTATTTAGGAGGTACCTACTAACTATTCTATTTTAGTCCTTTGTATGAACTTAAGATTTTCTTTCTATCCTGGAATGTTAAGAGAAAAGAATTTAAGAAACATTTAAGTATTAAGAAAGAGGAAAGTATTTAAGAGAAGAAATAAGTCCAATGAACTTTGTGTTTGTGTGTGTTTTTAATGTGGCATAAAGTGTTCATAACAAGATCAAAGATCTGTCTATTCAAATGTACTTCAAAAAGAACTCTGAAAAACAAATATACGTTATTTTTAATTATCTAAAACATTGCCCAATAATTGAGATTAAAGTGTGAAACAGAATAGCAGCAAGGGATTAAACAGTAACTTCATATCACCTAAAGGGAAAGTGGACAATTTAGTGAAGATATGACTGGATAACCCCCCCCGCCCCCTTCACTGAGGTTTTCTTTCCATCTCCAAGGGCCTTTCTCCCAATGACCTTTGTGAAAAAAAAAGCTCAGTGACATTGCCTGCAGAAATCATCGCTGCTTCTAAAGTCAGTCATAGGTTATGCTTCAAGTCAAGAAAACACGTTGCTCTCAATCACACCTCAGCATGCGATCTTCAGAAAGCCTCACCTTCCTATAAATGCAATCCCATCTCTTATAGTCAGACTGAAATACAGACAGTGCCCAACTTCATATGGTTTGACTTACAATTTTTTGACATTATGATAGTGCAAAAATAATATACATTCCATAGAAACTGTATTTTGAATTTTGATCTTTTCCCAGGCTAGCGATATGCATTTTGACTTATGACATTTTCACTTTACAAAGGGTTTATCAGGATGCAACCCCATTGTAAGTCAAGGAAGATTTGTATTTCAATGAATTCCTCAAAGGAAATGTTACTTATGGCTCTAGTTTCATGGATGTTTTCAAGGAACTGTGGGGTTTTTGTTGTTTTGTTTTTAAGAAAAGAAATAGGATGCTAAGATATCAAAAAAGGAAACAATAAATTTGATAATCACATATAGATATATGCAGCATATATTAAAATATGTATGTTATTTATAAATATCTTAAGTAGGATGGTTTTTAAAAATTTTTTAAAAACTATTAACTTGGTCTCAGGTATGTATCTTATTTGTATAATTATTAACTACTATCATGTTTCTTTATATTAAAAAAATGATACCACTGTGCTGTGGCAATAGGTCTTTGGATGGATGCAAATTCATCTGCGGTTCCCTTTAGTCAATCTAATGACCAATAGGGATAGGAAATAATCACATTCTGTAGATGAAAAGGCAGAATTGAAGGGAAGGGAGGCATGCTTAGCAAGGAAAGGAGTAAAGCCCTCTGACCCACTCAAGGCCTCATTAATATTGTGTATCTTTATCTGAGCTACTCTACAACTATGCTTTATTCTCCTGGGGAAAAAAATAAAAAGAAAAGTACAGAAACCCAGGTATTCTCTTGGCTTACTAGTTAATATAGGGCCTCTCCCAGACATTGCATTTGATAACTTATAGTCCCTGGCAACCATGTTGAGCTATAATATTACCTAGCAGAGCAAATAGTAAAGAACAAAAATGTCACATTAAGATTCCCAGAAGACTGCTTTATTTCTTTGTTATTATTCCCGCATGTTCACAAACCCTATATTATAAGCTGATGGCTGGTGAGTCTTTGTTTTGTCCTGTCAGCCAGAGTTTTGACATGATGACATACGACTGGCAGTGTTGTGTTCTTGTAAAGGATGGGGGCAGAAGGCCATTCCAAGATAAAGATAATGAGGAGATTAAGAAATTGGCTTTTAACTCAAAATGCCATTTTGTGTAGCATTTGTACTTTGTCAAAATTATTTTTTTTCCACAACTAGAAAACAAACAAACAAATTAATTCAGCACACATTGTATAAACTTGGTACAATAAACAATCTAGAGTACATAGTATGATGTATCCATTAGTTCAACAAATATATATTAAGTGTCTAGTTTGTGCTCGACACTGTTTATGGCATTGGGGTAAACAAAACACCTACTTCATGCACTTTTAAATCCAGTGGAGGAAAACAGACATTTAATAAACATCTAAACAAATATACATGTACTATGTTAATTGGTGATAAGTGCTTGGAAGATATATAAAATATTAGTAAGGGGGTAGAGAGGGACAGGTAGTGATAATATTTCTTTTTTTTTTTTTTTTTAAGATTTTTTATTTATGTATTTGACAGAGAGACACAGCGAGAGAGGGAACACAAGCAGGGGGAGTGGGAGAGGGAGAAGCAGGCTTCCCGTTGAGCAGGGAGCCCGATGTGGGACTCGATCCCAGGACCCCGGGATCGTGACCTGAGCCGAAGGCAGACGCTTAACGACTGAGCCACCCAGGCGCCCCAAGTCTTGGCTATTCTTTTTTTTTTTTTTAAAGATTTTATTTATTTATTTGAGAGAGAGAGACACAGTGAGAGAGGGAACACAAGCAGGGGGAGTGGGAGAGGGAGAAGCAGGCTTCCTGCCAAGCAGGAAGCCAGACGTGGGGCTCGATCCCAGGACTCTGGGATCACGACCTGAGCCGAAGGCAGACGCTTAACGACTGAGCCACCCAGGCGCCCCGAGTGATAATATTTCTTGTTCAGTGGAGGATCCAAGGGCCATGAAATTGAGGAAGAGCATAGCTTTCTGGAATGATGCCTATCTGGGAAAATTCTGTAGACTACTGATTTTCACAAGTTGAAGGACGATAATGTTATAGAAAAAGATTTTAAGGAATTAAGCCTATGATAAATAATTTTCAATATAAATTGCTTTTGAGTGTAGACTCTAAGATGGTTTTATAATCAAATCTAATCAAAATCTGACAGGGACATTACAAGAAAAGATATTTACAAACTATTCTTTCTTATAAATATAAAAACTCTTACCCCAAAATATTAGCAAACCAAATTCCATAATATATAAAAAGGATAATGCAAATGATCAAGTTGGGTTTATTCCAATGATGCAAGATTTTAAAATTAAATCAATATAACTTACCACATTTACAAAATAAAAAAGAAGCAAAATGTTCATCTCAATAAATACAGAAAAAGAATTTGACAAAAATCATTTCTTCATAATTAAAAAAATAAAACTGTTAAACTAGTAATGAGATTTTCCCAGTCTGACAAAGTATTTCCAATATTATATTTAGTGATTAGATGCTTAATATTTACCACATAAGATCAGGAACAAGACAAAGATAGCACTCTAAACACTTCTGTCCAATATTGTACTACAGAAACTGTCCAGTGAATGAAGTGTAAAGAAATGAATGTGAAGAGATTTGAAAATGGTTATATATGAAGATAGGACAAAAGATCCTACAGAAAAATGATTTGATTAGTAAGTGAATTTAGCAAGATCTCTGGACCTAAAGCCAATATTTTTTTAAAAAATGTGTTTCTATTTAACACTGGTGGATTTGAAAAAAACAATCACCAAATACATACATTTTGACATATTTATCAAAAGACATATGACATGTTCAAAAATTTTGTTATGAGTTGAATTATATCTCATAAAAAAGAAATGTTAACTCCTAACCCCAGTACCTCAGAATGTGACTTTATTTGGAAATAGGGTCTTTGCACAGGTAATCAAGTTAAAGTGAGGTCAGTATGGTGGGCTCAATCCAATATGACTGTCTGGTGTTCTTATAAAAAGGGGAAATTTGGACACAGAGACAGACATGCACAGGAGGAAGACAATGTGAATACACACAAAAGACAGCCATGTGACCTGAGTGAAGCATCTACAAGCCAGGGAACACCAAAGATTGCCCGCAAACCACCAGAAGCTAGGAAGAGGTAAGGAAGGATTCCCTTACAGGTTTCAGAGAGCATGGCCATACTGATTGCCTGCAAAACTGTGTGATAATAAATTTCTGTTTACCCCACCCAGTTTGGGGCACTTTGTTACAGTAGCCCTAGGAAACATACATTCATATCAGTATTATTTGTTACATCTAAATTTTTTGGAAATGACCCAAATATCCATTAATAGGAGCATGATTTTTTTTTAAATGTGGTATGTTAATATATTGGAATAGATGTATTCATGCATTGAAACAGGAATAAAAATGAAGAGATAGATGTTAGATATGATAAATCCATACACAGAGTTAAAGAACATTTAAACTAATCACTGGTGTAAGAAGTCAGAATAATGATTACATGTTTGGAAGAAAAAATAAGGGGTGATATGAAGAGATCCAGTTCTCTTAGATGTAGAATGAGTGTGGTGCTGCTATTCCTGAAATAGCCTGAAACACTCCTTCTACAACTAAGAGAACTGTAGAAGCCAAATCTGAAAGACAAGCTACTTAGAGGTATCTGAGAAGCAGCATGGTAACATTGTTAAAATTGTAGACTCAGGAGCCGGCCTACCAAAGTGTAAAAGCCCAAATCTACCACTTGCTAGCCAATAACTTTGGGTAACTTACTTTTCTGTGCTTCCGTTTCTCATCTGTGAAATAAGGATAATATTATCTCTCTTAGGGGATTGCTTTGAGGATTATATAAGTTAATGCTTCTAAAATATTTTAATAGTTCCCGAATATTTAATATATATTTATTTTGTATATATTTATTAAATAAATATTAATAGTATTTATATTTAATATATATTTGTTATATATTTATTGCATATTTAGTATGTATTTATTAAATAAATAACATCTTGGGGGAAAAAAGCAAAATTTGAACTATGGAAATTTGAGAATTCATGTTTAGAATTAAAATGGTTTTCTCCTTTTGTACTCAGTCTGTTTAAACCAATACATATACATACTTAAGCATTAAGCGATACATGTGAACAAATGTGTCCATGATAAGAACACATTCTAAATCTTAGTGAAATGCATCTTCACTCACTATAGATACTTGTAATCATGGTAAAATAAAATAGTTGAAAATATTATCTATAAGAGAATTTGATAACACACTGTCAAACTGTAGTTGTCTTTCTAGAAACATCAAACTAGACTGGAAAGCAATTCTAATTATCATTCATATTTTTAGATATCAACACATGATTTTAATTAATATGTATGATCATTAAAAATTCATACCATGTAAGAAAAACTATTGTTAACATTAAAAAATGACTAGCCTTTGATATCTCCAAAATCTATGCAAATTGTCAAGTATTCTCTCTTTCCTTATTAATAGCAAATTATATAAAATTATTCCTGTGAAATTTGCAACAAAAGATTGTCTTTGTTGTGTTGGTGCTCAAGAATTAAATTGTTATTTTTTTCTGAACACTCATTTTGTCCACTTTCAAAAATAAACTCCCATCACAGTAGCTTTCCTCTGAACCATAATCCTGATGTATATTCATGAGTTTCAGAATGAAGGGCTCAGCAGTACCTCTAACTTCAAACCCAGTGTCTCTCTATTTGACTCCTGCTCTATCCCAAAGGGAATTTATTTGATACCATTAGTTTCATAATACCAGGAAGGTCCACTAAGTTCACTGATGTAGTCATTCCTGAGAATGGACCCACTGATCATTTTCTTCTGTCAGATCAATCTAAGAAATAATGAAAATTGGTAAACTCATTTTTCTGGGTTCTAACAACTAAATATTAAGTAGAAATAGTCTGAATATGTTCTATCTTCCTTTTCTTTTATTGAGAAATAGATTTTAGTCTTAGCATCCTCATTTTAAATTGTAAATAATATGTAGGTATACTTGTAATCCAGTGCAATTTATTAGAATGTTGTAAAGATTTGGATTTTAAATAATACTTAATAGGATATTAAGTATTAAGTTATTAAGTATCCCATTTTCTTTCTTTTTTTTTTAAAGATTTTATTTATTTATTTGAGAGAGAGAGAATGAGAGAGAGCACATGAGAGGGGGGAGGGTCAGAGGGAGAAGCAGACTCCCCGCCGAGCAGGGAGCCCGATGCGGGACTCGATCCAGGGACTCCAGGATCATGACCTGAGCCGAAGGCAGTTGCTTAACCAACTGAGCCACCCAGGCGCCCTCTTTCTTTTTTTTTTAATGCTGGCATCTAAATTGCAGTTGGAAACAGAAGGAGCTGGAGAGGGATTGTAACTCACTTTATGAGTTGAGGTTGTCCTCCACTGCACAATGTCTACAGTCCACTCCTATACTACTGAATACACAGTATCAGCCCATGTAGAAGTCTTTACCATATTGCATAAGATTATATTCACCTGTCTTTGGGTTTTACTTTGTGAGATATAGTAGTCCAGTTTCTAGGAGCTTATTTCTATTTAAAGAACGTTGAAAAGCATTGAGGAAATGTACAATTAAAAATAAAATATGTACCTACTTTTCCATATAGCTTGATCAACTTCATTTAGCTATTGTAAGGGAGCATTCAGAGCCTCTGTCCTAAGGATTCATTATTCTACATAGAAAACAGGCTTTGTGGCTTTTGGCGGCTTGATATTTTGTTATCCTTTATATAGGTAGGACAGAGCAGGCTGATTGAAGAGATTCATTATAACGTAGTTTCAGTTCCTTGATCCTGCTAAAAATAGATAAGCAGAATGTTGGGTAAACACAGTGAAGAGACCCTTTCTTGTTTAGGTTTCCTTCCTGAAAAAGCCTGTGGGAACTGTTATTTCTGAACAGGACCTGCTAATTAATTAGTACATATTAAATATCTGTGCATTTTGGAAGTAAAAACCGACACTTGGTTCATTTATGCCACATAAATAGAACTAAGACTTGGTGGGAAGACATATCCCTATATACAAATTATTCTTTCATAGATGGAATAGTTTTATCCCTTCAAAGTTAGCTGAGAAAGAAAAAAATCAATATATCAAACCTCATCTTCTAAATCACTCCCATTGAAAATGGAAGATGGGTTTTGGAGTTGAAGATTTAAGAGAGCAGATGTAGAAACTGAGATTTTGGCAGCCCCGTCAGAAACTAATGAGCTTTGGGGAAACCCAGCTGATACAGAGTTTGGATAGATTACTGTCAAAACTACAGGGTGTCTAACACCTACAGTGAAATGGTTTCAAGGTGTCACGTGGAAACTGACCACAGGTAGTCTTTCCAAATCACTTACAGAATTATTCAGTACTACAAAAGACTTTCCAGTGTAGTATTACTCAGTGTATTTAGAATTAAAGTTGCTATTAATATATGCATACTCCTTTTGAAGCAGGAGTAAAAGTTCATAGTATTTTAAACCCTTGGTGGGTGCCTTACACGGTTCGTTAGTCACCATAAAGCTATCAATGGTCTTTATTTAATGGTGGCTATCTAGGGCAAGCCTGTGGTGAAGATCCAGTTTGAGGGCTCTCAGAGAGAGGCCCAGAGCCTTCAGCCAGCTGTTAGAAGAGCAGAGGGATGGTATGAACCACTGTAGTAGGAGAAAGTGCAAGGAGACCATGAAAGTTCAGGGTTCCTATACTCCTTGGTAGGGAACTCCTTTTTGTAATTGGTTCTCATAGTGGTTTTGGTGTTCATTTCCTTGCTATGACTGGCTATATACTAGCTACCTAATTTCAGAGTGTTTAGTGTTTCAGTGTGTGTTTCAGTATGTTTTCTGTGTATAAATATAATTAGTGCATATTTGACTCTGCTATTCCTGCACATCTGGCTGTAGATTTTATAGGATATACAAATTAGGCAATCTTTATGTGTTGATGCTGATAAGATGCTGCCATGGGACTTCCAGTCAGAATTCATACATACGCATTTTTCAGTTACTCAGTCCTGCTAATCAGTGTGTGCATTTGGGAGGGTGTGGAGTAAGAGTGGAGGTGGAAGATATTAACGTGAGTGAACAGGAATCTCTGCCAAAGACCATTGCCCCCAAGTATACTGGACCTTTCTAACCCATCTGAGCACACTTCCAACTCATGGGTCTAATCCAGTGTTTCCCAAAAAAGTTAATCTCGCTGTAGCCTCCACCCCTCCAGTTGATTCAGCTTGGTGATTCACACCCTGCTGAACCTTCAGTGCCTTCCCATTAAACTTTAGAATAAAGTTCAAACCTCTTATCATAGTCTGAAAGATCCTATACAGATTTACCCCTGTCTACCAAACCCTCCCTATATTCTGGGGAACAGTCAAGTATCCTTGCTCTTTTCTGAATTTTCCAAGCACCTCTTATTTCAAAGCCTTTGCCTTCTTCCTCCCTCTGCCCACTGTTTGCTCTTCCTCACTCTTCATTTTTATAACTGAAATATAGTCTTTTTTGGTAGCATCAAAGGAAGAGAGCAGTCAAATGTTAAGTGAAATGTGAAAAATGGAAACTACCTGCAGTGATGTTAGTATTTCCATTTGTTTGGAATTCTCTGCGACAAATTGCTAAGGTCTAAATGTCCTTCCTAAATGAAGGATAGTTAAGTCATTTTCTATAATTAAGAAAACTATGTCAGGCACTTTCTGTGTTCAGAAATCTGCAAGGAGTTCCACTTAGGACCAGAAAATCTATTTTCAGAGGTTAATTATTCACAAACCCATATCTTGTAATTCATTCTTTTAGTCAATAAGTATTTATTGAGTAACTAGTATATGCCAGTCACTCTAAAAGATAGCATGCCACATTTCCAGTTATCTTGTTGTAAAGAAACATGACCCAAGGAATAAACACACTGGGAATAACCTGTAAAGATATTTTACTTTCTTATAAACATTACCTGAGAATGTATTATGTGCCTATCACTGTGCTAAGCATGGAGAATATTAGAGCCCCTGATTTAAGAAGTTTTTACTCTTTGGCAGAAATAGACTTAAACATAAGTACAATATGTTAAAGATACAGAGGTTTGAAAAAAAGAAAAAAGGAAAGAGGATTAATGAATTAATAGTGGGGGGCGGGAGTAGTGTGCCTGGGTGGCTCATTTGATTGAGCATCCAACTCTTGATTTCGGCTTAGGTTGTGATCTTGGGGTTGTGGGATCGAGCCCTGCATGGCACTCCACACTTAGCACGGAGTCAACTTGAGTTTCTCTCCTTCTCCCTATGCCGTTCCCCTGGCTCGTGCTCTCTCAAATAAATAAATAAATAAATAAAATCTTTAAGAAAAAAATAGAGAGGGGGCAGTGGGTCATTAGGGAGGTTTTCCTGGAGTCTCTGAGAGTATTTGAATTTTGAAAAAAGAAGGAACATATATTATCAATCAACCTAGAGTGTTCCCCATCTTCCCCTTCCACCTGGAGATAAGGGTGTTTTTAAAATTTTCTTTCCCCACACTGTTCTAGAAAGGTTCTGTCTTTGGCTGATCAGTTATTTGATTATACAAATCCAGAGAAGGAAGAAAGAAGTCCCGAGTGAACCATAAATGGATGAGAAGTTTGGAGATAATTTAGAAGGAATATGAGTAGAGGTTGCTGTTGTATGTGAGGAAAATAAACAGGAGAGAAAGGTGGAGACTTTTAGAAGTATGGCTCTTCTTTGACTATGTATCACATTTATGGGTTCAAGAAGATAACTATCCAGGAGTAATAGAGAGTAATATAAAGAAATGGATGCTCAACCTATTATTTTAAGGTATAGGGCTAAACTACATGGGACACAGAAAGGTAAGAAGACATTTACTGGGAAGACAGAGAGTGAGGATAACCAGACAGAGGAATCACAATGGACAGGGGCACAAACACATGCTATAGCTCAGGTTCTTGAGCTGATAGTAAAAAGCTTGGTACTGAATACTGCGCAGAAGGAAAGGCAATGTAACGGAATGGAGATGTGTTCTATGAGGCTGTGCCTATGGGATACACCACTAGAATATGGAAAATTTCTAATCAGCCAATTGGTTCATACTTCAATACTATTTTGACTTACTGCTAGCATTAGACTGCCCAAGTGACCAGCTAATTGATCTGACTTTTCATTGACACAGTCTTACTCATTGTCTATACAGTACAGTTGCTTGTAGAGAAATGCTGACATAAAATTAGACGGGATTGATCTGTCTAGGACCTTTGTAGTATCTTTCAGCATCATTGTCTGTCCTTCTCTTGTGTTTCTACTTCTGTTTTACAGTTACAGGCTAGCAAAATTGTGTTGATATAAGCATCACTTCATCTCTGACTAAGCTTCAGGACCTATCACTTACAGGGGCTCATTCCATATGAATCTAATTTTTAGCTTGTAATCTTGTCTTCTTTTCTTAAATAGGGATCCCAAACTTGTGTTTAAAACCTGGATCTCCTCCTGCAGTAATCTCAGCTACAAAATATGTGGCACAAGTTGAAATGGCCATCAACAGTACTTTAATCAGTTCTTGAAGCTACACTGTAGGTTCTTGTGATCACTGTTTGGTAGACTCCTAGAATTTGATGTGATTTTGACCCAGATGTTAAAATGTAAATTATTCATTATGAGGTTTGCTCTCCAAAGGAGTACATAAATGTGATTCGAAAGTGATTCTAAAAGTTTTGAATTGCCAATTCAGATATAATTACTGGATGATGGAAAATTTTATCTGCTCATAATCACAAATAAATATACATGCTATGCATTGTAAATATCACATCAGATTTTAAATACCTTCTTATTTAACAACTGTATTTATTTGCTAGGGCTGCCATAACAAAGTGAGCCACAAATTGGGTGGCTCAAACAACAGAAATTCGTTGTCTCGGTTCTGGAGGCTAGAAAGCCTGAGATCAAAGTGTTGGTGGAGTTGGTTCCTTTGGAAGGTTGTGAAGAAGAATCTGTTCCATGCCTCTCTTATAGCTTCTAGGGGTTGCTGGCAATCTCTCGTTCCTTGGCTTCTGCTGCATCACCCTGATTTCTGCCTTCATCTTCACATGGTATTCTTCCTGTGTGTGTGTGTCTGTGTCCAAATTTCCCCATTTTATAAAATCACCAGTCATTTTGGACTAAGGGCCTACTTTACCTCAGTGTGATCTCATTTTTAACTAAGTACATGGACAACAACCTTATTTCCCAATAAGATTAGATTCTGAAATACTGGGAGTTAGGACTTGAACAGATGAATTCTGGGTGAACACAATTTACCCCCTAACAATTCATAATAGTAAATATATCAGAAAGAATACTGACATTTATGCAGTTGGCTCGCTTCTATTGTGGACAGTGCTTAGAATTCAAATGAGCAGCTCTAGGTATTTATCTTGAGGAGGCACAACTAGAGTCAGGACGGCTAAATGTATTGAGCATTTTTCTAATGTCAGTGGACATAGTTATAATAAGCATGTATTGTTTTTACGGTCTGGAGTTCAGAAAATATTGTATCTTGCCCATGAGGTTGTGGCCTCAAGTCACATTTCAGTTCTGGGGCCTGCAACTTTACAAAAGCAACTGATGTTGAAAGATGCACAACATGATCCTTCTTGTCCTATTAAACCTTGACAGCTTTTTGGGTTTTTCCTTTAAGGGGGGAATAGTACGGACAGTTCTGAAGTTCTGTGAACTGTTTTAGGGTTGTGATATCTTAATAAAATATTCTATGCAAAAATCCACTCCCTCATTGAAAAACATATATATCCCATTCAAAGCAAAATTTTGAAATTCCAACTTGTATACTCTCACCGAGATAATGGCTTCCTTAATTTTTGGAGTGTTGAGCAATTTATTTCATTGCCCATAATCCATATTTAATGTTAATTGATGAAGTGGAATTATGAAAAAAGAGGAAATTAAGGAAGATGAGGCAAAGAAGAAAAAGAAAAAAGATAAAGGGAGATGACCAAATGTGAAGAAAAGAAAAAAGGAGAAAAGACATTCTTCTGAATTTTCAGAAAGCCTCTCTTAAGTATTGTGGTTCTGTAAATAATTCTGTCGCAGAAGATAAAAGGAGCAGATTGGCCAATTACTTTCAAACTGTTTGATCATATCCATGTTTTCATTAATTTTTCAAGTTTTAGGACTCATCAGAGAATCCTAATGCATAACTCAAAAAGAGGAGCAAAAGCTAAGACACTGGCAAATGCTTTTTATGCTTAAGATTTCTCCCACTTATGAGCATATGTGCTTTTGAATGTTGGGCTGATTTCAACCCCATACATGGGAAGGAGGTTGACAGTTCAGCCTTTTGGAAAAAGGGAAAGAAGGACATAAATTAAAGGTGCTTAAAAAGTCGTGTCAGTGAGTAGAGCTAGAGGTGCAGGATGAAATGACATCTTCGACGTTATGTGAACTACTCTGAGGTTGTCCCTGTTGTGCCCACATCCTTGGCCTGACTTCACATTTGTTGCTGCAGGCCATGCAATGGTTGACCATATACAAAAATGGTACCTCAGTATTTACCTGAAAAATAGTTGCAAGAACACTTTAAAGATCATAAGAAAAATGAAATGAGATGATTAGACAGAAGAAAGGAAGGATGATGCAGTGAGATCCTATAATAATATGAGAGTACGTTCCAGAGAAACATTTTTATGAAGTCTGTAATGTACTACTTTAGCTTTATCCCAATTGTAAGTTATCAGACCACTTTATGGGCACTATAATGTCACTAGAAGTGCATGTCTAACAAAATAATAGAATGCATTACCAATTCTTCTGGGTGACCACTGCAGAGAGACTATTAGACCCATTTGTCAAGGTACTTTGGTGTCTAATAGTTTTAAAGAATGGATGGTTGTGAACCCTATTCAACATTTTAAAGATATTGTTTCTCTTCATACACAGTCCATTGAATCATCAGTTTTGAGTACATATATTTGTCCACCCATGCCTTTTCAGTAAGCTGATTGAAAAGTAAACGAAAAAAAAAAAACACATTTTGAATGACAAACTAGAAAATACAGTGTGTGATTGGCATATGGAAGGTCTTTTTAGTGTTTCAAACAGAATTGATATTTTTTTACATTTTGGTATTATGCAACTTGGCCCAGAACATTAAAATAGAATATATACAAAACAGATCTTCAAATAGGAAAATCTGCTTTGCAATAAAATAGCTTAGAGGTCCGAGATAGTAAGGTTTATGCCTTTATAAAGAATTCCTTTACAATGGATGGATTTAGCAAGCTCTTTAAAAGCATAGCTTTATTTTAATTTTAAATATTTGTTTATTTATTTGAGAGAGAGAGAGAGAAGGAGCAGGGGGAGGGGCAAAGGGAGAGGGAGAAGCAGACTCCCCACTGAGCAGGGAGCCTGGATGTGGAGCTGGATCCCAGAACTCGGATCATGGCCTGAGCCAAAGGCAGACATTTAACCAACTGAGCCACCCAGGCACCCCAAAAGCATAGCTTTAGATATTGTTAATAATACTGTATTTATGCAGAGGGGTTTGCTTTACCAATTCTAACTTCAGCGTTCATTGGCTGATCTCATGTTCCCAATCCTTTATAATCCTAAATACACTACCCTTCACCGTTCCAACTTTTTTAACAATTATTAAAATGGGTGAGAAAAAAAGAAAACATCCAAGGGAAAAGAGGAGAGCAAGAGGGGTTTTTCCCAAAGGAAGAGCTACTGGTTTTCTCTATGTCCTTGAATGAGTCAATTCCATCATTTGTTAAATAGGAGACTGAACCGGGTGATCCATAAGTGTCCCTGCTCCAGATTACAATGCTATGATGTTAAGTGAGGGCACTAAAATTAAAACTGTAAACAACAAATAAAAGCAAAGGGTAGTGTGGAACCAACTTTCCAAAATTGCTTCAAATAGTCAAAAACAACTTTTTGAATTAAGATTCAGCATTGCAGTATTTCGGATTGCATACCTTTAAATCCCAGATCTGCTACTTACTAGCTCTAGGAACTTGGGCAGATCATGTAACCACCTATAAGCCAAAATTTCCTACTCTGTTAAATAAAAATAATGATATTACTATACCTACTCTGTTAAATAAAAATAATGATATTACGATAGCGGTGAGGATTAAATAAAGTGGTATAGGCAACAGTTTCGTAGGAACTAAGTGCTCAATAATGTTAGCATTTATTATTATTATCCAAATGTGTATTGGCAATGATTAACTTATTCTTCAGTTACTTATTAAAAAATATTCATGTGTATTTTATGTCAAGCTTTATGTCAAATACTGGACATCTAGTAGTTGCAGAACAATCTCTTTCCTACTTCTTGATTATTATTTGATTATTAAATGTGGACTGTTACGCATTTGTAGGAAAGCATATATTTTATATGGATTAGCTTTGTTTTAAGAATATATATGACCGAGAAGGAAATGTAACAAGTCACAGATTCAAGTGTGTGAAAAAAAACCAACTTTCATTTGTCTACTACTAAGTGTAAGTCACCCCTCTGGTCCTTTTTTTTGATTGGTAGCAGAAAATCTAATCTTGCTAGTGGAAGGTAACTTGGTCCCCTCTTGTCTCAAGCTCACTTACTTTTGGTTCAGTTCAGGATTTTCTATTACCACATTTTTCTACCCCCTACCTTCTTCCTATTGAGTTCTTACACATCGTGTTAGAATCAGGATGTCTGATCTTTGGTTGCCTCTCTGTCATCTGCAGTCTTGGTTGTCATTTGACTTTTGTCCTGTAGGCATTGAAAACATGGAAGTTGTTCTGTGGGACTATAGAGTTCTGACACTGACCACCTAGGCTCTGGCTTTTATTGATTTTGTGGTCCTCTGTGATTTAGAACCCTCCACCTGATCCCTAGCTAGAGCTGCCCATCCTGCAAACTTTTGTTTGGCTATGGAATCCCCTCACTTCAAGCTAGAGTAACATTCTAGGCTCACCGATTCCCAACTTTTGACTCTTGTTTGTTCCTCTGTCATGGTCTTGAGAATTTCTTTTATTTCCTCCATACCTTATGAGAGCTGAAGAAAGTTTGGGTAGGATAGATGTCCACCTCAGGCCTTCTTTCTCTCTCTCTCTCTCTCTTTTTTAAAAGATTTATTTATTTA
>NC_138371.1:58649817-58696187 GCF_054177405.1 Leptonychotes weddellii | reverse complement strand
TTGATTTGAATTTCCCTGATGGCTAATGCTGATGAACATTTTTTCATGTGTCTGTTAGCCATTTGTATATCTTCTTTGGAGAAGTGTCTGTTCATGTCTTCTGCCCACTTTTTGACTTGATTATTTGTTTTTTGGGTGTTGAGTTTGAGAAGTTCTTTATAGATCTTGGATACCAGCCCTTTATCTGTAGTGTCATTTGCAAATATCTTCTCCCATTCTGTGGGTTGCTACTTTGTTTTGTTGACTGTTTCCTTTGCTGTGCAGAAGCTTTTTATCTTGATGAAGTCCCAAAAGTTTATTTTTGTTTTTGTTTCACTAGCCTTTGGAGATGTATCTTGAAAGAAGTTGCTGTGGCCGATGTCGAAGAGGTTACTGCCTATATTCTCCTCCAGGATTTTAATGGATTCCTGTATCACATTGAGGTCTTTCATCCATTTTGAGTTTATTTTGTATATGGTGTTAGAGAATGGTCGAGTTTCATTCTTCTGCATGTGGCTATCCAATTTTCCCAGCACCATTTATTGAAGAGACTGTCTTTTTTCCATTGCATATTTTTTCCTGCTTTGTTGAAGATTATTTGACCATAGAGTTGAGGGTCCATATCTAGGCTCTCTATTCTGTTCCATTGGCCTATATGTCTGTTTTTGTGCCAGTACCATGCTGTCTTGATGATCACTGCTTTGTAATATAGCTTGAAATCAGGCAACTTGATGCCCCCAGCTTTGTTTTTCTTTATCAACATTTCCTTGGTGATTCAGGGTCTTTTCTGTTTCCATACAAATTTTAGGATTGTTTGTTCCAGCACTTTGAAAAATGTCATTGGAATTTTGATCAGGATGGCATTGAAGATATAGATTGCTCTGGGCAGCATAGACATTTTAATAATGTTTATTCTTCTATCCATGAGCATGGACTGTTTTTCCATCTTTTTATGTCTTATTCAATTTCTTTCATGAGTGTTCTGTAGTTCCTAGAATATAGATCCTTTACCTCTTTGGTTAGGTTTATTCTGAGGTATCTTATGTGTTTTGGTGCTATTGTAAATGGAATCGTTTCTCTAATTTCTCTTTCTACAGATGCATTGTTAGTGTATAAGAAAGCAACTGATCTCTGTGCATTGATTTTGTATCCTGCCACATTACTGATTTGCTATATGAGTTCTAGTAATTTGGGGGTGGAGCCTTTTGGGTTTTCAACATAAAGTATCATGTCGTCTGCAAAAGGAGAGAGTTTGACTTCTTCTTTGCCAATTGAATACGTTTTATTTCTTTTTGTTGTCTGATTGCTGTTGCTAGGACTTCTAGTACTATGTTGAACAATAGTGGTGAGAGTGGGCATCCCTGACGTGTTCCTGATCTTAAGGGAAAGGCTCTCAGCTTTTCCCCATTGAGGATGATATTCGCTGTGGGTTTTTCATAAATGGATTTTATGATCTTGAGGAACGTTCCCTCTATCCCTATACTCTGAAGAGTTTTAATCAGGAAAGGGTGCTGTATTTTGTCAAATGCTTTTTCTGCATCAACTGAGAGGACCATATGGTTCTTCTCCCTCCTTTATTAATGTGTTCTATCACATTGATTTATTTGTGAATGTTGAACCACCCTTGCATCCCAGGAATAAATCCCACTTGGTCGTGGTGGATGATCCTTTTAATGTATTGTTGGATCCTATTAGCTAGGATTTTGTTGAGGATTTTGGAATCCATATTCATCAGGAATATCGGTCTGAAATTCTCCTTTTTGATGGGGTCTTTGCCTGGTTTGGGGAATCAAGATAATGCTGGCCTCATAGAATGAGTCTGGAAGCTTTCCTTCTGTTTCTATTTTTTGAAACAGCTTCAGTAGAATAGGTATTATTTCTTCTTTGAATGTTTGGTAGAATTCCCCAGGGAATCCATCAGGCCCTGGACTCTTGTTTTTTTGGGAGGTTTTTGATCACTGCTTCAATCTCGTTACTGGTTATTGGTCTATTCAGGTTATCAATTTCTCCGCCATCTTTTCCCAACCCTTCTCTTTATCTAGATCTGCCCACCTGACATTTCTGCCTACTGCAGCCAACTAGTTCAATGAAGGGAAACCACCCAGGTTGTTTTTTTCTCAAGTTCTAGAGTAGATTTGGAGGAGTCACCAGTGCAAGAGTTACTAAATATTTGGGGGAGCTTCTGTCACCGAACTCTAGAGTTTCAATCCCAACATAGCTTCAGGGAATAGGGCCACCTATAGTTTTTTTATTCTCCTTTCCCTACCTCTCCTTTTCTAGTCCAAAAAGCATTTTTATTTTTATCACCTCTCTTTTTTTTTTACTTTTTTTTTATTATGTTATGTTAATCACCATACATTACATCATTAGTTTTTGATGTAGTGGTCCATGATTCATTATTTGCGTATAACACCCAGTGCTCCATTCAGTATGTGCCCTCTTTAATACCCATCACCAGGCTAACCCATCCCCCCAACCCCCTCCCCTCTAGAACCCTCAGTTTGTTTCTCAGAGTCCATAGTCTCTCATGGTTCGTCTTCCCCTGCGATTTGCCCCCCTTCATTTTTCCCTTCCTGCTATCTTCTTCTTTTTTTTTAACATATAATGTTTTATTTGTTTCAGAGGTACAGGTCTGTGATTCAACAGTCTTATACAATTCACAGCGCTTATCACCTCTCTGTTTTATAGGAAAATTGCTCCTATGGCATCACTAATTTTTTTCAGACTCTTTCCAGGGCCTGAACTCTTGCTCCAAATCCTCTAGGGTTTGGCTCTTGATATTTAAATCCAAGCTTTTGGAATTTTTTTTTCCTTTCAAGCTGCTGGTATTTGCGATTCAAAGCCTTGGTTTTAAAGACTATTGTCTGCACTGTTGACTTACAAAGGTCTAATTAATTAATTAATTAATTGCTCAAAGGCCAAAAATGTGATTTTTTGTTCTCTCTGAATCAAACATACCCTGAGGCATAGAGAAAGTACTCTTTTCTACTTAAATATAGTAGAAAAATAGAACTAAAAGAAATTGAAAAAAGTCAACACTTAGTTTAATAGCAAAATACCCTACTACAGAAGGATGTCCCCAATGAAATAAAGTGGTTTAAGTGTACTAGTGTGCTATATATTTATCTATGTTTGCCTAGCTCCATAAGGTAAAACAAAAACAAAACAACAAGTGTGCCATATATATACATATATATGTATATATGTGTATTTTTATATCTAGTATGAAATATATACATATTATATATATATAATGTTTTTGAGCTGCATATATTATCACTGACTCTGTTTTTAAAAATCTTTGAACATGAGCATGCTGTCTTGGTTGAATACTTTTAGCTATAAACACCATTAATTCATATATTGAATGCCTACTGTTGCAGGATTTCTTTTCCTTTAGTGCCTGTGATTTTTGGTCACACTGCCACTTCAAAGAATGAAGAGGCAGACCAGACAAAGAGTGGTGGTCAGCAAAGCAAAGTTTATTGAGCTATAGTACAAAGCTCCTGAAGAGGGAGGGGACCCAAAAGGGTTGCCAATTTGGCATTTAAATCTAAGCGTTGTTTTTTTTTTTAAGATTTTATTTATTTATTTGACAGAGAGAGAGAGAGAGACAGTGAGAGAGGGAACACAAGCAGGGGGAGTGGGAGAGGGAGAAGCAGGCCTCCTGCTGAGCAGAGAGCCAGATCCCAGGACCCTGGGATCATGACCTGAGCTGAAGGCAGATGCTTAATGACTGAGCCACCCAGGCACCCCAAATCTAACAGTTTTTATGGCCTCTTTGGCATGGGCTATTTTGATCTGATTAACCCTCCATGCGCCTGTCACCCAATCAGGTTTTTGTCCAAGGGCTCATCTACCTATCAGGTAGTTAGTTGTTCACATGGGAAAGGATGGAGAGATCCTTCCAGGGTGTTGTAGAATCCTTTTAAGGGTGGTTTCCTCTTAGAGCATGGGTGGGGCCAGGGTGGGGGGGCTTGTCCCTGCCTGCCTTTATTCTGACTATTCTTCATTACTACTATATACCAGGAACTAGGGATAAATAAGTGAAAAAGAATGATGGACATGTCCTTGATCTACTAAATGCTGGGAATTTCTCAGTCACCAAGTGAACATCAAAAATCTTCAAGCTTGCATCCCACACTGTAGAACCTCCCAAACACCTACCAAGGTGTTCAAAGCCACACCTGGAATCTTCCCTTGTTCTGTCTGGTGGTAGAGTTAATTGTTTTTAGCATTTCCTTCTCCACCACTACCAAGAGTACTTCTAGATCCCCAAAAGAGTTAACTCATGTACACAATTTTAAGGCTGATTTCTAAAAAAGGAAGGCTCTTTTAAATGAATAATATGCAGAAAGAAATGTGTTTTTTAAATAATTAAAACTTACTTTCCACTTAATAGCTATAATTTCTCAAGGTGCCGCTGGTTTTTAGAAGACTACAAAATGACTCTCATCAGTTTAAACAACAGAAATTTGGTATATTTCCTTTCTAGTTGGGTTTAAAACTGGATACAGCATAAATTCATCTCTCCTTGCAGTCCTTTGCAAGTAAAATAATCTCATAGTCTGGTTCTAATGTTGCTAAACTGAAATTAATAATATATCAAACTCTGAAAAGATGAATGGTATTTTGCAGCTATACAATGGAGCTTTCAAAGCTCCAGTAGGACTAGGGTTTTTTTGTTTTTAAACAATGACATTTATTTTAAGCCTTCTTTATTCTTTTAGTACATCATCTGATGGGAAGTCAGGATGAATTAAAGATGATCATGAAATTTAAATAAACTCATTCAGGACACCAGAGCTTTATCTTTTAGACAATACATTTCCACAAATGCAAAATTTGAAATACACATTTTCCACAATCTTTTAGGTCACTTTTTCTTAGACTTGCATAATATATAGTATCTTTCTAAGGGAAAAGCAAAAACAAGGACAAAAATCTTCTCTTTGAGCTCCAGGTTTTAAATCGTTTTTATTACATTGTTACTTAAAAATATGCAAACATAAAACCAGGCATAAATGCCTTATGCTTATATCTCTTAAAAAACATAATTACAAATAAAATACAAACAAATCTACAAATGTGAGAAATTCAATTTCACAATATTGGTTTTTAATGTAGCAGGAAATATTTTGTTAAAATGAGAGATTTGTTCACTATGTGAATATGGCATTGGCTTGCTACATACAGATTTCTTGTATCCAGTATGACAATATGGTGTGCAGTAAAGTGACCATTCTTCTGATGTTTTGCTTGTGGAAACTCTCTTGGTACAGTGTCATCATTGGCTTTTTCTCTCTCTCTTTTTTTATGATTTTATTTATCTTGAGAGAGAGTGCGCGTGTGTGCGCGCACAAGCGGTGGGGGGAGGGGCAGAGGGAGAAGCACACTGCTGTAAGAACACAGGGAAGTCTTATCATCGGATATAAGCTTGCAGACTGAATGTCATGATGTGACATCTCTTTGAGTGTTAGTGGGGAAGAAAGCTGTGACAATATAAAAAAACATTAAAAATCATCTAGAACTTTACACCACAATTATGTATCTAATGGATTGAGACTGAGAAAGTCTTAAGCGCCAGGATTTATAAGGTTCCTCAAATCTTACAAACCCAACACCACCTTTTTTCCTTCAAGTATTTCTTAAAATACCAGTGAATATCAAAGAATGACTAAGGAACTGGGAACACAGGGAGCTGATATTTACATTGGCAGAAAGAAAGAACAGAAACCAAGCTAAAGTGAGATTGGTAGCGTGTAAATTAGAGAAGGAAAAATTACAGTAAAATGGTAGGAAAATGATCCGTTGTGTTAACTATTCTAATCATCAGCTATTTGGTTGGGGAATAAAAATAAAACATGGGATTTAAAAAATGTATTACTTCGTTAAAATACACCCATTTCTTTTTTTTTTTTTTTTGAAGATTTTATTTATTTATTTGACAGAGAGAGAGAGAGCACAAGCAGGGGGAGCGGCAGGCAGAGGGAGAGGGAGAAGTGGGCTCTCCGCTGAGCAGGGAGCCTGACACAGGGCTCAATCCCAGGACCCTGGAATCATGACCTGAGCCGAAGGCAGACGCTTAACCGACTGAGCCACCCAGGCGTCCCAAAATATACCCATTTCTTAAATATTAAATATGTTAAAACTACATAAACAGGAACTGTAACTCCTAATTAGAAATAGAGGATTTCTTTTGAATTTGTCACTGACCAGAGTTAGAAAGTAATAAAAGTGTCATTTGACAGTTTGAACTACAATCTGACAGTATTTTCTGTGGTTACATGGAATGGTTCTCATGTTTGAGAGAATTAGAGTTCCAGTTACTTTAGAATTTTAGTGGCCATTTTCGGTCCTGCCAGGAGAATGCAACCCAAACCCTAAATTGTCTGGTCAGAGACTAGGAAAGACAGTAGAAAACAGTAAGGGGCAATGTTGTGGATGTCTGTTTGATTAAATAGAAAGCATTCATTATCCATAATGGTCTTGGTTTAAAGTATGCTTCTCATTCCAAGGCTGTTTTTTGAATTACTCACTATTTCTAGCATGTTTCCCCTTAGAGCAATCTTTAAAAAAATCATGTTGGTTTTCTTCTAGATAGTTTCACAAAATAAACAACAGCATAGTCCTCTTTAAAAGGCTTGGAAATTCAATAATTATATGGTTCATGTTTTATTTATCTGTTTTTAAATTATATTCTTTCATCTTTTTGATCTTATAAATGACTCCTCCCATTTTGGAAAGGATTTTGGACAAATAGTTTAGAAAGCCATAAAAAGGAACAAGATAATTTTTTTTATAACGGTTAGATGAAGGAAAATTTTCATGTGCTTTAAGAATTTGATTGCCCACAGAGGGACATCATTTAACAGTGTTTTGGGGTGGTGATGAGGGAGTTGTATAGACCTAAAAGTACTTTATATTGGAATGCTGGTCCATTCATGGTTGTACTTTGTTTGTATATCAAACACTGTACCTGTCACAAGCTTGGATTTATTGTGAGGATGCATAATGTTGTTGGGCGAGCCTGCAAATCCCTCACTGGCAGCAGAGTCACCAGAAATAGATGCACCTGTCTTCCCAGCTGGAATTTGCTCATGGGAAAGAGGGTCATTTAACACCATGTTGTCCTCATGGACAGCTGTATTTATAAGCTGCCGTAGGGTGTGGAAGACCTAAATTCTGTTTTAAAAAAGACTTCAATGTCCAAATGAAATTTGACATGAAAAGTATTTTGATGTTTTGATTCAGTTGATTTAGAGAATATTTAGGCTTGGTTTAATAGAAAAACATTATTTAATTTGCTTTAGTCTGATCACTCTAACAGCTTTTAACGATTCAGTGAACACCAGTATTTTCAGCTCAGCTTAGCTTGCGGTTTAGCATAAAATAGTTCATTCTGTTTTGATGCAAGCCCTTAGTTAAAACATGGGCCTTCTCTCAGTGCTATAGCCATAGCTCGTTGTTTTTGTCCATTTCAATTGACTATTTTCCTCCAACAGACTTTAAGCTCAATGCTAGAGGCTGTGTCTCTTTTGCTAACCATCATTTTTTTTTTTTCTAGCATGCTGCCACTGTGTTAACTCTGGATATATTTGTGCTTAATAAATCTTTGTTAAGTGGATACATAAATGAAGAATGAAGAATTGTTTTTCACTGGCCAGGAAGGAGGTAAAGACTCCTTCATAAAAACTAGGTGATTTCTGAAAATCACTCCAAACTGAGAGGTCTCTTTGAGTCCCTTTGTTTTTTATTTTTTATTAAGGTATTTACTTACAATAGAATTTACTTAAAATAAAATGTAGATTTTATGGGCATAGTTCCATAGAGTTTTTTCAAGTGGGTCTCCTTATTTAATCACTGTCCGAATCAAGATATAGAATTTTTGAAGCACCTGGGTGGCTCAGTCGGTTGAGCATCCAACTCTTGGTTTCGGCTCAGGTCATGATCTCAGGGTTGTGAGAGTGAGTCCCACTTTGGGCTCTGTGCTCAGCACAGAGTCTGCTTGTCCCTTTCCCTCTGCTCTTCCTCTCTCTCTCTCTAATAATAAAATCTTAAAAAAAAAAAGATATAGTATTTTTCCATTATTCCAGAAAGTGCCCTCATGCCACTTTCCAATTAACCTCTCACAACACTGTTCTGATTATCACAATAGTCTCTTCTAAAACTTCACATAAATATAACCGTAACCAAATAAAGTATGTACTTGTTTTCTCTGTAATAAGATTAATAAGAAAGGACTGTGTTATTTCAAAACCTGCTGTATGCCTCTCCTTGGAGGATATATTGTCCTGCCTTCCCCATTCTTTCACCATTAGCTCTTAAGAATTTCAAAGATAGGGGTGCTTGGGTGGCTCAGTCAGTTAAACATCTGCCTTTGGCTCAGGTCATGATCTTGGGGTCCTGGGATCAGCATCAGGTTCCCTGCTCAGCGGGGAGTCTACTTCTCCCTCTCCTTCTGTGCTCTCACTCACTCTCTCTCAAATAAATAAATAAAATCTTTAAAAAAAAAAGAATTTCAAAGATAGAATAAGATTCCTAGAAGTAGAGTTCAGAAGTACCATCAAACTTATATCATCATACTGTGCGCCTCCATACACAGGTCATTTGACAAATCAAGCCGATCAAGAGGGGCATATTTTAGATCTGGGAACACAGCCTTGTCTTCCTGACTTCTCTGAGCTTTACACAGCACTACACCATTGGTTTCACTTATCCTCAAGACAGTTCTATGGGTAAACATACGTATGTGTAACAAATTGGAGAGGTTAAGAAAGAGCTCCAAAATTAGATATTTCCACTAAAAGTCTTTTTAAAATGTATTTTCAGTAACATATAACTCTTTGTGGTGTAGAGGGTGGTGTTTGGGTAGAATTGCAAAGGAGGTTTGCAAAGAACTGTAGTCAGTTTGCAGGCAATGGAAAGAGGCTTGCCAACTAAAGCCTGTAGAAAATGGATTCATTGAATTAGAGCAGTCCATGATCAACTGCCAGAGCCGGCTTATTTTCTTTGCTAGTTCCAAAAAAAAAAAAAAGAATGCCTGAAACTTTGTGGTGTTGGAAGGCTATCTTATAGAACATGCTGGCAGAGCACACTTTTTCACTGGCTTAGTTAGGTATTTTTATAGACTTGATGGGGTACTTAGGACTCTGGTAGAGATTTTTAGGTCAGAAAAAAAATTAGGCATAGGAGATTAGGGACCAAAATGTGTTAGTTTATTTCATAGCAGAGTAGAGCAATAAAACAGTCTTAGCAAAGCCACAGACAGGACTGGCTAAGCCTAACAATTTTCAACTGATTTTGCAGAAAGTTTTGCTATTACTGAGAACAAAGAATAAAATTGTGATCTAGGGAAAGGAAGTAAATAATCATGAAAAATAGTTAATATGATGTTATAACAAGGAAAGACATTCATTCAAAGGTGGTTGAGGGGGAAATTAAAAATGATTTAAAGGAAGAAAATTCCTTCTTCAAGTTAAGTGTTCTGGAAATGCTGATTATTTTGTACAAGATGGTTTGATGCAAGATATGTAGCAATTTCATGAAATGGCAAAAAAAGAATCTGAACAACTTGAAAAAGAATGTTAATGTTAGCTGAAGTGTACCAAGGTTATTTTTGTATTTTTCTTTCCCCTTAGACCCAGTAGAGACACTTCAAGAACTGCTCAGTCCCGGAGTGGAGGGATTGTGTGAAGACTCTGACACTTTACCCTGAGACAAGGTGCAGAGGTTTTCATTATAGGGTAAGAGCCAATTCCTACTTTGGGTTTTGTAGTCTTTGAAAATTGATGAAATGGTGAGGTAAAATTAGGTGGTATTATCAGAAGTACTAGGATGCTCTGAATTTGTTTATAGCTTTGTAGTAGCTCGTGCCTTATACATTTCATGTGAAATATGTTCAGAAATAATTCCTTGGCAGATATTATCATTATGTTTGAAATAGGATGATATGTAGAAACAATGGGAATTACAAAGCACCAATCTGACCATTTTGGATTAAAACATCTTTAGCAGAGATTCTCTTGTTGGGTGCTTCTCAGCCTTTTTCTTATCATGCCCACATGGAAAAGGACAATCTTCCTGTGATACAGTACAGAGGCTGCTTATTACCAGAGACCACTGGCTCTGGTAATCAGATCCAAAGCAGCTCCAGGGCTGAAGGGTTTGAATCTTAGTACATCTATAAACAGTTATTTGGGGGAACTCTGCTGGGGAGCAATAGCTTTCCTTTTTGAAACCACTAAAGTGTCTCCAGCTTTGTCTGCATCTCAATGATTGGAGCCTGGGTTTAGAGGAGTTTTTCTTAGAGAAAAAAAAAAAAAACACTTTGTGTCCCAAATTTTCACATGAAGTTAATTTGATTTAAGATTGAACAATATCCCTGATTTTGTATCTAGAAAATTGAGCCTTAAATATTTTCTCCATCCTTTCTATTAGTACAATGATCAAGAAGCTCTCTCCTAGAGAATCCACATTTCAATTCTGACAAGGGTCCTTGTTGTCCTGGGGCTCTGGGGAAGTTGACATAAGACAAAAATCTGCCCTAACAGTCACGAGGACTCCCCATAGTCTGAGGTGTGCTTAGCTTAGGTCTCACTTCAATATTTGGTCTAGGTTGGGTGAGTCCTGTTAGTTGTCTTAGTTATCATTTAAAAAAACAAGTTAGTGTTCAACAGATTTAGGGCCTGATTCAAACCCAGACTGAATATTGCAGAATTATAGGTTTCAGGCTAATAATGGGACCTGGATATTCTAAGGTTATTTCTTCTGTGCCTTATTCCAATATCGTCACAGGTACCAACATAATTATGACCTTAAGAATAAATGGTAACAACAGAGATGGGATGAGCATTTCTATGCCATGAATGACTGGCATAAAATACCCTTTGGTCATAATTCTAGAAGTTGTCTTATTTTACCAGGGTTTTTGTCTTGTTTTGGTTTGGTTTGGTGTCTTAGGTTTTGCTTTTTTTTTTTTTTTTAATTTTAGTTAACAATTTTTTAAGAGCAGGTTTAGGTTTATAGAACAATTAATTGAAAACTATAAAGAATCCTTACATATCCTCCCCCAAAACACACATAATTCCCCCTATTATTAACATCTTGTATTAGTACGGTACATTTGTTAAAATTAATGAGCCAGTATTGGTAGGTACATTATTATTAATTAAAGTCCATTACAATGAGCTTACTCTTTGTATTGTACATTCTTTGGGTTTTAAAAAATGTATAATGACATATTTCCGTTGTTGCTGTGTCATATATTATATCATATAGTACTGTATAGTGCATTATACGGAAAATACGGAATATTTTGACCACTCCCCAAATTTTGTGTGCTTTCCCTATTTGCCCTTCCCTCCCCTCACTGAAACCCTGGCAACCTCTGATCCTTTTACTACCTCCAGAATTTTGCCTTTTTAAGGATGCCATGTAATTGCAATCATACAGAAGATAGCCATTTCAGACTGGCTTCTTCCACTTAGAAATATTTCACTTAACTTTTAAGTTTCTTGGATGTCTTTTTGTGGCTAGATAACTCATTTCTTTTTATTGCTGAATAATATTCCATTGTATGAATGTACAATAGTTTATCAATTTGTTATTGAAGGACATCTTGGTTTCTTCCAAGTTTGATGGTAATGAAAAAAGGAGCTCCTCTAAACATTTTTCTGCAGACTTTTGCATGGACATGTTTTCAGCTCATTTGGGTATATGTCAAGGAGTGTGGTTACTGGATCATATTGGTATGAGTACCTTTAGTTTTGTAAGAAACCTCCACATTGCCTTTCAAAATGGCTGTATTATTTTGCATTCCCAATGAATGAGAGTTCCTGTTGCTTTACATCCTTACCAGAATTTGGTATTGTCAATGTTTTGAAAGGTAGTTATTCTAATAGGTGGGTAGTGTTTTCTCATTGCCTTAGGTTTTTAATATAATGTATTACAAAAGAGATCGTGACTGCCCAGAATACTCTGGACACTTAACCACTAGAAATTTCTTTAGTATTTACTTGGTAATGAAAATGATTAAGAATATGGGCTTTCCTCTGGTAACATCCACTGTGATAATGCATTTTTATGAGATAAGAGTGTGTGTACACCTAAGTGTGTATTTATGTGTGTCTGTGTATCTGTATATGTCTACTATTCTCTATTATACAAAGAGATAATAGGCAAAGACTTTTCTAATAATAATACCATTGAAATGAAAATAGGCAGAGTAAATCAAAGATATTTTTGTTTCTAAAATTGAGATATGAGTATTCTATAGATCCTGATATTATAACAGGCCATACTTGATGTTATATAAAGCTAGCTTTCTGGCATGAGTAAGCTATTTCAAATTAGGCATTTCTAGTTTTTGTATTCAGTTAAATTCAGCCATGTAGATATAGCTATAGGAAGGAATTCTTCATTGTCCTTCCAAGTTATAATTTTTCTGTGGCTTGGTGCATGTTTCTGCTTTAGATTTGATTATATTGCTTTGTAAATATGTCTGATGAGATAAACTTCCATTCTAGAGGGCTACTTTCTCAAGTATAAGGACTACTCCTCCCATAATTCTATCTTTAAAATGTAGCACAATGCCTGTGTTAAAGAAAAAAATTTCATGATACTTGTAAAGTAAGGAAGACTTTATTCAAGAGGGACTATGGCAGTGGAGTTTTGCAGAAGGGGAGAGAGATAGGACTCAACTCCTAATACAACAAGGACAAGTAGAGATTTAGAACCAAGGGTCAGGGTGGAGATCAGTGGATGGAAAATTACTGGGCCTAGGGGAATTCTCACTATACTGATTCAACAAGATTCTTACTGAAGGCAGGCCAGGGTGATAAGATATGGAGGATGGAGGATGAGGAATTTGATCTAATATCAAGGACAATCAGATACCAAGGAAAGAGGATTTTCCCTAAACTAATTCAGCAGAATTCTTGCTAGAACTGGACTAAGCAGGCCAAAGAGAGAACCCAAGGTCAGAGCCTAGTTGAGAAGAGGATTTAGAGGAGCCTAACATAGATTTGGTCCAGAAGAGTCTTTGTCGCCTGACACATAGTAGAATTTTAGTGAACATGTATTATGTTATTATATAGATGGCTTTCCATCAAATACTATAGAAATCTATTAACAAAGTCCTAAAGACACCAGGCAAGCATTGTAATTTAAGAAAAAAGAAGAGGGAAATCACTTTAAATCATATAAATAATTTTGTGTAATGTTCAAGACTAAGCTATTAATCAGAGCATAGATTTGGTTAAAAAATTAAACAACTGATATACGTGAACAGTTTCTAAGTGCAAAACAGAATTTCAACAATTACTTTCTAAAAACAATGCACTTTAGTGGAGGAGGGTTGGGGGAGAAGGGAAGGGGAATCCTATTAGTGACATAGATTAAATATATATACAAATTTTATAAAGAAATAAAATAAAATGTATCTTAAATCTAGAATGTACCTTAAATTGGACTAAATTTTAAATCTAGGTTGCAAATTCATTGATATCATAGTATATGAAAGCCTGTTTTTCTAAACATTAGCATGCATAAAAGTTACCTTGAGTCCTTGTTTAAATTTCATTCTCTTGGGCCCTACACCTCAGTATCTGAGTAATTTGAAGGATCAGTGATTTTTCACTTTTAACAAGTACTCCAGCTTATTCTGTTACAGGGACCTGTAGGCCATGCTTTAAAGAACCCTGATCTCTACCCTTTACAATTTTCTTCCCTGCTGTATTGTTGATGTTTGAAAGTACCCCCTGAGAATAGGGTGATAGGGAGATCAGCCCAAATATAGGAACCAAAAGAATATGCCAACAAGATTAACTTCATGGCCCCTTACAGTGGTGTGGTTGAAGGAGGATTGTCCTACAAGTCTGAAAATGAGAAAGCAAACTAATCGGAGAGACCAGCACAAAAATTGTATCCAAGATTAGAACATTTTAAGAAAGAATGAAATGCATATTTTGTAAATAGAATAAATATTTTCTAAATAGATAAAATATAGTACAATTACATCAATATTCAATGAATTGTTTATTTCAAAGATATGAGTTATGATATTTATAACTATAGGGGAAATGATAAATACCCAAGAAGTCCAAAAGTGGGGGAATGACTAAGTTAATTAGTATCACTATCCCAATGTAATATTATTTTCACTGCTTTAAAGAATGATGTTATTTAGAAAGTATCTAACATAATGTGATATCAAAAGAAAAATGAGAAATGATATGTGTTTCTGCATAATATATGTATACATATGTGGTGAAATTTCAGGTGTTTTGAATTCTAAAATTTTATTCAATATTATATGGTACTCACAAAATCAAATACTAGAATCTAAAACCTAGATGAGGTAGATCAATAATATCTGGAATCAGATACTTTGGTCATGAATTTTTAATAGTTAAGAATAAATAATTTTTGCCTTTTGGCCAGACCCACCATCTTCCAATAATTTGCCAAAGTAACCAACACAGAGGGGAGAGGCGTCTGCTATATGTTCTCTAGGTCTTTTAGAAAACATGGGGTGGTTCCTTTGGCTATATACATGCCAATCTGCAAGAAAGGTGATATTATAGACATCAGGGGAATGGCACTGTTTAAAAAGGAACACCCTACAAATGGTACCATGGCAAGACTGGAAGAGTCTATAGTGTTACCCAGCATGCTGTTGGCATTGTTGTAAACAAATAAAGTGCCAGTCTGCTCCATCCAGAGAAACACACTTTGTAAGAACCACTGGAAAGGAGCCTGAGCTGCTGGAATCCATTCCCTATGAATCCATGGCTTGATAAGTGACAAAAAAATAAAAGACCTTTGGACTGTAAAAATGTTTCTTTTAGTTGAGTAGAAGTGTGGTATGCCCTTCCCCAAAGAAATATTTAAGACAAAACAACAACAACAGTTAAAAAAAAGACAAAAAAGTAAATAATCTTTAAGTAAAAAGGTGTTTTAAAATTACATTATTATTAAGCTCCAGGTAAACTCTAAATACCCCCATCTGGCCAATTATTAGAATCGTTTGGGGGTCATTTTGAAGATACGGATTCGTTAGAATCTAGAGAAGTGGTTAAGTTTCTGCAGATCTGAGTTTAGCTCTGGAATCTGAAATTTTTGAATACATATTGATGGCCTTATTGATTAGCAAAGTTTGGTGACCATTGTTGTGGGGAAGACAATTTATGTCTTCAAGAATTTTTGCAGTGATCAACATATGCCAAGAAAATTCAAGCCAAAAATAATGTCAAAGTCTAGAATGTTTAATCTATATAACATAGTAAATAAAGTAGAAGTTCAGAGGAGGGGAAGAAGAACATGAAGAGGATTATTTGGGAGGACCTTCTTGAAGAAGAATCTCATAAGCATTGGAGTGGTAGCCTAAATGCTGGAGAAACCATCATCTGAACAATCTTCATGTTAAGATGAGGAGTGATGTCACTGTGGAACACTTAGGGATGGCAGTAACACAGTCAGCCCATTTGGGGATGTCAGCTCTTTCACCAATCCAAAGTGTAAGCCTTACATCCTTTCCCCAGAGGCCCAGGTCCCTTTCAGGCTTTTCCTCCCAATCTGGCTCTTGGTTTGGAGGCAAGGGCTGCCTCCTGGTTGAAGAGGCTTCTCAGCACTTTAGGATGGGAAGGTATGTGAAGTCTATAAATAATTGTCTCTTAAGGTGAGGAAAGGCACATCAGAAAATTTGTGCAAAGACAAAATGTTTATTATTTATGTTTATTAAAAGGAATTATGGCTTTTAAAAGACGAAGAATCAATCACAGAGTAAGTTGACGTGGGACCTTTACAAATAGATGTGATTTGCTTTCCCAGAACACGAAAAGTGCAGGTGAGAGTCATTTCAGTGATGAGGACCTCATTCACCTAAGTCTTTCTTCTGTCGACTCAATTTCTTCTTTAATACAAATGCTGTTGTTTAAACATACATTCCTCTAGTTTATGTTGCCTAAACTGGCAGTAAATTCATTTTATGCCACATGGGACCTAAGAGTAGGAGGTCAACAAATATTTTGTCAAAGAAAAAAGCCAGTAGCAGCTTGACTAGAGTCGACTGAGGAATGGGCATAGGTAAGGCTGGACGTGACTTGTAGTCATACTGAGCAGGAAGTCAAGTCCCAGAATGAGGAATTTTGACTTGGCCTTACAGTGAAGGTTTCTGAGAAGGATAATGAGAAGATAAATGTGAGTTTTGAGGAAGAAAATCAGCCAACAGGAAAGAAGATGGATTAAAGAGAGGAGGAACAGGAAATGCAATTAGCATGCTAATTAGCTAATTACCACCAGAGGAAACCTGGACTAGGCTGTTGGCAGTGAAAAGAAAAAGAAGGTAGATAACAGCGAAGTTTTCCTGCTCAATTAGAGTAATATTGATTAATCACCTACTAAGTGCCAATCATTGTTCTAGGCCACTGGGACATCAAGTGAACAAAATGGCACATATATTCTGTCAGGAAAACAAACATAAGGAGCAATAGCAAATAAATATAATAAATAATATGCATTATATATATGTATAATGTTGGAAATTTTAAATGTTATAGAAAAACAAAAATTTGAGCAGAGTAAGGAGGGGTGGGGTAGGAGTTTGAAATTTTACATTGGATGGTCAGGGGAAGCCTCACTGAGAAGAAGCAAAAGTTTGAGGAAGGTGAGAGAGTGAGGCAGTACTCTGAGGGAAGAGCCTTTCAGGCAGAAGGAAAAGGAAGGGCAAAGACCCTGAAGTGGGGATGTGTCACCAATAGCCACATTTTGAATTTAAAATCTATCCCAAGGCAAGATGCTCAATTGCCTCAATTGTACCACTCACCAACTACTGAAAAGGAGGATTTTGCTGCTGGGAAGAAAGCTTCTTCCTTTGCAGTTCTGGTTCAGGCCAAATTGGATTAAATTTCAAAAGGACAAAAGAATGAATTAGGGAGCCAGCCTTGGGCCATGCCCAAAGTTAAAGTCAGTGAGAGAAAATGAAGGAGATAGGAGAAGTCAGACAGAAACCAGGATCTAGTCTGTCCTTACAGTTGTATAAAGAGGGCTTGGCTAAGAAAAGGAGACTCCCAGAGGCTACAAAAAGATTAAGGTGATTCTCAGAGAAACAAACTGAGGGTTCTAGAGGGGAAGGAGGTGGAGGGATGGGTTAGCCTGGTGATGGGTATTAAGGAGGGCATGTACTGAATGGAGCACTGGGTGTTACATGCAAACAATGAATCATGGAACACTACATCAAAAACTAATGATGTAATGTATGGTGATTAACATAACATAATAAAATTAAAATAAATAAAAATAAATAAATGCAAAAAAAAAGCTTAAGGTGAATACAGACTGCAGAAATGAAAAAACCAATGGGGTTGAGAGAAGGGGCGTTGGGGTTATGAAGGCCACTGATGCCCTAGAGGGAGCAGTTCAGTTGATTAAGGGCATGGGATTACAAAATACCCAACTGGTTATGTTTCCTATACCAGGAACAATGGAAAATCTGTGTTCTTAAGAATTAGTAGTATCCTAGACGAGTTGATTTTCAACAATCCATTAGAGATATTTTAATAATGTTCTGAAGTCTATCTTTGATAAGAAGTGTTGGCACATTTGAAAAAGTAAAATGAAATGTGTTAGGCTTCAAACTGAGGATGTATGCAACTTCTCCTTCCCCTTTGCTCTTCCGTCTGCTCTGATTTCATAACAAGGCACAGTATTAACATGTTAAAGAATTGAAGTCTCTACATGCTTTGGTGGGGAGATGCTGCAGTGTTGCTCAATTTGCAAAAATTCTCTGGCCTGAAGTTTACTTTTCGTCAGGTCTTCACCAAAGCTTGTACTTTATTAATGCATCAAATCTTTTTCTAGGACACAGTGATGTTCTGTTTTGTTTTGTTTATTATTATGTTATGGTAATCACCATACATTATATCATTAGTTTTTGATGTAGTGTTCCATGATTCATTGTTTGCGTATAACACCCAGTGCTCCATGTTCTGGTTTTAAAAGGCCAGCAGAAATGAATGGGTTATCCTAGGGTTAAGAGGGGAGCCTGTCAATATTTGGTAGCCTTTTCAATAGCTCCCTAATTGGAATTTTTTTAAAGATTATAAGCATTAAAACATAGCAATAAGTAGTGATTCAATACACTTATGTTAAATTAGTAAAAAAATGTACAGATGTCAGGGGTTTATAAAATTGGTACAGTCAACCGTGCTTCCTGCTTCCTGTGCTATGACCTAGAATTGATTCTTTAAGACATCTTTTTATGTTATATAGTTAGCCTATCAAAAAAAGTGCTTTGAAAGCAGTGGGAGATTAGCCATTTAAAGAATGGGGAAAAAAAATCTTAATATAAGTAAAGGGATGGACTTGTTATTCCAGAAAACAAATAGGGAAAGTGTGTTAAAGTTGATGTGATAGGTGGTGGAAGTTATTTGGAATTTCAGGATTGATGGTAAGGAATTTTGAAGATCAGATTCATACTTAAGGTCAATCCCTTTGCCCTTATTCTCTTCTTGCCTCTTCCTTCCAGATTCCCATCATGCTGCACCTATTAAAACCTGCTCAGGAAAGGATCCACTGTCACAGTCTTTTATAACTTCATTTGAATTTAAATCAGTGTGTTACTTCTCCCAAGTGTATTTACATTTTAAACAGGAAAGGAAGGGTGCATCTCCATTTAAAATAATTACACATCAGCCTGCTCAGATCTGTATGAAAGACCTGAGAAATTTTATGGGTTGTTTTTTTGACTTGGTAGTTGCATTTTTGTGTATATATATATATATATATATTTTTCTTGTTGTTGTTGTTAGCATTTTATAGCAAAGGATCTGTATAGTTCCCAAAATTGCAACATGATGAGATTCTCATTGCTTTTAATTAACCTGCCTTTTTCTTTTTTTAACTCCACAATTAATTTGGCTAAATTGGTTAACAAATGAAAAATTGTAACTACACTAGTTGCATATTGCTTTTACTATGTAATGTTTGATGCTTCCATCGTTACGTTTCACATGAGAAAAATCTTAAAACAGATTTTATATTCTCTGATAAAAATCACCATTTTGTCCTTGAAGACATTGTCCCAGAAATGATTTTTTAAAAAGTAGCACTATTGGTTTCATTTCTTGGAAGAGAAAAATGTCAGTTAGAGTAGTAGTAAGATAGTAATCTAGTATATTTGGTATTATGAGACTCAAGGATTTAGCAGTAAAAAGAAATCTTTACTGAAGAAAAAAAAATTGGCATATTTTGTTAAGAGGAAGAGAGTTGAATTGCTATATTTGACTGCAAATCTGGCAACACTAAATGTGGTTGCTTGGAAATAAAAGTTTTCCTAAAACTTTTTATTTGAATTAGTTATTGTAATTGCATCAGTAACAGAATTCTTAATTTTTATAAGTACAGAAATATGCATAGTTTTTTTAATCCTATAATATCCCCAAATACTTAAGACATATGCTTTATAGAAACAGAGTGTCAAGAGTTCAGAAATAACAGAAGTAAAACCAATGAATCACCAAAGTAGTAATTAGTACAAGTTCATTGTACACACACCAAAAAGACAGACTACAGATTGGGAGCCCTCAAACCAAAACATGAAATGAGGCTCAGGGGAATATTGTTATAAAGCAATTTATATAGTGAGAAAGCAGTGACTTTATTCTTCACAGTGATTGGTTATAGTATTAGAATTTTCTTAAACAATAGGGAATTGGTCAATGGTTACCTCATAACAACCTTGAGAAACAGTCTAAGTTTTGCTTATGATTTCCCAAGATATAAGGAGGAAATGACCCAGGTCATATTAGTCTTGTGAAATAAGCTAAATTAAGCTTTGCTCATAAGACTGAATGGTTTTGTCTGTTCAGGAAATCTTCAAGATTGATCTCCATTTTTTTTTTACTTGAACCATTCCCCCTTTTGGTTATTGTCTCAGCAGTCTGAAAGCATGACCTAGCAGTATACTATTATTCTCTGTTACTACCTATCCTGGATGTAATCGTACTGAAGAATCACATGTTTGGTGTTTTCATTCATCGCGCCGGAGGGCCTTGTAGTCCTCAGCTTCATCAGTTATGTGGTTATTGTTGATTTGATCTATTTATCTGATGCTGATGGATACCATTTGACAAGTGAGTGGCTGCCAACAGGCATTTAAAACCCTCGAGGTGATACAATGCACTTGAGAGGTCTGAATGGTGATTATAAGGAGAAAAATAGCAAAGGATTGAAACATTCGCCAGAGGACAGCTTGTCACGAGATAAGATTTAAGCAATTAAATGTCTCAAATGGGTTATAATGTCTTAAAAGTGATTTGCATAGGCACAGCATGATATATTAGTGAGCATCCTTATGTTTACTTAGGACAAGGTGAACACTAAGGATGCTTGATTTTAGGAGGTGGTGTTGAGCTTCCACCTAAATTAGGCCTGTATATGAGAAGAGCAGTCAGGTAATTTAATGAGAGGCGTTTTTATGGAAACAAAAGAAAAAGCTCAATAGTTTGAGCAATTTATAAGTACAGTTTCTGAGTTTGGAGAGCAGCCAGTTGAGATTTCTAGATGTGGGGTTCTAAAGCATCTTCAGATGGAGTGAGAGCGAGCAGAGATGATCGGTCAGATTTTCCTGGTTTGCAGTGTGAATGTCTTTAGTGGTCTTTCTGATTGTGTACATAGCACCAGGCATGAAGACTGTCCACACCTCAGCTGCGATGGTGATTTCTCAGAAGTTTATATCAAGTTGTCCAGCTTTAGCTTGCGTGCCTTCAAGAAAAAGACAGTTTTAGTTTCATAGTGATTCCAAATCAAAAGAGTGGGAGAAAACTGGAAATGTTAGTTTGAGAAACTCTAGCCAAATATTAGAGGAAACTAGAAGAATTCAGGATCCAGTCCAGTGTACAAGTAGAAAACAAAACCTGAAGAAACATTAACAGCACTAGAACCTGATATCCACGAAAGTGTATTACTGAAATATAATTTTTCTCTCTCTAATCATCCCCATTTCTATCAAAGATAACCACAGTAAGAGTAATTTGTTTGCAGATTAACTCTGGTTTCAGTAAACTTGCCCTGGCTATTTACATTAGGGTACCAAGAATAGCGATTGACCATATAGCTCTTTTAAATGTACTTTGCTGGAACTTTTTTTTTTTGCTGGAACTTTTCATAGAGTATCTCAGATTGGAATCCAAAAGCCTCTCAAGGCTAGGAAGCCACACCAAGGATTTGCCCAATTGTGTCCTGTTACAAGGAGAACAGATTCATATTGAACTTATGCAAATGTATCTACTGTCATGAAAAATAAGAATATTTAATAAGAGGTTCTGAATTCTGTAGGGATCAGGTAGGGAGAAAAAGATGTGTTTCAATCTTTGTTTCAAAGATACACCTAACCAAATTGCTGTCAGTTATGGTTAGATTAACAGGGAATAGAAAAGGCGGCCCTTTAAATCTGAAAACAAAATATTAAAGAACTAGTAATATTTTAAATGAAGTCATCAAATTTATAATCATTTTCATCAGTTCAGTCAATGTTGTATAATTCTTGTTTTGTTTCATCTTGGGCTAGCAGCTTTATGAATCAATTAGGTTTTCATTAGAATTTTAGAAATTCTTTTTTTTTTTTTTTTTTAGATTTTATTTATTTTTTTGAGACAGAGAGAATGAGAGACAGAGAGCATGAGAGGGAGGAGGGTCAGAGGGAGAAGCAGACTTCCTGCCGAGCAGGGAGCCCGATGTGGGACTCGATCCCGGGACTCCAGGATCATGACCCGAGCCGAAGGCAGTCGCCTAACCAACTGAGCCACCCAGGCGCCCCTAGAATTTTAGAAATTCTTACCAGTTCTGTGTTACGACCTTAAAGTTATCATAAACCTGCAATTTAGAGTTCTTATTGGGGTCTTTTCTAAGAATCTTCTTGAAGATGAAGCACTTTTTTTTTTCTATTTAAATTCAATTAGCCAACATATAGTACATCATTAGTTTCAGATGTAGTGTTCAGTAATTCATCAGTTGCATATTACACCCAGTGCTTTTGCCAAATAGTTGATTGTAAATGTATTCAGAGAAGTAAAACAATAGCTCATTGTGAGTGACAAAGGACTTTTAAAGAGCTATGGTTAAAGATCTGTAAGAGCTCTATCTAGTAAGAGCTCTTTCTCTCTCTCTCTCTCTCTCTCTCACACACACACACACACACACACACACAAATAATGCAATTGACAAGTAAGTTTGTTTGGGTTTTTTTTTTTGTAGTTTAAGGTAATAGCTGGAATTGTAACTAATAACATCAAATTTTTTAAAGGATTCCATATAATTTTGAATTACTTGTTTTAATGATATATATGTCCCATATAAATATGATCTAAGAAAGTTAAACATTACTTATTATTTGACAATGTTCCCCATGCAGTTTAATATCTGAAATAAGCTTAAATAAACTAACTTTTCTTTTTTTATTTCATTCAGATTTGATTTGAGGAAGTTTGTTTAAAATGTCAAATGATTTTTTTTTAATGTCAAAAGATGTAAATACTTATCAAATAGGATCATAGGTGTTTGTGAAATAATACTTTGTTATCCATTCAACCAAAGCGAAATTAAAAGATGTCAAAGGCAAACAAAGTTACATAGTTAAACAACTAGTACATACAACTGTAGAACTTAGCTCTTTTAATGGAGAAAACTTAATGTTTTTCTTTAAGGAGTCCAGGAGCTGATAAACGCAACATGAAGCACAGGAAATTATTTTCATAAGAGGCAGAATCTTTGTTTCCTAGGCAGATTACATTAGAAGTAAAGAAAAGTTTTTGTTTACAATTTCTTATTAAGAGCAGACCAATGATCTAAAACAAACTTTGTCAACCTAACAGAGAGAAAAGCAAATTATAATTTTGTACAAGTATACTTTCGATATTAAAACTCCCCTCTTCCTTTTCACCTTTTCAACTTAAATCCATTCCCATCTAGCTTGACTACATATAAATTCCTTTCTGAAGATTTCTTTTTCACAAAACTACAATTTTCTATATCCTTTCAGCTTTTGTCCTTTTTCCTTTCTTATTCTGGAACAATTATATTACTTTAAGACAAAATTACTTTCTTTTTTCCTTTACAAAAAAACAAAACCGGAACCAAAAAGATTCCACATCCTTCATATCTTTCCTTAACCCCCCATTTCACCTTATCCACTTTTCACATAGTCATTTTCTTTCACCCTTATTATTTTTAGTAGTTTTAATTACATATATATATAAGTGAACCAAGTGAGAATGCATGACTGGGTTGGAACCTAGAGATACCTTAGTTAAGTTCGTTTATGTGCCCTACTACTAGAGTAGTTTAAGTAAAATCTTGCGGATGGTGGGGAGGGAGTAGAGGAAGAAAGAGAGAGAGACAGTGACAGAGAGAGGAACAGAGACAGAGAGAAAATGTGTGTGTGTGTGTGTGTGTGTGTGTGTGTGTGTAAGAGAAACAGTCCAAAATACAGACACAGAAACAAGCTCAGAGGGAAGAATTTGAGTTCCAAGCAGAAGAAGATATTTGATTATCTTTCAAGTTTATGGCTTTTGACACTAGCAGTGGCTTTTGTTGCTTGGGAAACATCATTTTACCTTCTTGCATCTGAATTTTTCTGAGAAAAACATCCACTTAATGTCACAGTAACCTCACAGGAACAATTTAATAGTTCCTGCTAAAAGCCTGTAAGAACTCTCAGTATAGAAGATATAGTTTTGCAAACACATTTGCAGCCTCTGTCAATCTTAACAGATTGAGAATTTGATGGGTTTATTACCAAGCCATCAGTTGTACAGAATAGAAGGCAAGAATAATTCTTTAGAAATTGTTAAAATGTTAGTTAAATAATGACCAGAAAATTCCAAGTTGACCTTCTTCAGTGGCATTTCTAAAATATGGCTTCAATGTGTCCAGTTTTATTTCCCCACTTTAAATGATAGCTAATTGGAAAAAATTCCCATGGGGTGCCATTGATGGGATCTTTGGAGAATATTCCTTTCCTCTATATTTGTTTTATGAGCTGTAGAATCTTCTCTTGATTTTACCATATCTGGAGGATCTGGCTATATCCATCACTAGAGTAACTGCAAGCATTTGAGAAGTTCTATTCCACACTAGGACCCCAGACAGCACTTGATTTAAGAAGGGGAAAATGCCCATATTGTGCTTGGTATGAAAGCGAGAGTGTTTGTTCACAGCTTCATTTTTGTGAGCATCAATAATTCTTTAATACATTGCTAGTACATGGATCTAAAGATGAATATGGCTGACAATCCCTTGGATGATGTTATTGGAACTTCCAATTCACTTGCTGATGCTAACTTATTCCTGTGGTAAGAGTAGAAAAATCTTTCGAATAATGATTCAAAGGAAGGGATTGATCCCAATGAGGTCATTATAAGATCTTTAATAATAGTTGATTGTTTGAACCACAGTCCTTTACTGATGGTAGGTCTATCATACTATCTGGGATAGTGAAACTATTTCATGAATTTGCTGCTAAATTCCTAAAGTAGAATAATAGGACACCTTTAAAAATTGACATTTAAGGAGCCAATGAGGTAAACAACTTTATGATATATTTTAATAAACTGCAGTGATTATAAAATTATTGTCCTTTTAACTAAATTTATAAGATATCATGTCACAGAAGTAAATGAAAGTGGACTTTGAATTTACAACACTAGAAAACATCTTAAAGTGTATGTTTTGACCTAATTTTTTTCTGATAATGTATCTATTAAATAATAAATGAAAGCAAATACAATATTTATTAACTCAGAATTCAAAAATATTTACATTAATATTACTTTATAGTTATAATTAATATTATATTTTAGTAAAATTAATACATAAGGCAGCCAATAACCGTTTCTAGTTATCAAATCTCATGTTTTCTATTTTTTCCAATCAAGCTTTTGAATATGTTAAAAAAAATTTTCCTGATTTTACTTTGAAGTTCATACTTTAAAAAAAAATAAATGAAAATTAAAAAACCAATACCTTTTATTTATAAAACAAAACCAATGTTTTAAACATTTATCAAATAGTTTATAGTTTCCGTAGTTGTAATGTAAGTATAAAATTAATTAGCTCTTTTCCAAATTTGGAAACCTTTTGCCTCTAAAGACAGCTCTCAGAAATATTAATTCACTCATCTGTAACAGCAAAAGAATGTCAATGAGGTTGATCCACTAGGGTGCTACTCTTGCAGTAATTACGTGCCTTGGACTTTACCTTGTAGTGCTTGCTTATTTGTTGGCATTTAGCCTTCAAAGTAGTGTTGAGCTTGAGACGAGTACGTGAATGAATTACATATGACATTTATGGCAAGACTCTAGAGTCTCATTTCCTCTCTAAACTCTTAAAGTGTTAAATCCTTTGAAGTTTTAAGTGTCTTAATGAAATAAACTTGTCTTATATCATTTGTACATTCCATTTTTCTTACTATAGATGCATAAATCAGGGGGCCATAGGTGGTTCATTCATTCATTCAAGGAACATTTACTAAAAGTCTCTTTTTTGTTAGGCAGTGAACAAGGTGGTAAAGGCTTACAATTTAGTAGTAGAGATATACACTAAACAACACATTTCACCTGTCTATCCATAGATGCAATTATGAGAAACACCATAAAGAGAACAGGATGAGACAAGTGCATATGAGAGAATGGCTTAACATAGTCAGAGGGGTCATGAATATCCAGAAGGAAGATAGTTGAAGGGAAGGGGAACATTCCCAGGAAAAGCAACCTGAACGTTCTAGGGATATATTCCTTAGGATATTTCCTGGACAGAACTGGACAAAACTGTAGGGCCATAAATGTAACTGAACAGGATTTTAATTACCACTTTATAACACATAGATTATTTTATGATAGTTTTAAAGTTAAGATTATTGACATACTGCCCACCAAAAATTCTTAAATTTTTCTTCACAATCCTTCTTCCTACCCAACCTCATGGATTGGCTCAGCGATTACAAAAGTATTTACAAGCACTGAACAGATCTTCATGGGTGATTATTCGTGAAAAATTCATGGGTGTTTATACTTCAAATCAAGATCTGCAGAGTATCTACCTGCCATGAGGTTTCCCTTCACTTGACTGCCACCCAGGCTACTGCTGGTTCCTGAACACCTGCAAAAAGTAAAAAAAAAAAAAAAAAAAGCTTACTGCTAAGTTTTATTATGTTAGACTCTTTAAAGCTTTCAATAGCTGATGTATTTTATGTGATAATGTCAAAATCTAGTAGTTTAGCTTTAAAAACTCTTTATAGGCAATATGATCTCCAACCTACATTTCCAGCACGTCACCCACTACTTCCCGACACAAATTCTATGCTTTGGCCAAAGTAGTTCATTTACTTTTCCCCTAGTGTACCCTAAGTTACCTCACTTCCAAGAAAGCCCCTCCATTTAAAGTACCACTCCCCCCGTTTCTCTTCTTCAAAAGCCTACTCTGTCTTCATATCACTAACCACTTAGTAGCAAAAGAACTACTGTATCATCATCACCAGGACTTTCTGGCTCCCTAGATTAAAATGCAGTAAGTACAATTCCATAACAGATTAATTGTTTCCTATCATGAAGAAGTTAAAATACTATCAGAATTTAGAAGCTATACTGGAATCATAATGAAGTTTCTTAATTCTGTGCCATGCCCATACATAGATTGAGTGTCTGCTATTGTTTAGCTGGCCTTATTTATTTAGTGGTAATCATTTCCTGAGATGGTGTAGAACATTGAATTGGAATGGATATGTCTAGCCTAGAATCCATATCCTAATGTTAGTTATAGGTAGCTCAGCATTAGATATTGTATGCAATTATATATCAACCATGAAGATAAGCGCCACCCAGTTTTCAGGATTTCCAATCATCTCAAATTTAAAGGTCTACTTTTGTTCTATTTTCACTGTGACTGGTTTTCATGGAAAGGAAAATTATAGGACTATTTGCTACATGCAGATCCCTCTTTTCTCTTAAACTATTGATAAAGAAAAAAATAGAAAAAAAGGCTTATCAGAAAGAAATAGGTTACTTCAATTTCCACTGATAGCTGGCTGATTAATTAAATTAAGGTACATTTACTAATTAATTGTAAATGTTAATTTACTACCGATACATTTATTAAATGTTACCATGCAACATAATACGTACATCCATAAAAAGGTGTATATATTTCTCTATATGCTTGTATAAAGACATCTCCAAATATATATAGTGAACAAGCAAGGGACAGATCAGTGTGCATGATACGCTCCCATCTGTGTAAATATAATAAAAAGGAATAAGGGTGGAACTACATATATATGGAAAAAATGTATCAGAAAGATTATACAATAGGCTGATCATGCTGATGACTTTGGAGGAGAGGGGAGATTATTAAAATGAAGAAAGGAAAGGGAAACTTTTTGCTGAATAACACTTTGTATTTTCTAAATGTTGAATCTAAATGTTGAATAACTACCTTAACTACTAAAAGTTAAATAATATTCAAAAATTTCAGTTTAAGTAATTTATTCTGTTAGATAATCATAGAAATGCAGAAGAATATTATAGTGTTAGTTTAATAAGTAAAAACAACAAATGATAGAAAATAGTTTATTATTATGTTCATTCACCCATTAAAATAATGAACAAGTATATGGAAAATAAAAATAAGTGCAATAGATTAAGAATCTACATGATTTTAGATAGACTAAAAATATATTTTTGCATAGTTTTTTTTTTTAATCCAGAGAGTCTTCCAAATGTTAGCAAATAATTATTGCTGAATGGTAGGTTTTCCTTTTTCAACTTTTCTGTACTTTCTAAATTTTCTACATAAATTATATATTGAGGAAAAAAGTTATCTGAAAAGAGAGGAATGGTGAATTACATGAAAAACATAAAGACAATCAGGTGGACTTAAATACTAATAAAATGAACATTTTTTTAATTTATTACTTTTACTCCCTCAAAATGCATTTCTTATGAAGCACCCATCAGGGTACAGCAGAGAGATACAGCGCTAAACACAAAAGACAAAGTCCCTTCCATCTTGGAGCTCACATTTTGACAATACAGAGATATAAAAATAAACATATGTTAGGAAATGATGGGTACCATAAAGCCAAATGAAGCAGGATAGAGGGCAAGTTTCTAAATTGATGAGACACTTTGAATTAAAAGTACAGTTGGAAATAGAAGCTATGATAGCAAGAATCCTCTTCTCATTCCTCATATTAGGTGAAAAGATTTTAATATTTCAACTATTAAGTATGATGTTTGTTGCAGATGTTTTTGTAGACATTTTTTATTGGTGATGGGTGTCCTTTATATTCCTAGCATTCTATGGGTTGTTATCCTGAATTTTGAGTTTTATCAAAATTTTTAGGTATTCATTGAGATAATCATACTTTTCTTCTTCATTCCATCAATGTGGTAAAATACATCCAATAATTCTCAAAAGTTAAGCCAAAAATGCATTCTTGGAATAAACCCACTTTGGTTTATATTTATTATATAAATTCATATAATATTTTATGGATAGAATATTATAAATGTAAAGTTGTATTTTATATTCATGTAAACCTATATATGTTATTTATATAAATATGTATACTTACATTTAATTTTTAAAGATATTTATATTCAGTGAGAAAAAATGTGTACAATTGCTGTCATTTCTTCTTTAAATGTTTGGAAGAATTCACAGACCATCTATGGTATATTCTTGCTAAAAATAAATAAATAAGTAAATAATGTGGAATCTATTCAAATCTTCAGCTCTAACTCGAGTTCACAGAAAATTTAGGGGATTCAGAAGCAAGTTAAATGACATGAAGTAATCTGCGATATATAAAATAACAGAAAATTTAAAGGATAAATGACCTGTTTTTTTCATCATATTTAATGGTGAAAAACTGAAATCTTGCTATCACAGCTTCTATTTCAAATTGTACTTTCTACCAACTGGTACAGGAAGGGGGAAATGAAAGGAGGAGCAGTTAGTTACAAATGCAAGCATAGGCCATATTTGAGTTTTGATTTGAACAAATCAACAGCAAGAGACATTTTGAGACATTGTGGAAATTTGAACATGAACTGGATATTAGGCATTAAGAAATTACGATTTTATTAGAGCTACTATAGTTTTAAAAAGTGTTTTAGAGAGACATATTGAATGATTTCAAGTGAGATTATGTGATTTCTGGGGAAAAAAGCCTTCAGAAAAAAGCAAATAAAGCAAATAAAAAGGAGAAGTGGGATAGATGAACCCAAGTTAGCAAACTTGTTGAAACTAGATTATATGTAATGGATAGGCTCATTATAATAATGTTTTTTTATGGTTGTGTATATTGGAAATGTCTATCATCAAGAATTCAATTTTTTATAAAGAATAAAAAGGTATCATTAGCTTACAGATGTACAGTTTTTGCTTCCATGTTAGTTCTCCTGCTACTACAAACTGATGTAACTGTACTTCCCTACTATGCATGATTTATTTTAAACTTTGAGAAAATTTTCAAAATTCATATGTATTTTATTAGCTACTTTTTATTTTTATTTTTTTTTAAAGATTTTATTTATTTATTTGAGACAGAGAGAATGAGAGACAGAGAGCATGAGAGGGAGGAGGGTCAGAGGGAGAAGCAGACTCCCTGCCGAGCAGGGAGCCCGATGTGGGACTCGATCCCGGGACTCCAGGATCATGACCTGAGCCGAAGGCAGTCGCTTAACCAACTGAGCCACAGCTACTTTTTAAAGAGATTTTAACCACATTTTAAAAAGGATACCAATTATACAATTTTGCAAAGAAAAGAAATCAATGTTTGGAACCGAATGAGCAAAATCATGGCAGTTTTAAAAAATACTTATTTTTGAACATTAGAGGATTGTCAGCCAGTAACAGTTCCCTGTAGGAAACAAGAACAAGGGTTTTCTTTTTTCCTTTCTTTCTGCCTTCCGATCTCTCTTTAATGTTTCCTATTGAAAGAATCTAATTGGAAGCCATGGGGCAAAGGAGAAAGAAAGTTCAGAGTCCCAGCACCGGCTTCACAGAGCCGAGTTTAAATGAGTAAATTTCAGGCTTAGCTATAATAACAATAATTGGCAAGCAGACTATCTGTTATTTTGTATGGTAAAGTTTAATCTAGTATTATTTTTTATTTGTAGTCAAATAATGTAAACTACATAGAATAATGATTAATAATGTAGACTTTTAAAAAGCAGCCAAACCCTGGCTCCTCCCTGTGGAAATGTGGGTAAAATTACTGAAACTCTCCAAGCCACAGTCTTTTCATCCACAAAATGGGGATAATAATTATATCTACTTCATAAGGTAGTTTCTTCACCCTTGTGAAGAAAAGGTGAAATGTAAATGAGTAGCCTGGTTACATAGTACCTGGTAAATAAATGTAAACTGCTATAGTTTTTAAATAATCATCATCTTGCTATTGTTATCATCATTGTGATTTGTATTTTTAACTTAAAATACACTGAAAGTTTATTTTAAAAAAGTGAGCATGAATATTTTGATAATTTAGTAACTGATTTACTATTTTTAATATTGTCATTCACACAGTCATTTTACAAGTTACCACTTTTAATGATATTGCATTTAGTAATCAAAATAATACTGAAGATAAAAATAATTAAAAATCTTTAATTATTATTAACGTGTTTAACATTTTCTAGCAATTCTTATTCTGAAGCAAAGGTTAAGCAGAATGGACTTTATCTCCTATTTACCATTAATTTTAATCATATTTGCTCATTTATGGTTTTTCCCTTTTGCCCTACTTACGTTATTATGACCACCCTATCTAACTGCCTTTGGTACTATACACGGCTAGAAGATTCTGTTTACGATGCTGAAAAATCCAGTAGGACTTTTTCTACTGTCAAGGGACATTTGTTGTTGGCCTTCTGCCTTCTGTCAGGCGCTTATTTCTTGTTGGGACTGATGCAAGAACTTCTTTAATGATTGCCCTGATGGTGTCTTGCTTCTTTCTAAGCCATCCTCAATACTTCTGCCTGAAAAAGTTCTCTAAAACATAAATCTGATTTTTAAACATTTTTTTTAGCTTAAAATTTTTCAGTGGTTCCATATTACCTTCAGAATTAATTCCAGACTTTACTGTGATATACAAGGCCATGCTTACCACTCTAATCTTGAATTCTAACCGAAGTGTCAGAGTAAGCTTAAATTCCAGTTCCATAATTAGGTAGATGAGTCACCTGTGGCAAGTCATTTAATCTCTGTGGGCCTCTGTTTTCTGGTTTGTGAAATGTTGGAAATAATAGTACTGTTAATGAGAAGGTATTATTGTTGAAGAGATTGAATGAGTTAACATATATAAAATGCTTAGAACAGTGCCTGGCACAAAGTAGAAACTATTTAACTTCAGCTATTATTATTTTGTTGTTTCCGTTATTTTTTTTTAATTATTTTTCCTATCATAGCCTTATGAAGCCCATGTACAAATACATGTTATACTGAAGCCACAATGATCAGATCCTACTCACTGAGCATTCCTTTTTCTATAACTTTCTCTTACTCTTCAAGATTTATTTCATTTCCCAATCCTGTGACCATTCCTCATATGGGTTACCTGCTTGTCCTAGATGCCATCTACATATTTATTTGTTTATTTATATTTTTAGTAACCTAACGTGGGGCTCAAACTCATGACCCCGAGATGAAGAGTTGCATGCTTTTTCGACTGAGCCAGTCAGGGACCCCCATATATATTTAAACATATAAAATTTAACCTTCTTTACTATCTATACTACAAGATTATAAATACTTTGAAGGCGGAATTGTTTGTTTTAGATTTTTTTAAAAGACAGGGGCCAATATATATTAGGTGCTTGATAAATAATTGAATAATTGCTTTTGTGAAATGGAGACAAAAAAGAAAGTTCTTCTCAAATGGATTTTCTTCTCTTCGATAAAACATGAAGTTACCACTTTCCACATTGAGATGATATTATTGATGTTTTTTCTGTGCATTTAAAGTGAAATAAAATTACAAAATATGCAGAAGCTTCCTTTCCCTTCAAAGCTAACAGATTAGTAGCAGCAACCCTAGGTCATCTATAGAACAAGCTTTTGTATTTTCTAAAGGAGATACTAGTTGTTTATAGGAATTATAAGAAAATCTTAAAGCAAAATAGTTTTCAGTCTAGAAAGAGTTAAAAATACTGCAAATTTTATACTGAAGTAATTTCTACTGTTAACCAATTCTAGCCAGTTTACTGCCCATATAATCAAGAACTGCTTTTCTGGAGTTTTATATGCACTTTTTATTTTCTTTTTTATAAGTAAGCCTCTTACTTTTTCATTGATTTCCGTTATAGGTGAGAAGAGCAGTGGTTCAGAAACAACCCATGAATTACATTATCTAATTTAATTAAGGTGAACTGGAAATTTCTCTAAAGATTCAACAGTCACCAGGCAACTAAAAATGAAACTTTAAACTAGCTTTGTAGTGGACACAAGCTTCTGCCATTTACCATCATTTTCCACTCTACATTCCTTGACAGGGATTTATGAATAATTCTACAGATAGCACGAGGCTGGATTTACATAAGCAATGCAGGCGTTTCAAGATGTTAGTCTATTGCTTAGTCCTGAACAATCTTAGGAGAAAATCGTTATCTCTAATTTTATAACCATACCTCCGACTGTGTGGCACTCAAGTCTATAAAAACTATTTTATTGTACCAATATAATCTCATTTGATCCAAGTATCTCTGAACTCTCCTTGCCATTGGGTTTACTGGTCAGAGGATGCAATGTGCTTCCATCAGTAGAACTTTGATCCTAAGTGACTTTGCAGGAAAAGATGAGTTCCTGGGGGTAGGGAGAAAGGTTATGTCTGTAAGAAGAGAAAAATCGGGCATTAACTATTTTCCTTCAAGTGCATCGTACCATGTTGGCATACTGGGAAATCCTGACAGATGGAAAGTGAGAAATTGACTGATTACAGATTTTGTTCTGGATTTTCATCTGAATGTAACAGACACCCGTCTTTCAAACAGAGATTAAAACATTGTGAAAACAGTTCCCAAGTTGCTGTTGCTATCAGCTTCTGAGTGCTGAACTGTTACCAATCATTTGCTTTCTGTTACCTAGATAGAGCAAATATCCAATATTCAGTGCTTACTTGCTTCATCTCTGTCACATTTTACCCTAATTTCCCAAAGATTTTCTTTGCTCATTCAGTTATTCTTTAAATCAATTTGTGCCTTTATTTCTTGTAAGACTCCAAACTGCATGTGAAAGGGTCTAATAAATTCAGTATCTTTCATTATTATAAGCCTTTTGCTGGAAAGGATAAAATGAGTAGCATGAATTTACATTAAGCTTAAGAAAATAATTTTCCATTTGCTGGTTTTTGAAGAAGTAAATAGGAGACAGCTAAATTGGTTAGAATATTGTGCTAATGAGGGGCGCCTGGGTGGCTCAGTCGTTAAGTGTCTGCCTTCGGCTCAGGTCATGGTCCCAGGGTCCTGGGATCTAGCCCTGCATCAGGCTCCCTGCTCTGCGGGAAGCCTGCTTCTCCCTCTCCTACTCCCCCTGCTTGTGTTCCCTCTCTCGCTACGTCTCTCTCTGTGAAATAAATAAAATCTTAAAAAAAAAAGAAGAGGAATATTGTGCTAATGAGATTAAAATAGCACGTTTGATTCCCATATAGGCAATTAGTCTTATATGGAAGAAAGCTATTCTAAGGCCAGAATTTTGACCCCCAGTGGAATTCTTATCAAAGGGAAACAAGATATGAGTTGTAAAAGGTTCATGGCAAAGCAAGTTTGGGTTCAAAAGAAAAAAAGAAAGACACAGAAAAACTTAAATTGAATGTTATTTTATATTTTATATAAATATCTTTTATATTGAATGTTATTTTACCCTATTTGTTTCTAATATGGCAAATCTCAGCTAATCAACATGGATACGGGAGTATATTTTATACATGCCATATGTTTTCTGTGTATTAGCCAGCTGTTGGGGTAGTTACAGTAAAATTGAAAATTGTATCCTCATTTTAGGTTTGTTATGAATATATTAAATTAACTTGCAATTATTTGATTTTTAAGTTAAAACTCTTTAGCTTTATTTTAATAGAAATATGTGGTCGTTTTAGGGAATTCGGAAAATATATAGAATATATTTATATAGAACTTCAAATAAAATGAATATGTGAAGTACATAGTCCCAGTCAATAAACACAATTATTTCCTTTTTATGTTTCTTTTCCTTTTATACAAAAAAATGTATCAATATGAAAAATAGAATCAAATATACATGCAAAACTGTAGTCTGGTTTTTTCCCCCACTTTTCTATTAGTTGTTCTTCAAAAATACCGCTTTAATGACCATATAGTCTCTCTTAGTTGTATACTAAAATTTAACTATTATCCAACCTTAGGATGTATGGTTGTTTATGTTTTTTGATTACTAGAAATAACGCTTTAGTGAACATTTTTATCTACAAATCTGGCCAATGTAGATGAGATAGTCTACCTTGGTTCTTTAGATGGTCTTAAGACTGAGGTTGTTGGGTAAATGGTTTGAATATTTTCAAGTCTTTTATCACAGATTTCCAAATTTCTTCTCTCCTCCCTAAATTACCACAACTTATCCTGCCACCAACAGAATACAAGGGCACTCAATTCTTCAAAGTCTTACCACGTCTACTGTTACAATTTAAAATCATCAATTGTTATAATTTTATATAATTCCTAGAATCTGCTTTCTATATCCTCCTTTATTTCTAGGCCAATTTATGTTTTAAAAGATATATAATTCAGGTATATTTATTTCATTGCCCAGAAATCACACAGGTATCATTTAGAAAGATCTGTTCTACCCACAAAGCAATATTAGATTTTTGTAAATTGATGAATATGGATAAATTATCCACATGAGATATACGTCTGAGAGTTTTAAAAGGTAAAATTGTTTAACTGTTGACCATGATATATTATTAACATGGTCATTGTACCACAAAAATGATTGTAATGTGACTTCTACCATAAGATTTCTAGAAACAGCAATCTAACTTTTATGAGACAAACTTTTGGTATTTTTACTAAAGAGTAGAGTCATTAAGTATACTCAGCCTCTTGGAGGCTAGGTCTGAAAAATCTATTAAGATTCTTTGAGAGGAGAATAAAAAAAAAAAAGATTCTTTGAGAGGGCAAACTAAATGTACAAATTATTTTCCATAGTTAGTCAATCATGTTTCTCGGGTTTGCCTCTTTTACTCCCAGTTTTGTTCTCTTGTGATGAAAAGCATTAAATATACGTAATTAGCAGATTCACAAGCCTTCCAGATTTCTCTAGAATTTTTCATAGTCACACCCCAAGATGTCCACAAAAATTTCAATGTTGGGGTAATGTTTCACTATCCAAAGACATACTTGATCGAGGAACAAAGATTACCCAGTTCTCCAGTGTTTCTTGTGTATTAAATTCACAAATTAAAATATATTGCCAATTAGCAATTGTCTAAAGTTTCTTTAGAATCTGAAATTAGACACACTACCAGCACCTTGCATTTATTCCCCTAGGCACTGTGTTTTGGAGAATTTTTCATATCGGTATGTATAAAGTCATATCATGTTTAAACAGTTGTGTAATATTCTATTGGATATATATATCCCAGTCTATATTGATGAATATGTAGGCTATTTGCAAACATTCGATATTGCAAAAAATGCTGCAGTGAATTTTCATGTGCATAATATGCCATTTCCCACATGCACAAATATATGCAAAGGATAACTTAGTAGAATTCCAAAGTAAACTAGTAGGTGCATTTTCAGTTGGCATATGTTGCCAAATTTGTCCTCAGTGACACTATGTCACACATCACTGTGAACATGCCTATTTCTCCAGACTCAGAACAATTGAGGAATATCAATATTTTGACTTTCATCAGTCTTAGAGAAAGGAAATCATGTTTTGCTTTTGTTTGTTTCAGTATATTTCCTTTTTCGTTTTCTGTATCGGAATTATATTGTTTATTCCGTTTTTCAGTTTACTTTTATTTATTTGGCAAAATAATGAGAACATTTCCCATGTATTAAATATTCTTTATAAACATTTTTAAATAAGCTTACTATTTTGAAATAATTTTAAATTTAACAGAAGCATTGCAAGGATAGTACATTTGTCTTTTGTCCCTCATTCATTTATTTATTGAGTCATCTGTTTATATCAATATGGACTTATGTATACATATTTCATATTTTGGGATGTAATCTAACACTACATTATTTACTTTTTTACTCAAATTGTTCCAGATTTAGCCACTGGGAGCTTTTTCAGTTTGGCTCCTGTGTCCCTTTGACATAGCCCCAACCTGATCCAAGATGCTTCGGGATTATCTTGTATTTTCCTTGCCCCAGCCTCGAAACAGTCATTTCTCCAGGGAGTCTTGGTTCCTTCAGTAGAGAGTACTATCTAAAAATGAAGGTCTAGTCACAGAGTATGTTCATTGCTGCTGGAGTGTCAATGCTTCAAGGCCCTCTCAGTGGACCAAATTAGGTAATATATGTATATCCATATATCTCTAATTATTTCTTTATCTATCTCTCTATACATGTATTAAGATAAACATGAGATTGTGTTCATGCCTCCAACTTTAATCTGGCAGCGAAGGTTCATTCAAGTCTTCCTTTCTCGTTTATCTATAACTTCCCTCTCTGACAGTGTGACTGTCTGGCTCCCACTATCCACCATCTGTTTACTTATTTGTTCAACCCCGTATACATGTAAAGCAGTTTCAGAATTATTAACCTATATCCAGATGAGAAAGAAATTTACCAACTAGAATTTAAGCTGTCACTCTAATTTGCATTTTAATATTATCCATGAGATTGAATATCTTTTCATAAGAAACCTTTGATTTTGCTTTTCTTTTGAGTGCCTGTTTTATTCTTTATGCATTTGAAAATTGAGTTATTACTAATTCTTATCCATTTGTAATTACTTTTTACATTAAGGAAATTAGCCTTTGGTCCATGATATGAGTTTCAAATGCTTTTCCAGTTTGTTATTGGAATATAACTGTGTATTTTATATATATATATATATGTGTGTATATATATGTATGTATATCTCCATGTAAATGCTTATATATATATATGTATATATAAATCCATGCAAATGCTTTTATTTTATGAAGATGAATATATCAATCTTTAATGCCTTCTGGAAAAAATTTTTCTTAACTTGACTTACTTTTTTTTCTACTTGGGGAATAAGTTTATACACAATCTTCTGAATGGTTGAGCATATAATATTTTTTCAAACCCAATAATATAAAAGGATGTTATCACCTCTTTTGTAGACCCAAATCTTATATTTTCATGTATGTGTCTAAAAATCGCACGTACATGAGAACTGGCATTTGCCTGATTTGTATTTTGGTTTTTACTGACTCTGTTCCTAGCAGAATATATCCTAGTAAGAGTATAAATTACTGCAAAACTATTTTAAAGAAACCTTCCACCAACATTATAACCAACCTAACTCAAAGCATGTAATGAGATGGTTTCATTTCTACAGGGAAAACATCTGACAGTCTTCATTTGTAAAATCTTCTGCTACACATAATTACTTAATTCTCAGGGCCAACCACAGCATCTTCTGCAAATTAGTTGCTCCTCAATCACATAATGCAGTTACTATGCTTTATAGCACAGGTCCTACGCCTGTTATGGCGCTGAATTTTTATTATAACAGGACTAAGCTGTGGTGAACCGGTGGGAGATTTCTTGTTTGACAAGTATCTTAATACATATTACAGATACATCTTCTACAGTTTTCATTCCGCAGCTATAATAGATTTTTAAACTTCATTTATACCACATAAGGAAATCCCTACTTTTTTACATGAAGGGTATAAGCTTTTTTACCTTGGGCAACAAACAATTTATGGTATTTGTTAATATTTTAGAAAATAAAGAGAATACCATTTACCAATATTTCTACCACCTACAGATAGCCATTAATTGTCATTATATTGTAGCTCTTTCCAAATTTTTTCTTTGAATATACATTTGGATGCTCTTTATTATATTATAAAAATTCTAATTGATGGTAAATAACAGTTCTCTATTTTCTTCTAATATATTTCCTTAACATTGGATTTTATTACATCTTATGAATTTTATCATAACTTATTTAATCATATCCTGTGATGTGATCTTTATATTCTTTCTACTTTTCTATTTCTGGTTTCTTTAGGAGAAATTCCTAAATGTAAAACTGCTATGGTCAATTGTGTGAAAGATTTATATCTTTTGATACAGTCTACAAGATTTTATTCTTCCAAAAATTTCGATTTGCAAACATACTAATGGTTTTTAAAGTTGCCCATCTCACAGTACTCTCTTAATGTTGTGATCTTGAAAGAATCTATTATATATTTTGTCACTTTTTCCTACTAGGGCTTCAGTGTTTGGCTGATTTTAATCTTTTTTTCTTCATATTAAGGATATTAAATCTTCATACACTATATTTGATATAAATAAGTTTCCGTTTTTTTTTGATTTATACCTTCACTTCATAAGAGTAGAAAAAGGCTAATAAATTTATGATTACTTTTCCAAACTAAAACTGAAGATTATATTTTGTCATTTAGTTATAAAAGATTCATTTAGTCAGATGAGTTTGACTGGTAAACTAATTGACTTCTTTTTCACAAAACCATAAATAATAGAACTTTATTTCCAAACTACAGGTGTATTCATCCAAACAAAATTGATTTGACCCTATATTACATAATGCTTTATAACACAATAATAATTGTAATAGTGTTCATTTGTATATAATTTAAAAACTAGTTTTCATTCAAAAACCCATGCTGTCCCCCTACAACCATGCTGTGCTTTTCACGTCTAATAATTGAAGAAATCAAGGCGTTATAAGGTCAGGTGGCTTTCAAGAGTAGCTGCTTATGTGGTGGCAATACCAGATTTAGGACCTGAAGTCCGCCCACTCTAACCAGAAAAGGAATATTTTTAAAGATTTGTGTGTATGTAAGTTATTCCCAGAATTGTTTAAAAAAAAAAAAAGGAATTCAAGAAATTGTTCTTTTTTTAAGTTAAGGAGGAAATTGGATGAGTATGAAAGATAAGATTAAGTCAGGTAGGAGGTTAGAAAAAGAAAAAGCGTATTGTAAAATACTACATACCATGGTGAGATGGGCCATACATTTTGTTTTCAGCTTTGTAGCAGCCAGCACAGAGAAGTAAACATGATCTTTCACCTGTGCTTAGAATACGAGACACACTGCTTCCTGTGGTCCATGAGGCCAGACAGGATCCAGCCCTTACCGGTCTCTCTAACCCCATTCATTCCACTCTGACTGCACTGTCACTGTTCCCCAAGTTCCCTGAGCTGGCCTCGCTCTATTCCAAGAAAATATCAGCTTTTTCCAGTGTTGAGGCTTTGCGTTTACATTTCTTCTATCTGGAGAACTCTACGCTCAGGCCCCTATTTATCTGGCTCCTTTTTATCCTTAGACCTGTTTTGTGTCTCTGGAGTCTCTGGCCACCCTATTTAAGGAAGCCTCTCCTCTTCCCTCTTGTTTTCCACTATCACATTGCCCTGCTCTTGTCCTTCACAGCACTTTCCATGATCAGCTGGGGACAACCATGTTCACTCCTTCTCAGAGACAATATTGATTAGTGTCAAGGGTGTATACACTATAGCCTGACAACTTACATGGAATTCTCCTTTGCTGCTGATAGTCGTATGCCATTAGACAAGTCACTTACTCTCTCTGTGCCTGACTTTTTTCATACATAAAATGTCCTTGACCAAATACTCTTACATGAAATAGAACTACATACTTTGTGGAGTTCTTTTTGTTGTTAATTCTTCTTTCGTTAATGCAGGTCTGTGGAATAATGGCAGAGTACAAAAGAGAAACTTTATTCCATCAAATTGGGCCGTAATTGTTGGAATACCTTTTGTTAATGCTTTGTTTTCTTTTCTAAACATAAAGTTCTAGGATTCTTAGGAAGTCTCCTGTTTTCCAGCCTTGTGCTCATGACTCAATCTCCTTCTCTCTTCTCTGACCCTTTTTACAGTAAAACTCTTCCAAAGAGTTGTCTACTTCTCTGTTATCTGCCTTATGTCTTGATCCCACTTCAATTGGATTTTCTTTCCTACCTTCCATTGAAACTGCTTTAATCAATGTCTCCAGTCGTCTCCACCTCACTGAAACCCATATCATTGCTCAGTTTTCAAGCTACTTGACCTGTCAACAGGATTTGGCACATTGATCACTTGATCCTTATTAAACCAATCCTTTTCCTAGCCCCCAGGACTACCTACCCTCCCAGTTTTCCTCCTATTTCCCAAGCTGTTCCTTCATTTTTATTACAGTTTTTCTTCATCTCCCTACCTCTAAATGCTGGCGTATCTCAAGGGTAAACCTTGGGTTCCATCTGTATCTGCACTTACTTGCTAGGTGAGAAATAGTGGTGACTCATGCCAGAGTAGTAGCAACTACGGACTCGCTGTGTCCACCCAAACTCCCAAGTCCATGCTTTGTATAGTGGCCCAAGCAATTCTTTCCTATCACAAAACAGGTTATGTCACTCTATGCAGTTGATGATATCCAAAATCTTTACTGTGCTCCATGACAGTTTATTTGATCTCACCCCTCCTTACTTCTGCTACCAGTCTCCCTTGTCCATTCTGTCCTTGAACATGAAAGTCCATCTCGTCTCTGTGACATTGATTTTGCTGTTTCGTCTGCTCAGAACTGTCTTCCTTCACATATCTGCATAGCTTGCTCCCTCACATTTTATGCAGGTCTCTGTGCAGATAACCCCTCTCAAATCGGTGCTACCACTTCTCTGCTGCACAGTGCTAACTACAGTGGTACTCTTATCTCCCTCTGTCTCTTATCTGGGTTTAATTTTGTTTACTATACTTAACAGTACCTGATATATTACGAATTTTTGTTTATCTCTTTTTGTCTGTTTCCTCCACTAGAATGTACATTTCATGAGCACATAGGATTTCTATGACTTCCCAATGCCTAGATCAGTGCCTGGTACCCAAAGGGGCCTACTAAACATCTTCTAAAGGAAAGAATGAAAGGATGAATGGCCTCTGTACAAATATACATGCCGCTATCATAATTCCTCAAGTAAAATTTTAATTTTTTTAGTAGACTGATCCATTTTCTTTGCTATTTGATGCTAGTTTTAAGTGAGGCTATGAAATAGCTACTAAACTTGTGAGAACAAGAGTGGAGGAAAATCCAAAAGCTCATCTGAATCAGCTACCACTGTCTAGCCTACATAGACCTCAGGCAACCATCCATCTTTATCGACTGTTTGCCTTATTTTTACTACTCTTTCAGCATTTCACAACCTTGATGGGAAACCTTTTCCAATATTTAATTATTCTTTCAATTGAACATCTATTATTTAAGTCAAATCAGATTTGATCACAAAAGTTTAAGCTCTTTTTTTGGGAGATCTTCTGGGAAAATAGAAATTAATTCTGCATACAAAATGCTTAAGCAGATTAGCCTGCATATTCATGGTAGGCATACGTAGTAGGAAAAGCTAATGCTTGAATGTTGTTGAATTCATCATATGTGAACAAGAAAGAATTTTTTAGTCATTTTAAGTGCTTTAGGGTTTTTATCATGGCATCTGTTTTTATTCAGTTATCTTTGTAGTTCAGCTTTACACACTTTGTTTCCTTTTCCTATTAAAAACACAGACACTGAATGAAGAGGGGGAAATCTGAGGGGGAGATGAACCATGAGAGACGATGGTCTCTTAAAAACAAACTGAAGGTTCTAGAGGGGAGGAGGGTGGGAGGATGGGTTAGCCTGGTGGTGGGTATTAAAGAGGGCACGTTCTGCATGGAGCACTGAGTGTTATACGCAAATAATGAATCATGGAACACTACATCAAAAACTAATGATGTAATGTATGGTAATTAACATAACATAAAAAAAAAACAGATGTCTGGAATTTCATCTAGCAAATGAACATTAGCTTTAAAATAATAATCCCAAGGTTTTGCATATCAAAAAGATAGTGATCTCAATGTCCTGTTTCAATTTTAAATAATAGCTCTTCTATTTGGCTTGTGAGGTGCTCAACGTAAATGTTTGGGGGTGCATTGGGATGGAGATGGCAGGGAAAATGAAGGGGGTCAGAGCAGAAAGAAATGTCATGTCTGGAAATTGATGGTCCCTTCCTATGTTACCTTGAAAAGGATTAAGGGGAGGGTGGAACCTCTTTATAATTCAGTCATTTTACTTTTACTTTTCCATAATGTCTTAAGACTAACCCCCCAAAGTAATGATCAACCATCAGGTATGAAGATTTAAGCCAACAGTGAGAATAGGGCTGCTCTTTGGGAACTACATTATTAAAGCCAGTCACAAAGGCGTATTTCCAGGATAGAAAGTCTAGTGCAATTATTTTTTTTTCCCAAATAGTGCATGGCTTACTTCCAATAAATTAAAAAATGCACTAAAATAAGAATAATATATGTTGCTGTAAAAAAGTTAAAAAAAATTTTCAAAAAAAAAGTAAAACACCACGATGCTACCATCTAGATAGGACCGTTATGAATATTTTTGCACTTCCTAGCTTTCTTCTATGCATATTTTAATATGCTAATGAGAGTATAATATTAACTATACTCTATAATTATGTATCATAGTTTTAATTAATATTACAATATATGCCCATTTCTTACAAATGCCTAATTTTCATGATCACATAATAATATCTTATAATTTACTAAAGTATGTTAATTTACTTAGCCATTTACTTATTGTGAATATGTTAGTTACTTCTAACATTCAATGTTATACTTTTTTGCACAAAACCTTTAAATTACCTTTTTTGGGATAAATTCTTTTTTATAAAGAAGAATGTGGGGCAAGTGTTCTAAAAACTTGTCTTCTTAAAAAAAATTTAAAAAATAAATAAATAAAAACTTATCTTCTAACCAGTAAGTGAATGTTTTGGTCTCATGCATTAGTCATAATTTTATTTTAAATTGCTAATTGAATCTCATTGTTATTTTTACTTATATATGTATATATATAAATACACATATTTGATATATATACACATATACATAATATATGTATATTTTTATTTATATATAGTTTTGCTTACTACTGATACTGAACATTTTCACATGTTTATTAACCATTTGTGTTTTTTCTTTGGGAACTTTTTCATATAATATGTCAATTTACTATTGGGTCCTAGTATTTACATTCTTTAGTAAACAGTTTCTATAGTCAGGACAAAACTAACTAGTCTAAGATCCATTTCGTTTTTCTTCTAATCAATTTAACTTAACATTACAGAATGGTAAAGAAATGTTCAAGGCCACATGCCAAATACTCACCTAAACAGAGCATTAGAAAACAGCTTCTGTTTAGGCCCTATCTAAACATTTTCTAAATAAAATTCATGAATCATTTTATTTATAAGCAATACTGATATATTTAGATTTATTTTATAGGTTAAATCTTTTCTTGTCTGTTTCAAATCAAGTAAAGCATGGTTCTTTGTCCACACTTTTATTTATTTTTGTTATTTATTTATTTATTTATTTATTTTTAAGATTTTATTTATTTGAGAGAGAGAGACACAGCGAGAGAGGGAACACAAGCAGGGGGAGTGGGAGAGGGAGAAGCAGGCTTCCCGCCGAGCAGGGAGCCCGATGCGGGGCTCCATCCCAGGACCCTGGGATCATGACCTGAGCCGAAGGCAGGCGCTTAACCGACTGAGGCACCGAGGCACCCCTGTCCACACTTTTTTTTTTTTTTAAAGATTTTATTTATTTATTTGAGATAGAGAGAATGAGAAAGAGCACATGAGAGGGGGGAGGGTCAGAGGGAGAAGCAGACTCCCTGCCGAGCAGGGAGCCCGATGCGGGACTCGATCCAGGGACTCTAGGATCATGACCTGAGCGGAAGGCAGTCGCTTAACCAACTGAGCCACCCAGGCGACCCCCTGTCCACACTTTTATATATTTTCTTAATTCACTATGTTCTCACCTATACATACAAACACACACATGAATTTCCCATTCATTAAAGTTATCTTTTTGGAAAAGGGGAAAAATTAAAATAGCATTCATACATGTATATTATGCTTATATATAAAAAATACATATGTGTAGTGCTCTTTTTTAAAATAAAGAGATTATGTTCTGGGGAGAAAGAGTAAAAATGAAGATAATCAAATTTTGCAGGTTTAGAGAATAGAAAGGAATTTGTTCAGGAGTTGACTTGTTTTTAGATGGTTAAGTATATTATTTGGAAATATTTATGTAGGTGTGCATTTTTAATTAAAAACTTTATAAGCTATGGTTGAATTAAAAATCTTGTTCTAAATTGAGAAGGTACATATAAGATAAATATTATAGGGAATGGTTCAAAGAGAGACCCCAAGATAGTAATTGAGCTGACTCATGAGCTACTCCAAGGACCCTTTCAGTGTTTCTGTCAAGCCACCTATGACCACAAACACACAGAGAAAATATATATGTGTATAGATATTTATATTTGGGGGGCACAGCTACAGTTAAATTGGATGATCTTGGGGGTAATTTGTGAAGCGCTATTAGTGCTTCATTTTCCTACAGTTTTAGTTATCAAATCTAAACTGGCTAATGTGAGGAAGCAGGAAATCAGTATTTCCTAAGGATTTATGATATTCTGTATTAAGCACTGTATACACTTAACACAATTCTGTATTAACACTGTACACTTAATACAATGGTTCTGAGGAGGTTTTGTTATCCTCATTTTACAGAAGAAGAAACTCAGAGGAGCATAGACACTTGTGATTACAAAGCTAACAACTGGCAGAGCCAGATGCAAACCCACGTCTGACTCCAAGGACCATGACCTTTCACAAAACCATGCTATTTTATCATAGGTCCAATTGCACACATCATCAAGGAAACACAGGAACAAGAGGAAAAACATTATCTTATTTTCCCAGAATAAGTAACTACAGCATGTAAAGAATCAAAATAGGAAGTCATAGAATTATAGGTATCTTTTGTGTTGGAGACTTCCACATACGGTAGGGATGCACTGGCTCTAGGGCCCCGGAGCATGACTGCACATGTTGAATTCTGTGCATCTCTAGAGATGTGATGAAAATGGGACTTCCTTGAGTTCTCTGGTCTCCACCCCACCCAGTACAGCAGCCTACTGTGGGAAAATCATGGCCATCTGGTCTTCGTAGCTGTGACATGCAACCTGCCATGTAATTCCAGGAAAGCATTAGAGGAGGGGATATGGAATCTCAGGGAAAATCAAGTTTGGTCAGTTGGCTCAGTTAATTTAGCGCCAGAACATTTTACCAGCCCAGTCCTACAGAAAGAGGTGGCTCTATCCTTTGAATTTGTGTAGTCTGGGAAGAAGGCAAAAACAAAATAAACAGAAAAAGCATAGTGATATGAAGGAGATGCATCCCTTGTTGTCCCCCCAAATTTAACCAATGCTATGTTACTTCTCAGGAATAAATTTTGGCATAAATTACATTTTTACAGCAACTAGATTAGGTAATTTTTATTCTACATTAAAAAAAAAGATGCTGTTTATGTCACTTCTCTTAGACAACTTTTATTATTATGTAGAATAGAATAATAAGAGCCATGTGAGTCAAAGTGTATTTTGCATTTAAATAGTATACAAGGTCAAAAAGTTTAGTTTCAAAAGTTTTTGAATTTTGACAAAATTCATTCAGTGTAACAGTATTACAATTAGATATTTCAATTCATTCCAGATATGTAGTTTCTAAAAGAAAGAAAGAAAAGAAAAAAATGAAGGAAGGAAGAAAGGAAGGAAGGAAAGGGAAGGAAGCAGGGAAGGAAAGAAGGGGAAAGGAAAAAGAAAGGTAAGAGGAAAGAAATTAAGGAAGGAGGGAGGGAAGGAAAGAGGATAAGAGAAAAAGAGAGTGACATAATAATAATAAAAAAACCTTTTTTTAAAAGATAGATTTAATTATTTATTTATTTATTTATTTATTTATTTATTTATTTATTTATTTATAGTTATGTTAATCCCCATACATTACATCATTAGTTTTAGATGTTGTGTTCCATGATTCATTGTTTGTGCATAACACCCAGTGCTCCATGCAGAACGTGCCCTCCTCAATACCCATCACCAGGTTAACCCATCCTCCCACCCCCTTCCCCTCTAGAACCCTCAGTTTGTTTTTCAGAGTCCATCATCTCTCATGGTTCGTCTACCCCTCCGATTTCCCCCCATTCATTCTTCCCCTCCTGCTATCTTCTTCTTCTTCTTTATTTTTTTTTCTTAACATATATTGCATTATTTGTTTCAGAGG